>NC_056741.1:1117967964-1118282964 GCF_019279795.1 Protopterus annectens
AAGGGAAAGGCCGCAGAAATACCTCACTAAAAGAATCACAGGCCTAACGCAGATGCCCTATGCTGACCGCCTTAAACTCCAGCTATACTCTGTCACATATCATCTACTCAGAGGCGATCTCTGCTTAACATACAAGGCCATGTCAAACCCAGATCTGTTGGACATGCTGCACTTAAAGAAATCCCAATCCCTCAGAGCCACACGCTCCAGGGATCTAAACCTTGTCACAATAAACGAAACATGCTGGAGGGATAGGTTCCTGACCCAGAGACTTCCCAGACTCTGGAATAGACTGTCCATACTTTGTTTTTGTTTGGTGCTTTTGTACACTTTGATAGCTCACCTTCATTTCTTGTTTTCTCTTGATGCATTTTCTGTGAAAGGGACTTAAAAGATTGAGACTGGTTTTGTGTACTACTTGTGCATTTACTTTTGAAGTTTAAGGAGACTGTGTTGGGAAATGTTAAGTATGAGTGCTGCTTGATAACACTTGTCTGACAACTTACCTTTTGACCAACTCTTCCCAACAGCTCTAATTGATAGTCAGGCTTCTTTCTTTGATGTAGCATGGATTTTTAAACCAGTCCTGCTGCTGCTTCTCCTGCTGTAACCAAAAAGAAGAAACAACAGGGTAGGAGTCCTTGCCTACACTGTGGGCTCAAAAAGATCCTCAGCATGTGGTGTATAACTCTGCAGTGGTCATTTGTTCCTCAGACCACTCACTGGATTCTCTGAGTTCCTCTGGTGTAATCCCTTTTGCCACCATTTTCTGTGGCTGTTCCAGTGTCCAGTCTGGGCATGGGAGGACTATCTTCTTCGGGTGTGAGAATTTCTTCAGGAGGTGGTTTTTGGAGGGGCCAGGAAAAGAGACCTCTTGCAAGTGATGAAGTGCCATCTCTGTCTGTCTCCTTCCAGAGATGCCCCTTTAAAAAAAAAAAAAATTAAAAAAAAATAAGACTAGACATTGCTCATCCTAAGACTTCTTGTCTGTTCATGAGAATGATTTTCTTACCTTAGGCAGGTGTTTATTGTAGACTTTCTGTCCTGGAAAGCAGAAATCCATACCAGAAGTCTAACTACATCAATATATTCCTGAAAAACTTTTTCAGAGGATTTTGTCAGAGGAGATGGGGCTTTTTTCTGTGTCTGATTCTCAAGCCCAAAACTCTAATTTATACAAAAGTTTGCCCTCTAACTACATTAGAGAATGTTTATTTTTCTAAGACTAGTTTCAGGATGAATGTATTTATTATTTTGTGGGAACAAGTGGATGTTCCTCCTAAACTGAGGAGATATTATGATATGCTGCAAGTGGATTTACATCACCTTACACCTGTTCCTGCCATTATATCAACCTTGGACGATGTGTTAATGCTGCCTGCTATAACCCTGACCCTCAGCCTTCCATTCCCAAAAAGACAGAACACTTAATACTAACTCTTCTTCTGTGGACATGAAGGCAAGATATTTGACAGATTTCATAAAATAATTTTTGTCCAATTTATTCTGTCAGGTGTTTAACTTGTGGGATTGCTGTGTCACACTTCTTTCAGAAGGTAGGTCCTGTCCATCTCTGGTGTCTGTGCGCTTTGAAAAGCGTATGATTGTGCACATACAATGTCTAGGGCCATTGTTACTGCTGCTGTTTTGAGAAGATATCCCTGGGAACATACTCAGAAGTTTTCTAATGAGGTAAACTTTGATATGTTAAATTCTACTGTAGATGAGGAGGTTTTCTGTGACTGTGCTACTACTCACTCTCACATTTTGATAACAGAGGGAAATTAATTCAGGGAGTTACTAAGCTTTTTTCAAACCCCACATTATAAATCTTTTAAAAAGCAAAGTCAATCCCTGCAGTCTTCTGGAACCAAGGAATAAAAAAATTATTCCAAGATGGGAACAATAAACCAATCCTGGATCCTTTAAACAGTAGGGTCTGTCTGTGCTTTCAGAATGACTATGCTAGTACCCCCCCTCCCCTCTTGTCCTTACATTTCTTAAGTCTGTCCCATAGACTGTCCCTCAGTTTTGCCCTTTGACAACAGATTGTTAGACACTTGAGTACTGATGCTGGTTTGGGGGGGGGGGTTACAGTTGGCAGTGGCTACACATACCCCCCTTCAGGGTGAATTCCTCCCTACCTTCCAAACCAGAGTTTTTTCCTCAGGATGTTCTTCATAGTCAGTGTTGCATCATTAATCATTTGGTGGTCTTGCCATGCAGAAGCCTGCTTCCAGGCTGATTTCCAGTGTCTTAGCATTATCCCAAGTTGATGGATGGTCATTTATAGACTTAGTCATCCGGGTATAAGAAGGGCATCCATCGGTGCCATCTTTAGTTCTTTATAGCAATGCAGTCTGATGTGCTTCATGTGTGTGTTATATGCTCACAGTCCACTAGTTAGCTCGTATTTCTGGAGATCCTCTGCTTCCAGACAGTAAGTACCCCAGTGGGGAAATTTCTTCTCTAAATTAATGTTCAAAAAAGTTGACTCTTTGTCTTGTGGGAAGCAAATCCTGCATATTTCACTTGTTTTGTTTGTTTTGAGTGGGGCCTCAGCACAATGTCACTAACTGCTTTGATTGTGCTAAGTTTCATGCAAAAATCCTTAAACATAGGGCAAGGTACTCGCAGTTCATGTGGAGACCTCATCTGCCTCTTTGCTAATGTTGCAACCTCCAACTTTTGCATGTCCCACACTTACTCTGATGGCTGCTGCTGTGATCCTGAAAAAAAAAGATAAAAACCTAGGGCTCTGGAAGCTACAGAAAAGAACTACTGTGTCAGCTCCTAAGTCAACCAAAGACTTGGTGAGTTGCCTTTGCAGCCCCTGTGACTGGTGACTGCTAGGCTGGAACCCTCTGGTGCGACCCCTAGGGAGGCCACCAGGGTCCCCCTGCCTGTCCACAGTTACTACCACTGCTCATATCAGTCAGGTCTGATGTCGCTATGCAGGCATCAGTTTCTGAAGTCCAAGAAGTGGCTCTGGAGGGAAACCTTAGGTCTGCCCTAGCTACCATCATTCCTGCCGAGGTTGCATTCAGACGACCGCATCCTTCAATTGCACCTGTTGAAAGATCTGTAAAACAAAAAGCATTCCCACCTTGGCCTTGCCACCGCCCTTGGCATCTGTGTCTCAGACTGAAGTCCAAGATCTGGTCAAGATGACACAAGAATTCATGGCTTACATTAAATCCAGAGAACCCTCACTACCTTCTTCTGAGGCTTCTCCGACTCCGTCTAAAAGAACAAGGAAAGTAGCCGTCCAAGAGGTGGAAGTTTCTTCATCCTCTGAGGATGAGCAAGACCTCTCTTATGTGGGTCATTTACAATGCTAAATCAATCCTGACCTAGTAATGATTCTCCCTTTTCAGCTTCCCCACCTGAATACCTTTTCTTTGGAGACAATATTCCACAAAATAAAAGAAAGCTTGTAACTGGGAAAGTAAGCAGATCTGTTATTATTCAAGTCGTCATTCATCACCATAGGGTCTAGGATCCAGTATCTGATCCAAGCCAGCAACATACTACAGATGGATCCAAGGCTCTAGCTCCTCCCTTTCCCATGATGCCCCGCTGCTTTCTGACTCCCAGATCTTGTTTGCCATGTATCCTGTGCAGATGAGTGTTACTCTGGCTAGATAAGTGTTTCTTTTTTTCTCGTACCTTAAGTAGAGTGGTTAGTGTTTTTTTCTAGTGTAGTTTGGGTCTGTGAGTTATTGTTCTTGTAGTTTATTACATCCCTTACCTTAGCGTACTTTTCAGGTTTAGTTAGTGTGCATTTGGTTTTGCCACCCTTTTCTCTTGTAGCAGTTAGGGCTGTAGTGTTGTTGTTGGTATGTCTTTCATAAGTTAATTTACTTTCTTTCAGTTGTTAGAATTATGTCTGATAAGCCTTCTGGCTTTAAGAAATGCTCCTCGTGGTCAGAAAATGCCTAATTCCAACTCACACAAGGTCAGCTTGTATTGCTTGGTTGCTCCAAGCCTGGAGGTTGAATGCAACATTTGTGCCACGTTCAGCCCCAGGGCTTTAGTGGAGCACTGCAACAAACTCTTGCTTAAGGGTATGGCCAGTGGGGGGCCCTTTCATTCCCCCTCAAAGGTTTCCTCTTCTGATCCGAACAGGAAGACCCCTTCTCTCCAGCCAGTTCCCTCTAAGAAACTGCAGCTGTCGGATCCTAAGTCTCCAAATCGATTCCAGTCTGTCTCTGATCCGAGGTCTTCAGAGCCAAGAGCAGCGGACCTGTCTCTTGGATCCAGGGTCTCTCTGGATTAGAGGCCCTATAATCCAACCAGTTCATCAGATCCATCCACTGGGCCTTCGGATCCAACAGGATCGTCTGATCCCATTATAGTTTTGGAGAAGGTAGTCGTCCCTTCTACCTACAAACAGATGATGCAATCAGCTCAGAGACATCAGAGCCTTACTCCAGAACATTGCAGTAGGTCAGCGAGATCTCCCTCTAAGTCTTACCCACTCCTCTTCCTCCTCTAGATCTTTGAGGAGTCTCTTGCCCTCAGACATGGACAGGATGATGAGGAGCTTCCTCAAGGCCCAGATAGAGTTGGGTCTCCTGGCTTCCCCTGCCCATCTGGCCAGGGGAGCCTCACCCCTCCTGGTTTCTCAGTCTCCTCATCCAACCTGGGTGGCTTTGGATTCTAGGGACCAGGATATCTGCGGTCAGATTCCTTCAAGGTCGAGAATAGTATCTTCCTTGACCCAGTCAGGGTCCCTAGCTTAGTGTTTCTTCATTAAATGAAAAAATGCCAGCACCAAACTCAGTATATATCAGCAACAAAACTACAGCAACACTAAGGTAAAACTTTAGTGTTGTAATAGATATCGAACAATTCAATAATCCAGACACAGCCTAACATGGCTTTCCTCAGTGGAACAAGAAAAGTACAAACAGGAAATGATGCACAAATGCAAGTTTAAATAAGGTCCATAGACCAATGATGTGCTTCCAAAGGATTTTAGGCATGTCCATAATACTGCCTGAAAGAAAAACAAAGGAAAAATACAAACTAGAAAATAAAAAAATAAGTAAAAAATAGATGATCCAAATAGCAAATATGGTAATAAAACATAAGTATGATAATACATTCAATACTGGATATATTAATTGGTTATAAATGATCATTTAAACCAAGAGAAAATAGTGCCCCTAGCTTGATAATACAGTATTTCTCTTTTTGGTTGAGAATGGAATGCCATCCCTGTTTGTTGGTTCTGTCACCCAAAATTCTATCTACAAAACAAAATTGAAATCTAGCGGTATGATGTGTGCGGTGCCTGAACAGAGCGTTGGTTTCTCTTTTGGTTTGAATGTCACTACGATGTTCCGACATGCGTAATCTCAACGCCTGTGATGTCTGACCCACATAAAATGAACCATGTGTGCAAGTCGCAAGATATACCACCCAATCACTATTACAGTGGCCAAAAAATTTCATGTTAAAAATCCTGTCTGTTTTTACAGGAAAATTGTTTGGATATGAATATAAATGGACATGATGAACAATGGCCGCATTGATAAGTGCCCCAATGTTTGTCACCAGTCATCGTATGTTGTTGATGTATAATGCCACCTGCACCTATCCTCTTATAATGTGAAAAAAATGAAATTAGTGTTCTCCCTCTATGGTAACCATATTGACAAGTGTTACCGACTAAGGAGGCAATATCCTCATTGGCAGTGAGGATGTTCCAATGTTTCATCATGGTATTTCTAATCAAATTGATGTTACGCCCATAGGTAGTAATAAACCGTAATCCTCCATCCTGTGCATCCCTCTTTCTGTCACAATATTTGAGAAGGGAAGTTCTGGTGGAAATGGTTGCAAAGTGACGTGCCAACTGAATGTCAGGCTCCTTGTATCCCCTGGTTCTAAATCTGTTGGTTAAATCTTGTTGTGATTCTTCAGTCATTTTTTGCGGAACAAATCCTGCGTATCCTGAGGAACTGGGATTTGGGTATATTCCGGATGATGTGGCTAGGGTGCATACTAGTTGCATGTAATAAAGTATTGTATTGCGGGTATTTATGAAATATTTTGCTTCGTAAAGTACCATCTGGGTTTCTGATGACTGTTAATCCAAAAAGTTGATTTGATTGTGGTGATAAGTTGAAGTAAATTCAATACCCCATTTGTTATGGTTGAGGTATGACACAAATTCAGCCAAATATTCTTCACCGGAACGCCAAACTAACCAACAATCATCAAGATAACGTCGCCAAATATCCAGCTCCTCAAGATAGATGTTGTGTTTGATCATAAATGAGTTGCTCCTCAATGTAGCCCATGAATAAGTCCGCATATATAGGAGCAAAAGGGGCTCCCATAGCGGTACCCTTCAACTGCCAATAGCATTCACCTTGAAAATAGAAAACATTTTTATTCAAAACATGTTCCACCATACAAATCAAAAGCATATTGAAACCAACTGGATATAATTTGGCTCTATCTAACCAAAACTTGTGGGCCTCAAGTCCAGCCCAATATGGTATATTGGTGTATAAAGCCTTGACATCTAATGTACAAAGTAACCACTCAGGTTCTAATTGGTTATCATCTGTAATGGATAAGAATTGGGTGGTGTCTTGTATCCTTGCTCGAATCAAATTTAGTAGTGGTTTCAAGTATAAAGTCAAAAACTCAGACAGTGGTTCCATCAATGACCCCATACCAGACACAATGGGTCTACCAGGTGGTTTGTTCAGGCACTTGTGTATCTTGGGTAGTAAATAAAGAATCTGTTGTTGTGGGTCCCGTACCATTAATTGTGATTTAACTGTCTGATATAATGCCCTCCGAAACTGCTAACTCAAGAAAATTGTCAATTTCTCTTTTAAAGTTCGGGGTGGGGTCAATAGGCATTTTCATGTAGTGGGATGGGTTGGCTAATTGTCCATTTCCCTCCCCCAGATAATAATCTGTATCCATGATTACTATTGCCCCACCCTTGTCAGCCTGAATAATAATATTTTTGTTGTCCCTGAGCTGTTGTAAAGCCTGTAGTTCAGGGGTAGAGAGATTGTTTCAGAGGTGAATAGTGTCTCTTCACCCTTGGAGTGGGGTGAGCCCTGTACCGGAGTGGTCGACACCGGCTTTGTTGGGGGGGGGGGATCTGGTACAATCTTCTCAGACCGGTCCCTTCCCCTCAGCGCTTTGACCTTTGATAGCTCCAGGCTGGTATCATCTGGGGGGTAGTGGTGCTGTTTTCAGACTCATTCCTCCTGTCAGGGGGACCTCTCCCTTGGATGTGTGGGATGGGCCTGCTTCCAGCCCCTCAGCTTTCTGGGTGGTAGAGCAGACCTTCTCCAGGTCTGGAGTTTCCTCTGCCGCACCTGCTGGTCCCCTCCCTGTCTCTCTACTTCAGCTGGTGAGGCCTCCCATCCTGTCCAGGGTCATCCCCCATGATCAAGCCTTTAGGGGGTTTCCTCCCCTCTGGGAGTTCCTGTCTCTCCAGAGTCCTCCCTGGAACCCCCTGCAGAGGAGGTCCATCGTAAGAGAAAGTGCAAGAGGAGGCACTTGGCCTCCCTCGCAGAGTCCCTCACCAAGGATACGGACCTCGTGTAAGGAGACGGGTCCCCCAGATCTCTGCTCGACTGTCTCCTTTGGGGGACATCCTTGAACTCTTGAAGCAAAAGGGCAGATGGTCTCTTCAACCCCTGTCTTCTGAGGGGGGGTCTGTATTTCTGAAGGCATTCAGGATGGGCCCGTCTGCCTCCTGGGTGTCCACCCTGCTAATGAATTGGTAGATCTGATCACCAGCAGGGCCTGGAAGGAGCCAGACATGGTGGAGCCTGTTCCAAAAAGGGCCGATAAGTTTCTTATCCCTCCTGCAGACTGTTCTTTCTGGAGCATATGTGTCCCAGTCGATGCCATCGTGCTTGCCACCACCACTAAAAAGGAACTAGCAGAGCTCCACAGTCCAGCCCCTGAACAGGGAGTCCCGGTCGATCGACCATTTTAGGAAGTGTGTTTATGCCTCAGCTACATTTGAACTGAGAGGGACAAATTATTTGCCACATTTTACCCAACTCCAAAGGGATTTGGTCCAAGAGCTTTCCACCTCCCTTAGAGTTGTTGCTGGCAGAGGACCTCTAGAAGGTGTGTACCAAGCTATCCACTCTGACTTCCCTCGCAAATTCCTCAGCGAGGTTAATTTCCAATGCTGTGAAAGCTACCTCTCAAGCCGTTGGTATAGGCATTGGTTTGAGATGTCATGCCTGGTTAAATTTATGCGGGTGCACTGAACCCTTTAAGCCGTCCTTTACCAATGCCCTCTTTGATTTCACTCTGTTTGGACCTTCTGTGAAGGACACACTGACCCGCAGGAAGGGAAGACTTTGTCTGAGGTGAGGATCAAGCTTTCTACTCCCCAGAGGTCCTTTTCTAAGACTCAGTGGAGAACTAGGAAGATGTGGTTCTATAAATCACAGTCTACCTTTCAGGAAACTGCTGAGGATTCCTGTTGCAGAGGCAGGAGGAGAGGTTTCAATGGACGACGACGTCCTTGAGGTGTTGGGGGGGGGGGGGTCTGCAAACCCAGGGCTCCAGGGAACCCTTTCTTGAGTAGCCCCATCAGCCTCCTGAAGCATTGCCTGGCTGCTTTACCCTGGAGGCAGTTTGGGGGTCACATTTCCCTACACCTACTAGCATGGACAAAGATCACTTCCGATCAGTGGATGTTAAATATCGTTTTCAGGGACTAATTAATTCCCTTTTTGGAATCCTATTCAGTAGGATGTTGCCTCCCAGATGTTCCACCCAGTCAGAGGGAGTTGGCCTTCAAAAAAGTTCAACAACTTCTAAAAAGAGCAATCCAGCAGGTCTCAGCAGGACAACGAGGATCTGGCACTTACTCTCACTTCTTATTAGTGCCAGAAAAGATGGGGGATCTATGTCCTATTTTGGATCTTAGCAAGCTCAATTTTTCAGTAAAAAAAAAAAAAAATCAAAAGTTCTGGATGGTCAGTGCGCAGTCCATTCTGCCCCTTTTATGCAAGGATAATTGGATGTGCTCTGTAGATCTCCAGGAAGCATACTACCACATCAAAATAGACAAGCATTCCAGGAGACATCTTCGCTTCTGGCTAGGAGCCAATCATTACCAGTTCAGAGGCCTACCCTTCAGTCTCACCACAGCCCCCCTGCGTGTTTACCAAATATATGGCAGTGGTAGCAGTTTACCTGCAACTGCAGGAGTTCCAGGTCTTTCTGTACCTCAATGATTTTCTCCTCAGGGCACCTTCAAGGTATCGACTGATATAAGCAATTAATTATGCTCTTCACCTTTTCTGTCAGTTGGGGATCACAGTCAACCTTGTGAAATCCAATCTGATCCCCATTCAACAGTTGGAATTCACAGGAGTTCAGTTAGAGGTTGCAGCTTTATCTTTGTGCAGAATTCACTTGATACAAGACCAGGTCACACAGGTCTTAGACCTTTCGCTCCCCCCAGTTCACCTGGTTCTTCAGGCTGTTGGCTCCATGGCCTTGGCCATTCATCTTGTTCCTCTGGCCAGGTACCACATGCGAGTGTTGCAGTGGACCTTGGCTGCCTAATGGTCGGCTCTGCTTCATCCCCTGTCTATGACCATAAAATTGATGCCAGTGTGCAGACGTCACCTCCAGTGGTGGCTTCAATCTCAGGATCTCTCTCTAGGCAGGTCTTTTTTTTCTCCTCCACCCACGGCCACAGTGACAACGGACACCTCCCTGCTAGGGTGGGGCATTTTTGGGGAAGACTGTCCGAGGCACGGGGTCCCCAGTAGAGACCAAGATGTATATAAATGTTCTAGAGATGAGAGCAGTTCTTATATTGTTGCAAGTCTTCCAGGACTGCCTCCCTATAGGGATGATTTCAGTTCAGACAGACAACATAGCAGTGGTCTGGTATGTCAGACAAGCTGGGGGGAACACGTTCTTACAGGTTGTGCAGAGAGGCCATAAGAGTATGGGAATGGGTGATGTCTTCTGGCCGCTTCTTTATTACAATACATGTACCTGGGGATTCCAGCATGTTGGCTGACAGGCTCAGCAGATCGATCTTGAATCTTCACGAGTGGACACTCAGTACTTCTGTGGCAGAGCAGATTTTCGACCATTGGGGTCAACTGTGCTGCAACCTTTCTGCCTCCCAGCCAATCACAAATGCAGCAGGTACTTTGCCGTGATCCCCTATCTGGGGGAGTCACCGAGGGACGCCCTCATCCACGATTGGCCTCTGGGTCTCCATTATGCCTATCTTCCTGTCCCCTTAATACCCAAGGTTCTGCAAAAAAGTGCAATGCCTTAGGACATCCCTTATCCTCATAGCCCTTTTCTGGCCTCATCATCTGTGGTTCCCCTTCATCAGGTCTCACCTGAAGAACCCGCAGTGGGGTCTGGATCCCCATCAGGATCTAATTTCCCATCCATCGGGGCTTCCTCTCCCAAACCTTTGGACCCCTCATCTAACCACATGGTTTCTCCAGTTCCAATGATCATAAAACATTCCAGGCTGGTGTCACCCATTAACTGCATCATTCTAGCCTCCCAGAAACTCTCCACTAGAAAGGTATATAGTAGCAAGTGGAAAAGGTTTTCTGTTTGGGCTAAGAGAAGTAATCTGGATCCCTTTTCTACTTCAGTTTCAGACGTACTTTTGTTCTTGTCCTACCTTTCCAAATGGGAGCAAGTTTTTCTCCTATCAAGCTTCAGCTGGCAGCGATTTCCAATTTTCATGAGAGCTCTCATGAGTCTACCTTTTCGTCTAGACTTTGTAAAGTGTTTATGAAAGGATTATTTCTGCTTCGTCCACTAATTTAAGGATCCTTCGCTCCTTGGGATCTCATTGTGGTTCTATGCTCTCTGACCAGGAGTCCTTTTGAGCCTGGTAGTTCCTGCAATCTCAAGTTCCTGTCTTGCAAGACGGCCTTCCTCGTGGCTATTGCCTCAGCTAGGAGGGTCTTAGAGCTGCAAGCTCTGACCATCACTCCTCTTCACATAGCTTTTCACAAGGACAGAGTCTCTGTTCAGACAAACCTCTCCTTGCCCTAGATTGGTTCCGAATCTTCTGTTAAAAAATGTATTCAACTTCCAGTGTTCTTCCCCAGCTATTCCAACAAAGGGGAGTACATCCTACATACCTTAGATGTTCACCAACAATTACGGTTTTACCTGCACAGGACAAAACACTTTTGTAAGTCAGAGCAGCTTTTTGTGGCTTTTTCCCCTACCAGACAGTCTTCTAGCTTCTAAGGTCACTCTTTCTAAATGGATATATTCATGGTCTATGGACCTTTCCCACCTTGAGGTTCCAGGAAAAGTCAAGGCTCATTCTACTAGATCCATAGCAACTTCTTCAGCCTTTTTAGCAAGGCTTTTTGTTGGGGACATTTATGCTGCTGCCACTTGGACTAACAATCGCACATTTATTTCTCAGTACAAGTTTGATCTGATTTTTAGGAGCAGGGCTTCCTTTGGCTCTACAGTGCTCCGACGTCCTCCTTGAGGCCTCCCAGGGTTTATGGCAGCTTTGGACTCTGACTCTATGGTGATGAATGATGACTTGGACAACATCAGATTAAGAGTTATGTACTTATCATAATTTGGCATCTGTGTTATTCTGCATGATCATTCATCAGATTTTTCCTTCCCACCATCCTCCTACCTTGTAGGTCAGGGAGGAAGTTTGAGTTTCCTTCCAGTCTTGCGGGAGTAGTCTTGAGGTGCATTGCAACAAATTCAATCTGTGGGTCAGAGGGCAGCAGGGCATCATGGGAAAGGGCGGAGCTAGAGCTGTGGATCTCTGTGTAGTATGTTGCCAGCTCGGATCCTAGACCCTTTGGTGATGAATGATGATGTTTGTTAACACAGATGCCAAGTTATGGTAAGTACATAAATTCTCCCAGGCACAGACACATTACTGGGAAGTATTAAGCTTACCTTTAAGCCCCCTTAAAAGCACGCTCACTTAAATAAATGGTGGTTGAGGTACAGCCTTTCTTTTGTAAGTACATTCAGATACACACTTTTTGTTGTGGAACAAGAGTTTATAGGCTTGTATTTTAATAGCTCAATGAACACAAAAGTCTGTTGACAACAAACGTTCCCCTATGCCTTTATTAATAAGGAGCATTATGTGAAGTTTGAGGATATTTATGAGATCTTAGGATAGGTTTTGATTCAACCTGATCCTAAAAAGACATGTAGTAGAGATGTCAGAGATTTGATGGATGTACTCATATAGTTAGTCACTATAATCCAACCAAGGGGTTATTGATTATCACCC
Source organism: Protopterus annectens (assembly GCF_019279795.1). Taxonomy (NCBI): domain Eukaryota; kingdom Metazoa; phylum Chordata; order Ceratodontiformes; family Protopteridae; genus Protopterus; species Protopterus annectens. The sequence goes on from NC_056741.1 coordinate 1,117,980,254, forward strand.
CTTTTTATAGATTTCTTACAGCTTATTTATGGAGTTTAGTCATGTATTTGGTTTTTGTCTTCAGAGGATGAGCTATATTTTAAATATGTTTTAAATATAATATATTGTAAATATGTGTATAGGTTTCAGATAGGCTGACACATTACATTATAGTTTTCAGCCATTATTCTATAACTTATTTATTAGGCTGTTTTTGAGACATTCTCTAGATTGTTCTTCAGATTGCCTTCTAATTTTAAATAATACACACCCCGAGTTACATTTTATACAGTGGGTGATGATTTTTCTCCAGATGGTGGCTGTGGCCTTCCATATATTAGTGTTTTGATGGTTGGTAATGTGGACAAATTCGGGTTGACATATGGATGCTAGATATTTAGACCCTTTGTAATAGGGGTTTGGAAGATGAATGTTTACTTGATATTTTATTTTTATGACATAGTTTGGTAGAGATGTTTAGTGTCTATAGATGGAAACATAATAAGTGGTTTGATGGCTGTATATTACACAATGTATGTACACTTTTAGACGCTTTATTTGGTATTAGGTAGTGTAACATAACAGCATTTTATCAGCCAGAGGCACCAGGAGTTGCATGAGTTGGTGATCCCGTGGAGTTGGAATAATGGTTAAGTTATGGCCGGAGGACATAGATGGCAGTTATGTGAAACGATTGTATATGGTACACCGTTGTTAATAAACTTTAGAAGCTCTTGTGTATTGTCGGTGGAGTTCAGGATGCCACACATAATGTTATGAGAGGTAGTTTAGTGACATGATTTGAGCATGAACAGACTGGTTACTGTTGATACACCTAGTGATTCATACTTCAGAGTGTTAGATCTCTGGTATTATAGGACGTAGACTCTAATCATTCTGAGGGTATTATTGTGCACGCCGATGAGTGATTCATGGTTTTTTCTGTATATAAGTATCACTATTGCTTATATGCATTATGGTTGAGATGGTTATGCACTTGCCATTTTCGTTTTCGTTTTCATTTTCATCTTTTTTTTTTGTTCTCTGTCTTTTTGGCTGGCAGCATACACATGCTTATGATAATGCATGGGTCATATTGAAGCATTTGGTTTTTATATGTGATGCGTTTTATACTGCATTTCATGAGATGTCTGTTTTTGTCAATGTATATTTCATGCTTGAGACAGTATCTCAAGCTGTATTTTAGGTAGATGTTGTTTCATATGTTTTTATATATATTTTTATTTGTTTTCATATTTTGATAAGTATGTGTTAGTTGGAATATAAATGTTTAAACTGAGGAACAAAGTGCTAGAAGATTTGAGTACTGCAGAACAGATCGGTCAATTGACTGATTGTTTAATTAACTATTTATTTGTTAATTAGCTGCACACTATACTGAAGAGGTGTGTCTGTTTTATATGTACTGCTTTTTGGAACTTAGTTTTGTTTAAGGATCTGAAGAATATACACAAAGCACGCGCTTGTCCCATTTTAGTTCAATTAAAGACTTGTGTTTCATCCATTTATTGTGGTGGTCTGTTCCAGTTTGTATTCTTTTGAAGCAGACCTTTAGGCAACAGCGTCTCCTTGTTTGATACATACTTACCTTTACCTAGACCATTAGCTATTCCTCCAGGTCACATGCACCTAGGAAACCATACCGGTTTGACAGACTGCTTGACTCGTAGAAGTATCTCAACAAAAATCTTAAAGCTGATCTCTCTCTGGTCTCTACTGAATCTACTAAAGGGGGTTTTCAAAGGGCAATACAGGCATTTCTTACCTAATGACAGGGAGAGCAGACTACTGGAATAGGTTTGGCAAGAAAGCTTATACCTCTGAAACCATAGCCATGAGAGCTTTAAATTGCCAGTTCCGTATGATAAAATGCTTGGAATTACTTGGATAAAAATGATAGCAAAACTTGACTCCATGTCAGATAGAACATTGTACAAGGTGGTACAGGGCATAACTAGAGAAGCTCTACAGGTAGCCAGAAACTCCTTGAAATGTAGATATGATGCCTTAGATGCATGGTTCAGAACTCGGCCACTGTCAGACCAAGTAAAAGAAGAGTTATTGGATGCCCCATTTGACAGAGAGTTCATATTCGGACTGCTAGGTGAACAAGTTTTTGAGAAATTAGACAAAAAAGGCAACAAATTTAAACATTCAAAGAATTCTACTTGCTTCCAACCTTTAACTCATTCCCTCCAGTATAGCTCTTTTGAGTGTGTACCTTTAACTCCCAGTGGGCGTGGCTTGAGCCTTTAAAAAATGAAGTTATCACCTTACATTTCTAAGAAATACTCATTGACATAGGTCAAATATCAATACAATTGTGTTTGCCTTCATGTATGCTTCAAGATAAAATATCCTGATACCTTGTATGTAGCATAGTTTTGGAATTAATGCAAATATGAACAAGCAATATTTGACGCCTAGAGGCGCAGTAGGAAGTAACTGCAGATGCACCTGGAGGTGTCACTCTGATGTAATGAGTTAAGTAGAGTAGAAACTACCTCTCTAAATCTTAGCCCTTTCCACCCAGACAAGACCAGGGAAGAGAGACCAAGGCAGTCCAGAAGATGGCAGCCAGAACAGCTACAGAGATAGGCTGCCACCAAAGAGTATGGCCAACATAGAGAGCACTTGTGACTATGTGCTATCCCTCCCCCCTCTCCTGGACCCCTGGCAGGAAGGCTTTCCTTTGCTTAACCCAGAGGAAGACCATCACAAGGGATCAATGAGTCCCTCAGCATTATACAAAAGGGGTACTGTAGCCAATTCAGGGATTCCCCCCTCCTTGGGCTTACCTAAACATCAAAAGAAACAAGAAAACTTGATTTTCAAATTTGCAAATTTACTTCAGCAATGGTCCATACAGCCAACCCCCCCCTCCCCCCGGTCAAGAGGGAAAAAGGGTCTTTATTCAAGGATCTTCCTGATTCCAAGAAAAGGGGGAACCTGGAGACCTATCCTAGAGCTTTCCAATTTGTACAAATTCCACTATGTACCAAAATTCGGGATGCTTACATTACAAAAGCTCCTATCCATGATTTTTTAGGATGCCTCCATGGTCACTATCAACCTAAAAGGATGCTTACCTTCATGTTCCTATAGCAATCGGTCACAGAAAATATCTATGATTTGTAGCCTAAAGATCTCACTTCCAGTTTTGTGCTTCATCATTTAGTCACCCTACTGCCCCAGTAGTTTTTGCAAAATGTTTGGCATCCCTGATGGCACATTGCAGAACACTAGGTGTAGACCTCTATCCTTACCTAGATGACTGTCTCATCCAAGAAATATCTACCTCAGAGACCCTGGATGCCCCCCCTAGATGTTATTCGTGTTTCACTGTTGCAGTCATTACATTTGGGTAATCTGCTGGCTGGTTGCCCTCAGTCGGCCTGATTAACAAAGTCTTGGGTCCTGCGTCGGTTGCTGTCCCTTCTTCCCTGACGTCAGGTCGCCAGGGGTGTAAAACATGCAACCGATGCCATTACATCAGTCTTTCTTGCCGCGCGGTGCCCGAAGCAGAAGCAGTTTGCAATTGCCGGTTGGCCGACTTCTAAAATTTTTGTTTTCGAGTTTCAGAACCGAAGTCTTCAACTAAAAGCTAAGTACTCCGTTGGGGAAACTTTTTCTTGCTCCTTACCGATGTCAGTAAAATTTAATAATTGTATTACTTGTGGGAAGCAAATACCTCATAAGGATTTTCATTTGTACTGTATTCCTTGCCTAGGTCCTGACCACAACGTACCTTGCTGTTGGTTTTGTGCTTTATTTAATCAGCGCACTATCCGTCATCGGTACATTTTTGCTTCTAAATATTTCCGTTCTCGATTTAATTATCCTAGCCATCCGACTACTGGAATACCAAAAAGACAGAGACAGTCCACTGAAGTCCAAAACTGTCGACGACGCTTCTCCTAAGCCAGTCGCCAGTTCGCCAGTACTCAGCGAGGCGCTTTCGCAGCCCCTGATACCCGCTACTTCTGATTCGCTGGCCTCTACTGAGACCCATTCAGAGTCCAGTATGCCGCGAGATGCTCAAACTATGGAACCCATGGATGTCTGTACCTTGGATGGGTCTGGAGCCGCTGTGCAGGCAACGGCTTCTGAGGGTGTATTCAGGCCTACAGACTTGCATATTAAACCGACAACACCTTCAATATTAATGCCAAAATCTCGATCTATGTCTAAAAACCCAACGCCCAGGCCACATGTTCAGGCCCCTATGCCTAAAAAACAAATTGTCAAACCTGCTGAAGATTTAATTACTCTAATCAGGGGTAGTCAACCCCCCCCCCCCCCCCCCCCAAGAGGCCTAGGCCTGAACTTGACTATGAATCTTCTGAACAGGACTCTGTCTCTTCTGACTCTTCCAGTGAACTGGATTTGTCCATACCTACTTATGAGGACTCTGATGCAGAGGATTCCATTCCTTCTGCTTCTCCCACTGAGGATTTTTCTTTTGCAGAAACTTTACATACCTTAAGGGAGCATTTCCACTGGGAAAGTCAGGATTTTTCTGAATCCAAAAAGAGGCTTCGGGACTTCCTTCTTCCTCAGCATAGGCCTTTGGTTATATCTTCTGTCCTACACATTGTTGATGATGTGTTTTCAGACTCCAGTATGGCCCCTGATTCCCTACCTTCAGCCCCTTGTAAACCAGACAGATACTACTGGGTTCCAGAGTCCCACAAATTCCTTTTCAAAAATCCTGTTGCAGACCCTGAAACCATTTCTCAGGGGCCCAAGGGTATTAAGGCTTCTACTGCTAAAAATCCTATCCCTTCTGATAGAGACTCCAGGGCGCTGGATAGATGGGGTAAAAAGGTTTATACTTCTGCAACCTTGGCAATCAGGGCTTTAAACTGCCAATTCCATATGCTAAAATATCAACAGCATATCATGGGACTGCTTAAACAGAAAATGATGTTGATTTCTGACTGTGTGGAAAATAAGGATTTACTGCATTCAGCGGAACAAGTTGGAATACATAGCTTGCAATGTGGTTTTGATTCTTTGGAGGCCTCTTGCAGGGCTGCTGTTACTGGGTCTGTGCTTAGAAGGCATGCTTGGCTTAAGGAGCAATCTCTACCTGATGATGTTAAAGCAAAACTGTTGGATGCTTCTTTGCAGCAGGACCGTCTGTTTGGTAATAAGGCTGAAGGAGTTCTAAAAAAAAGATGGAAGATAAAGCTAAATCTATGCAAACTGTGAAAGATTTCTTACAAGTACAACCTCCAAGATTTAGTAGGCATTGGCCTACTAAGAACTGATCTTTTCCAGTTCCTTCCAGAGCCACTCAAGCCAAACCCAGACATTCCAAAAGCACCAGGTTTCAGGCCCAAGGAACTTTCAAAACTAAGCAATGGGGTGCCTCCGCTTCCAAATCTGGAAATAAGACACCACCCTATGGTAAACAGCCTCAATGACTTTCCTTTAAAATTACCAAGCACTTACCTCCTAGCTGCCCCTTTGGGGGGAAAACTGGCTCTTCATGCAAAAAACTGGCAACTTATAACCCAGGACAAATGTGTTTTAAATGTAGTGTCCCAGGGATACATATTTCATTTCCACACGTTGCCAACTCCAGACGGGTGGCCATACCTGCCCCCAAATCAGTGGGCAGAGGCTCAGAAACAAGTACTTTCCCTCCTAAACATGGGGGCAGTTCAACTAGTACCAGAAGAGGAAAAGGGACAAGGTTTTTATTCCAGACTTTTTCTGTTACCCATAAAAGACAAATCATGGCGTCCAATTCTGGACCTGTCTACTTTAAACACCTTTCTCGGCATTCCAAAATTCAAGATGCTGACTCTTCACCAGTTACTTCTTATGCTAGGCAAATATGCCTGGTTGGCAACTCTAGATTTAAGAGAGGCTTACCTGCATATTCCAATCAGGGAATCTTGCAGAAGATACCTATGCTTCAAAGCAAGCTACTTGCATTATCAGTTCTCTGCACTGCCCTTTGGCTTATCTACTGTGCCCAGGGTATTTACAGAGTGCCTGACTCCAGTAATTGCATTTTGCAGGTAAAGGAATATTCAAATATATCCATACTCGGACGATTGTCTAATTCAGGCAGAAAACCAGGCCATTCTTCTAAAGCATCTGGCGTTTGTAAAAAGGGTTCTAACTTGTCAAGGGTACACCAGAAAAGTACAGTTTTGTACCTACCATAAATGTAGATGTTGGAGTGCTAATACAGCTGCAGTCATAACAGATGGGTTTTCCTGCCGTCGGGCGGGTCCTCGGTCGGCCAAATTCCAAAGTCCAGGTCCAGCATTGGATGTCGTCGCTTCTTCCCTGACGTCAGTGCGACAGGGGTATAAAAGAACCAGCCGATGCCATTTTCTTCAGTTTTTCTTGCCCCAGATGTCAGGTGCCCCCAGAAGGAAGGCGAAACATAAATTTATGTAGTAATGCAAATGCAATATAATCAAAAAACAGTAGTTGCAAGCATATACACCATAAAAGAATACCCCAATGAGGTTGTATGAGGAGGTGTTAGCCATTAGGCCTGTCCCAAGAGGGGAAGGAGGGAGGGAAACCTGGACTGCAGCTGTATTAGCACTCGAACATCTACATTTATGGTAGGTACAAAACTGTACTATGTTCATCGTGCATACAGCTGCAATCATAACAGATGGGTAGAGAACCAAAGCTAATAAAAAGGGGTGGTAGGCACTAAGTGGAACTAGGAGCAGAAATATGACAGATCCACATGAATGGAAGTTGCATCCTCACGTTTTTACAATGAGGACTCAAGCATGGGGAAGGCCAGACATAGATCTCTTTGCCACCCACATAAATTACTAATTGACAAAATTCTGCTCAAGGACCTTTCATCCACAGGCCTGGAAAGTGGACGCACTCTCTTTTTCAGTTGGACAACAATGACGGTTTATGCCTTTCCACCTCTTCCACTGCTGCCCAAAGTTCTATTAAAAGCCAGAGCAGACAGACCAAAGATGATTCTCATTGCTCCAGACTGGCCAAGACAACACTGGTACCCACTCCTGAGGAGCCTGACGCATTCCCCACCCATGGATCCTGCCTCTAATGCCTCTTCTACTGACTCAGCACAACTTCAAAACTCTTCACAGTCAGCTGAAAACACTCAATCTAGCCGCATGGAGGATTCCTTAAATTCACAGCAGACCCTACTCTCCAAGGAGGAGCCAGGATGCCCTGCAAGACTGCAGTGGCAAAGCCCGCTCTAGTTTTGGAGTATAATGCTAGGTGATAGTGCTTGGAGAAAGTATGTACAGAACCCCAAGTGGCTGCTTCCAAAATATCTTTGGTAGGAACCCCCCTGAGGAAAGCTGCAGAGGTAGCTGTGGCCCTTGTGGAGTGAGATCTGATGCCTGTAGGTGGAGTTTTACCATGAAAAGAGTAACAAAAGCGTATGCAGTGGGCTATCCATTTTGAGATTGTCTGTTTGGAAATAGGCTTCCCTTGAGCACCTGTAGCATAGGACACAGAGTTGCTCTGATTTTCTGAAAGGCTTTGTTCTGTCCAAATAATAACGGAGCTGTCTGTGAATATCCAAGGAATGTAGTAGTCTCTCCCCTTTGTTTTGTGGATTAGGGTAAAAGGTAGGTAAGTGAATAGCCTGATTCAAGGCTACCCTGGATACTACCTTTGGCATAAATGAAGGATTGGTTCGTTAGGAAACTCTGTCCTGATGGAAAATGATGAAAGGCTGCACAGCCATGAGGGCTTGTAGTTCCGAAACCCTGCGTGCTGAGGTGATAGCTAGAAGGAAGGCTGTTTTCCATGACAAATATTGCAGATCTGTTGAAGCAGCTGGCTCAAAAGGAGGCAGAGTTAGTTTTTCTAGAATGAAATTGAGATCCCAAGCAGGTACTGGTTGCTTCCTTGGAGGTTTTATATTCTTAGCCCCTCTGAGGAACTGTCTTAAGAGAGGGTGAGAGAATAAAGGAGGATCAGTGTTGTACTCTGCAGAAATGGCTGAGGCATGGATTTTGATGGAGGAGAATGAAAGTCCAATGCTTAGCAGCTCGGCTAGGTACTGTAATATTTGAGGTAAATTCAGTATTCCAGGATTCTGACCCTTTTTCTGATTCCAGGCACAAAACCGTTTCCATTTTGCGGAGTAGGCTTTTCTAATAGAAGGCCTTCTGGCCTCCAAAATGACATCCTGCACCTCCTTGGAGAGTAGGGTCTGCTGTGAATTTAAGGAATCCTCCATGCGGCTAGATTGAGTGTTTTCAGGTGACTGTGAAGAGTTTTGAAGTTGTGCTGAGTCAGTAGAAGAGGCATTAGAGGCAGGATCCATGGGTGGGGAATGCGTCAGGCTCCTCAGGAGTTGGGTACCAGTGTTGTCTTTGCCAGTCTGGAGCAATGAGAATCATCTTTGGTCTGTCTGCTCTGGCTTTTAATAGAACTTTGGGCAGCAGTGGAAGAGGTGGAAAGGCATAAACCGTCATTGTTGTCCAACTGAAAGAGAGTGCGTCCACTTTCCAGGCCTGTGGATGAAAGGTCCTTGAGCAGAATTTTGTCAATTAGTAATTTCTGTGGGTGGCAAAGAGATCTATGTCTGGCCTTCCCCATGCTTGAGTCCTCATTGTAAAAACTTGAGGATGCAACTTCCATTCGTGTGGATCTGTCATATTTCTGCTCAGGTTGTCTGCCAGCATGTTTTCCTTCCCTGGCAGGAACTGTGCTTGAAGTTGGATTTGTAATTCCAGAGCCATGTTCCAGAGCCATGTTCCAAAGAGACATGGCTAGCCTACATAGGGGGTATGAATGGGTTCCTCCCTGTTTGTTTATGTACCACATCACTGTGGTGTTTGTCCTTATCAATAGCTGGCCTGGATGCAGTAGGTCTTTGAAAGCCATAATAGCATTTATTACTGCTAGCATTTCCTTTTGATTGATGTGTAGGTGCTTTTCTTTTTGTGACCATTTGCCCTGAATGCACCGATCTGTCATGTGCGCCCCCCAGGCGTAGTCCGAGGCGTCTGTTGTAATGACTTGATTTGCTTGAGACTTACAGGATGGGAGACCTATGTTTCTTTGGCATGCTTGAGCCCACCACAGAAATTCCTTTTGAAGACATGGAATCAGTGGTATGATTGTTTCCAAACTGTGGCTGTGTTGAGACCATAAGTTTTTTAGGTACCAATGAAGTTTCCTCATATGCAGCTTTGCACATGGGATTAGCAGGATGCAAGATGCCATGAATCCCAGAGCCTGCAGGATTTTCCTTGCAGTCAGCCTGGTGAAGGTTGCCAGTTGTCTGAAGTATTGAGTTAATTGCCCTTGTTTCTCTGGCGTGAGGTAGGCCATCTGGGTGTTTGTATCCAAGCTGGCACCCAGGAAAATTATTGTTTGAGAGGGTATTAGTCTTGACTTCTTTTTGTTGACTGTGTATCCCAGAGATTTCAACAACATTATTACAAACGCCAGGTATTTCAGAAGAGTGTGTTTGCTGTCCGCTTGGATCAGGCAGTCGTCCAAATATGGGTATATTTGTATCCCTTGAAGTCTGCAGAAGGCAATTACTGATGCCAGGCATTTCGTGAACACTCTGGGCGCAGTAGATAAGCCAAAGGGCAATGCAGATAATGGATAATGGGATGAACCTGCAAGAAATCTGAGGTATCTTCTGCAATCTTGTCTGATTGGGACATGCAGGTATGCCTCCTTGAGGTCCAATGTTACCAGCCAAGACTCCTTGCCCAGCATGGGAAGAAGCTGCTGTAATGTGAGCATCTTGAACTTTGGTATGAGTAAATATGCGTTTAGGATGGATAGGTCCAAAATAGGTCTCCAATCTTTGCCCTTCCTTGGTACCAGGAATAGTCTGGAATAAAAACCTTGACCCTGTTCTTGTGCAGGTACCTCTTGAATAGCTTTCATGTCCATGAGATCTGAAATTTGTTTTTGTGCCTCTGCCCTTTGATTGTGTGGCAGGTTTGGCATGCCTCTCATTTTTGGGAGGGTGTGAAAGTGGAATCTGTATCCTCTGTCTATAATGTCCAGGATCCATTTGTCTTTTGTGACAATATGCCAATTTTTCGAAAATAATGCCAGTTTTCCACCTAAAGGTGCTGCCATTTGAGCTTTGCTTGGCATGCAAAGGGGAAAGTCATTGGGTCTGCTTTCTGAATGGCTGTGAACTATCCTCACCCCCTCTTGGTGTAGGTGTTTGCCATTGTCTGCCTCTAAATGATCCTTGAGATTGCCCTCTACCCCTCGGGCGCCTGTATCTACCTCTTTGAGGTCTGTCCGTGGCTGGAAAGGACCAATTTTTTGAAGGCCAATTTCTACTGAAGCATGGGGGGGTTGTACCTGTAGGAAATCTTTCACTGTTTGCATTGATTTTGCCTTTTCCTCCATTTTCTTTAATACCTCCTCAGCTTTAACACCAAACAATACATCTTTTTGAAGAGGTGCATCTAGTAATTTAGCTTTGACATGATCTGGTAAGGTTTGCTCTTTGAGCCAAGCATGTCTACGTATGACTGATCCTGTAACAGCAGCTCTACAAGAGGCCTCTAAAGCATCAAAACCACATTGCAAGGTATGTTTACCCACTTGCTCTGCACTATGCAACAAATCCTGCAACTCCTTCAAGTCTGGTTGTTCAGGTTGTGACATTTTGCTTTTCGACTGAGATAACAAAAACTGTTGATACTTTAACATATGGAACTGACAGTTTAATGCCCTCATGGTTAAGGTGGCCGAGGTGTATACCTTTTTCCCCCACCTTTCTAAAGCTCTGGAATCTCTCTCTGAAGGTAATGGATTTTTGGCAGTGGAGGCCTTAATTCCCTTGGGACCCTGTGAAATAGTTTCTGGGTCAGCCGCATGGCTTTTGTATAGGAATTGGTGTGAATCAGGAACCTGGTAATACCTGTCAGGCTTGACTGAAGTTGGAGGTGAATCTGGGTTAAGGCTGGCCTCTGAATACACATCATCTAGTATGTCTAAGACAGGAGGTATAGCCAGAGGCCTGTGCTGAGGGGGAGCAAGAGGAAATCCCTGAGCCTTTTCTTGGAGTCAGAGTACTCTTGGCCTTCCCAGTGGAAGTGTTCCCTCAAGGTATGCAAGGTTTCCACAAAAGAGTAATCCTCAGGGGGGGAGACAGAGGGAATGGACTCCTCTGCATCAGAGTCTTTGAAAGGGGAGTAACAATGTTCCTGGTCCTCAGAATGTTCTGAAGTAATGGAGGCCTGGTCTGAGGAAGGGTATTCTTCCTCCACTCTGGGCCTTTTGTCCGAGGGGGGTTGAGAACCCCTGATAAGAGTAATCAAATCCTCAGCCATTTTGAGCATCTGCTTTTTAGGCATGGGGCCTTGAGAGGGGCCCTGTGGAGCTTGTCTTTTTGAATGCATGGCTGCTTTAGATTTAGTGTAAGCCTTAATGGAAAAGGAAGAAGGCCTGAAGACACCTTGAGAGGTGGCACGCCTGTCTGAACTCTGAGTTTCCCCGCCAAGAGTGGCTTCGGTATCTGTTGTCAGGGTGTGGGCCGAAGAGCCTGCGACCTTGGGCACAGAAGACACCGCTAATGAAATGTCATCGGTAGTCAGGGGCTGCGTAGGCGCCTCGCTGAGAACCAGAGCACCTGTAGTCGGCTTTAGCGTGGTGTCGGTAGAAGTCGCGGACATCGTATGACGGTCCTTATCTTTGTGTCGTTTACTCAAAACTGGAGTCGGAGTATCCGACGACATGTTGTAATTAAACTTTTTGCCAAAATAGTGTTGGGCGAACTCCGCCTGATGCTTAATAGTGCGTCTGTTGAATGTAGCACAAAAACGACAGGCCGAGACGTCGTGGTCTGGGCCTAAGCAAGGGATACAGAGGGAATGGAAATCCTTATGCGGTACTTGCTTCCCACATGAAATGCAATTATTAACTTTGTCTGACATCAGTCTGAGGCAAGAAAAGTTTCCCCAACGGGGTACTTAGCTTTCAAGAAGTCTTCGGTTGAAAAATATTCGTAATCTCAGGAGCTGGCCGACTGGCACTTGCGAACTGCTTCTGCTTCGGGCACCGCGCGGCAAGAAAGACTGGAGAAAATGGCGTTGGCTGGTTCTTTTATACCCCTGTCGCACTGACATCAGGGAAGAAGCGACGACATCCGACGCCGGACCTGGACTTTGGAATTCGGCCGACCGAGGACCCGCCTGACAGCAGGAAAACCTATCTGTTATGACTGCAGCTGTATGCACGATGAACATCGAAAAGAAGTCACAACTGGTACCCTCTCAAAAAATTACATTTCTGGGTGCAAGCTTGAATACAACTGTCCAGATGGCTTTCCTTACACCTGAAATGCAAATTCATTTGGTGACTTACTTCAAACAGGTGGCCACAAAAACCCTGCTATCTGCAAGACAAATACTGCAAACCTTGGGGTTCATGGCCTCCTGCATTCATCTAATTCCATATTCAAGAGTGCATATGAGGAAACTTCAGTGGTACTTAAAAAGTTTATGGAGTCATTGTCACAGCCTGGAAGCAATGATTCCTATCATACCTTGCCTGCAACTAGAGTTCCTATGGTGGGCAGAGGCCTGCCACCAAAACAAGGGACTGCCATTCACACCACCCCCTGTCGCCCAAACCCTAACTACAGATGCATCAGACTATGCATGGGGGGCTTATCTGGCAGGGAAGTGCATGCAGGGCAAATGGAGCCCAAATCAAATGCATTTTCATATCTATCAAAAAGAAATGCTAGCTGTACAGAATGCACTGACGGCCTTCAAGGACTACCCTCATCCAGGACAACTAATGATAAAGACGGACAACACCACGGTTATGTGGTACATAAACAAGCAGGGGGGGGGTACACATTCCTACCACCTCTGCAGACTAGCCATGGCATTGTGGAACACGGCCTTGAGCTGTCGGGTACAACTACAAGCTCAACTCCTGCCAGGAAAGCTGAATATTCTGGCAGACGAACTAAGCAGAAATCTCATGGACCCACACGAATGGAAACTGGAACCACGGATTTTCAACATGTTGACTCGCAAATGGGGGACCCCAGACAGATCTTTTTGCCTCACCCCAGACCTACCAGTTGGACTACTTTTGCACAAGAACTCCTCACAAAAAAGCCTGGAAAGTGGATGCTCTGTCCTTCAGCTGGAAAAAACCTAACAGTCTATGCCTTTCCCCCTCTGCCTCTGCTCTCCAAAGTTCTACTAAAAGTCAAACAGGACAAACCAAAAAGTATTTTGATTGCTCCAGACTGGCCTCACCAACACTGGTACCCACTCCTGCACAGTCTGTCACAAATTTCTCCATGGCACCTGCCTCAGACACCTTCCTAAGTGTCTCAGTAGGAGAACCAAACTCTGCACCCTCAGCTCCAAACATTGAATCTTGCAGCTTGGCTAATCATTTAAATTCCCCCTTAGCATCCCTCAGCAAACCTGTGATGGATGTCATTTTGGAGGCGAGAAGACCTAGCACTAGAAAATTGTATGCTGACAAATGGAAAAGATTCTGTGCCTGGAATCATCTCAAGGGATGAGCACAGCAGCACCCAATTTACGTCAGATTTTGCAATACTTAACTGAGATGCTTCACAAGGGCCTGTCTTTTTCTTCCATAAAAATCCATGCCTCAGCCATTTCAGCTTATTACAACACAGAACCCCCCCCCTTCTCTCATCCTCTGCTAAAGCAGTATCTCAGAGGGGCCAAAAACTTGAGACCACCCAGGAGAGCTTCAACCCCTGCCTGGGACCTTAACCTTGTATTGGAGAAACTCACTCTACCTCCTTTCTTTATTTTCTGGAAAACAGCCTTCCTTTTAGCAATCACTTCAGCTAGAAGGATTTCTGAATTACAGGCCCTTATGGCAGTGGAGCCTTTCATCATCTTTCATGCAGACAGGGTGTCGCTCAGGACCAATCCATCCTTCATGCCCAAGGTGGCATCCAGTGTGGCTCTTAATCAGACCATTCATTTGCCAACTTTCTTTCCCAATCCACAGAACAAGGGGGAGCCGATTCTGCATTCATTGGATGTACACAGACAAATTAGATTTTACTTTGACAGGACTAAATCTCGAAGAAAATCTGAACAACTCCTGGTAGCATTTGCTGCAGGGGCAGAGGGAAAGGCTATCTCAAAGCAAACCATTTCTAAATGGATAAGCCATTGTATTAATTTCTGCTATAAGCACCATGGAAAACCCATCCCTCGGGGGATCTGATCCCATTCCACCAGGGCTGCATCTACTTCTACAGCCTTTTTCAGAGGTGTTCCTATCAGGGATATTCTAGAAGCTGCTACCTGGAGTTCAGTTCATACTTTCACCAAGCATTATCACTTACCAATTTTCTCTAAATCCAAAGCTGGCTTTCCACTGCTGTTTTGCAGGGTCTTATAACCGGTCCTAATGCTGTATAAATCCTTCCTCCCAACTGTAGCTTTGGGAATCTACCCAAATGTAATGACTGCAACAGTGAAACATGAAGAACATAGTACAGTTGTGTACACTTACCATAAATGTAGATGTTCGAGTGTATTCACTGTTGCAGTCCTGGTTACCCTCCCTCCAGCCCCCTGTTTTTCTCTTACTATACCTCTACTTTCTTTTACTATACTTAAAAGCCTTTTTGGTGTATTTGCTTTTGTTGAAGGTATATTTTTGCGTTTTTAATTATTTATATATTTTGCTCCCCATTTGGGGGGCACCTGACATCTGGGGCAAGAAAAACTGATGTACTGGCGTCGGCTGCATATTTCATACCCCTGACGACCTGACGTCATGGAAGAAGGGACAGCAACCGACGCAGGACCCAAGACTTTGTTAATCAGGCCGACTGAGGGCAACCTGCCAGCAGATTACCCAAATGTAATGACTGCAACAGTGAATACACTCGAACATCTACATTTATGTGTACACAACTGTACTATGTGTAGACTGCTTCCAAAAGGTGGGCCTCACGTTAGTTATAAAAGTTTCATGACACCCCAAGCAAAGATCCTGTTTCTGGGGGCCCTGATAGACTCAACCCAACAGAAAGCATTTCTCCCACAGGACAAAATGGTTTTCCTTATGGATTATTTGAACAACCTAGTCACAAAACAACTTATGACCAGAGAATTCTTAAGGATCTTAGGATACATGGTATCATGTATCCTGATGGTCCCTTTAACAAAGCTACACATGAGGAAATGCAAATGTTTTTTCGCAATGTCTGGGAACAGCACTGTTAGCCCCTAGAAACCCTTTTACCCTTGCTCCTATGCCTCAGGAGGGAACTTTTGTGGTGGAAGGACAACATACAAAAGAACCAAGGAGCAACCTTCATGCTGCCGCAGGCAGACAAGTCCATAACCATGGAAAGCACAGTCATGGGAGCCCACATACAATGGATGTAAAAAGTTTACAGACCCCTGCTAAAATGCCAGGTTTTTGGGATATACAAAATGAGACCACAATAAATCATTTCAAAACTTTTCCCACCTTTAGTGTGACCTATAACCTGTGCAATTCAGTTGAAAAACAAACAAATCTCTTAGGGTTAAAAAATATAAAAAATAAAAAGCATACAATATGCTGGTTGCATATATATCCGCGGTGGTGCAGCGGTAGCGTTGTTGCCTCACAGCAAGAGGTTCTCCCATTCCATTCTCTGCTGGAGTACGGGAAGTGCCTTCTGTGAGGAGTCTGCATGTACTGCTGTGGTTGGGTGGGCGTTTGAAAGACATGCATAATGGGCGTTCCTTCGTTGAAGGTTGAACGTCGAGCTGGCACCTCGGCATTCGTGAAAAATCTACTGCCAATCATTAGCGGACCGGAGTTCCGCTGTGGCGACCCCTAATCGGGAAAAGGCGAAACACACAACAATATGTTGGTTGCATAAGTGTGCACTCCCTTAAACTAATACTTTGTTGTGTGTGCACACCCTTAAACTAATACTTCAAGGGAAAAAAAAATATCTTACACTTGTTGAAGGTTTACCAGTGGAAAAGTGAAACAAACAAAGAAAAAAACTCTGGTATTCCACCACAGCAAAAATCCACCACGATAGTCCTGTGTCAAACAGCAAGCAAATTTAATGGAAAAAAGTAAAAACAGCATTAAAATTCCATAGTGATAAAATGATAAGTGCTTTCGGCTATTTAGCCTTCTTCAGATCGTTATCTTTTGGTAGCAATGCTTAATATTTATACTAAAAACTAACCAATAAGGTTTAAAATTAATTGACTTCTAAACCGATCATGTCAATTCATTCTTAGTCTATTAGAATATCCAGTAATCTTTCTTTGCACTACTAAGTAGCCAATAGCTATGATTTAAAATTGGCACCAAAAATATGCTAATATACTATGTTGGCCCATCCTACTTCAGCTATATTCTAATATGCACTTCTCTGCCTATTTTTTTACTGGCTATAAGTGCCAAATGCATCATTCCAATGGATTTAGTTTTACATAGCTTCCCTGTTTCACTTTGCTGCCGTCCAATGGCCAAAGTGTAATACTAGCTTGGTAAAGATTTTTCAGAAGCATTTATTTCCATTATTCTTTTTACTGATTGGCTTCCCTGTTTCCACTTTGCTGCCATCAAGTGGCCAAAGTGTAATACTAGCTTTTTTTAATTTTTTTTCAAAAGCATTTGTTTTATTTTTCTTTGTCATATATAAACTTACTGTAATTGATTTTAACTAACAGGTCGCCTTTCTGGAATTTTTATATATGATCTTCTTTAACAGTTATCTACTTTTCCAGATATACGAAACAATTCTTATCTGTAACTACCAAAATATTAAAACATTACTGACACTGCCAAGAGCATGGTCACTATGTCAACTCTGCTTCCGTCAGCACAGAAATGCATAACTGCACATTACAATTTTATATCCTTTTACTATATAAATAGTCCATTATTCACTAAATAATCTCTAGATATATAAATATATGAAACGACGTCCCTATTCACTGCCTTGATAGAAAACATAGGAGTCTCTTCAAATTTTTCTTGTTTTTATACTGAAATCTCGGTTGCTCTCCTACTATATGTTTAATTTTCTCATCCGTTGTTAATATTGACCAGTAGATATACATCATTTATGTTTAGATCACACCAATATTTCTACTCATTTTTTTCCTTTTAGCTGACATTATGATATAATAACTATCAAATACAAAATATGTTTAATAAGTATAATATTCAGCTATTACGTATTTATCAATTCTGACATGGAAAGTACTTTAGATCTGAATATTGCTTTTCACTAAGGATATGTGCATGTTCTTGCTTCATAATAGTGATAGTTTTGAAAACAGGTATATTTGGACATTGTTTTCTATCAAGGCAGTGAATAGGGATGTCATTTCATATATTTATATATCTAGAAATTATTTGGTGAATAATGGACTCTATTTATATAGTAAAAGGATATAAAATTGTAATGTGCAGTTATGCATTTCTGTGCTGACGGAAGCAGAGTTGACATAGTGACCATGCTCTTGGCTGTGTCAGTAATGTTTTAATATTTTGGTAGTTATAGATAAGAATTGTTTTGTATATCTGGAAAAGTAGATAACTGTTAAAGAAGATCATATATAAAAATTCCAGAAAGGCGACCTGTTAAAGTTAATTATAGTAAGTTTATATATGACAAAGAAAAATAAAACAAATGCTTTTGAAAAAGTATTTTAAAAAGCTAGTATTACACTTTGGCCACTGGATGGCAGCAAAGTGGAAACAGGGAAGCCATGCAGTAATAAGAATAATGGAAATAAATGCTTCTGAAAAATCTTTACCAAGCTAGTATTACACTTTGGCCACTGGATGCCAGCAAAGTGGAAACAGGGAAGCTATGTAAAACTAAATCCATTGGAATGATACATTTGGCACTTATAGCCAGTAAAAAAATAGGCAGAGAAGTGCATATTACATATAGCTGAAGTAGGATGGGACAACATAGTATATTAGCATATTTTTGGCGCCAATTTTAAATCATAGCTATTGGCTACTTAGTAGTGCAGAGAAAGATTACTGGATATTCTAATAAAGACTAAGAATGAATTGACATGATTGGTTTAGAAGTCAATTGATTTTAAACCTTATTGGTTAGTTTTTAGTATAAATATTAGGCATTGCTACTAAAAGATAACGATCTGAAGAAGGCTAAACAGCCGAAAGCGCTTATCGTTTTATCACTATGGAATTTTAATGCTGTTTTTACTTTTTTCCATTAAATTTGCTTGCTGTTTGACACAGGACTATCATGGTGGATTTTTGCTGTGGTGGAATACCAGAGGTTTTTTCTTTGTTTAAACTAATACTTTGTTGAAGCACCTTTTGATTTAATTACAGCATTCAGTCTTCTTGGGCAGGAGTCAATCAACATGGCACATCTTGACTTAGCAATATTTGCCCACTGTTCCTTGCAAAGGTGCTGCAAATCTATTGTGACAGCATCTCTTGTGCACAGCCCTCTTCAGGTCACCCCAAGATTTTCTATTGGACTTGGGTCTGGACTCTGGGTTGGCCATTCCAAAACTTTAATTTTCTTCTGGTGAAACCATTCTTTTGTTGATTTGAATGTATGCTTGGGGTCATTGTAGTGCTGAAATTCCTCTTCAGCTTTCTAGCAGATGCCTGAAGGTTTTGAGCCAAAGTGACTGGTATTTGGAACTGTTCATAATTCCCTCCACTTTGACTAAAGCCCCAGTTCCAGCTGAAGAAAAGCAACCCCAAAGCATGATACTGCCACCACCATGCTTCACCGTGGGGATGGTGATCTTTTGGTGAGGCAAAGTGTTGTTTTTGCGCCAAATGTGCATTTTGGAATTGTGGCCAAAAAGTTCAACCTTGGTAACATCATACCATAACACATTTTCCCACATACTTTTGGGAGAATTGATGTATTATTCTGCAACTTTTAGCTGGGCCTGGATGTCTTTTTGTGTAAGGAAAGGCTTCTGTCTTGCAAACCTACCTCATAGTCCTGACATATGGAGAATATGGCAGATTGTTGTCACGTAGTACACAACCAGTACTTGCCAGAAATTCCTGCAGCTCCTTCAGTGTTACTGTAGGTCTTTTGGCAGCCTCCCTGACCAGGTTTTGTCTGGTCTTTTCATCAGTTTTGGAGGGCCATCCAGTTCTTTGCAACATCACTGTTGTCCCATATTTTCTCCACTTTTTGATGACTGTCTTCACTGTGTTCTATGGTATAGCCAATGCTGTGGAATTTTTTTTTGTACCCTTCTCCTCACTGATACCTTTGAAAAATTAGATCCCTTTGATGCTTTGTAAGCTCTCTGCGAACCATGGCCTTTGCTGTAGCAGGCAACTGAGTAAAAGTCAGGAAAATTCTACTAGGACAGCTGAATTTTATTTGGGGTTAATCAGAGTCTCTTTAATTAATGGCAGGTGTTTACCCAAGAAGACTGAATACTGTAAATCAAAACATGCTTCAACAAAGTATTAGTTTGTGTGTGCACACACAACAAAGTATTAGTTTAAGGGTGTGCACACTTATGCAACCAGCGTATTGTACATTTTTTATATTTTTCTCCTAACAGATTTGCTTGTTTTTCAAATGAATTGTAATGGTCATAGGTCTCATTAAAGGTGGAAAAAGTTTTGAAATGTTTTATTGTGGTCACATTTTTCTATATCACAAAAACTGGCATTTTAACAGGGGTGTGTAAACTTTTTATATCCACTGTAGGCTCGCTGAGGGTGCAGGGCATTTGGTCCCAACAGAGAAAATTGCACATCACTCTAAAGGAAATGCTAACAGTCTTCCTAGCTATAAAAGCTTTCTGACAAAATCAGGAACCCTGCAAATCTGGACAGAGACAGTACCACAGTCACGTGGTACATAAACAAGGGAGGCCTTCTCTTACCCACTGTGCAGCCTTACCAGAAAGATATGGATGATAGTCGAAAACTTTGGAATTACCCTCATAATATTGTACATCCCAGGCCACTGCAGTCTCCTTGCAAACTCCCAGAGCAGGGACCAGCTAGAGCCAAACGAATGAATGTTGAAATAGGAAGTCTTCCTTGATCTCACCACTCTATGGGGAGGTCTCATCTACAGACCTTTTTGCCCATGTTCACAACAAGCAAATTGAGATTCTGCTGCAGAACACAACAGGAGGAGGGAGCATGGAAATAGATGTCTGCTCCTTTGCATGGATCCGTTAGATCTGATGTTATCCATGTCATCATTCATCACCATAGGGCCTAGTCTCCAATATCGGATCAGAAACAGCAACATACAACAGACAGATCCAAGGCTGTAGCTCCTCTATCTCTCATGATGCCCTGCTGCCCTCTAACCCCTAAATCTCGTTTGCCATTATTCAGTGCAGATGTGATTCCTCGGCTCTGAGTGCAGATAAGTGTTTCTTGACTATTTTTTGGCTTAGTATAGTCTGGTGGGTTTTATCTCTTTACAGTTATTTTTTTAGTTTTAGTAGTACCTCCGTCCCTTAGTTTAGTTATTTAGAGAGTTTGTCACTAGTGGTGGTTTTGGCGCCCCTTTTTCTCTTAGCCATTAGGGCTTTCGCAGTTAGTTATCTTCTGTGGTTTCTTGTGTGTGTGTGTTTAGTTTAGTCTTTCTTTGACTTATAATCCTTCAGGCTTTAAAAAGTGCCCCTTGTGCGGTCAGAAGATGCCCAATTCCGACTTGAACATAGAGTGATTGTATTCTTTGGGCGCTCTGCACCTGGAGGCTGAATGAGACATTTGTGCAATTTAACCCCAGGGCCTTGGTGGAGCACTGCAATAAGCCCCTTTTGAAAGGTCTGGCTCAGGGGGGGAACCCTTTGTTTCCCCCTCAAAGGGTTTTTTTGTTCCCAAGAGGAAGACCCCTTCTTTGCCTTAGGCTCCAACCAAGAAATTGAGGCTGTTGGATCCTAGGTTACCAGATCTGACCCCAGCCTGGACCATCTCGGATCTGAGGTCTTCAGATCCGAGAGCTGCGGAGTAATCTTCCAGATCCATTGTTGAAAAGGGAAGTCTTCCTTGATCTCACCACTCTATGGGGAGGTCTCCTCTACAGACCTTTTTGCCCGTGTTCACAACAAACCAACTGAGATTATGCTGCAGAACACAGCAGGAGGGAGCATGGAAGTAGATGTGTTCTCCTTTGCATGGATCCGTTAGATCTGATGTTATCCATGTCATCATTCATCACCATAGGGCCTAGGCTCCAATATCAGATCTGAGACAACAACATACAACAGACAGATCCAAGGCTCTAGCTCCTCTATCTCTCATGATGCCCTGCTGCCCTCGAACCCCTAGATCTCGGCCCTTGGATCCGACCAGGCTCAGGCCAGATTCAGATCCAACCAGTTTACCTGATCTGATTGCTGTGTCGGCTTGGCCGTCAGATCTGACAGAATCATCGGATCCAGTTATAGTTCTGTTGGAGGTACTTCTCCTACCTACAAACATTTTGCTCAATCAGTTCTGAGGCCTCTGAGCCGAGCCCCAGAACACCGCCACAGGTCAGTAGGGTTGCCTACCAAGTCTATTCATTCCTCCTCTTCCTCCAGGTCTTCCAGGAGTCTGTTACCCTCTGACATGGACAGGATGATGAGGAGCTTCCTCAAGTCCCGGATACAGTTGGGACTGTTGGCTCTCCATGCCCATCTGGCCAAGGGGGCTTCGCCCCTCCCAGTTAGAAATTTCTTCATCCATCCCCGGTGTCCTTGGAATCTTGGGACATTGACACCCGTGGTCAGATCCCGAAGAGGCTGACTGTTCCCTTTTTCTTGACCCCATCGGGGTCCTGGCTTGTTCTTTTCCCCCTCCGTTGGACCAGAGTGAGTCCCGAGCTGGAGTAGTTGACACTGGCTCTGTGGGGGCTAAGTTTGGTACCATTGTTTTCAGATCGGTCCCTTCTCAGCCCCTCAGCCTTCGATAGCTCCAGGCCGGTATCGTCTGTGGGTTGTGGCGCTGTTTCAGGGCTCGTTCCTCCTCTCTGAGAGCTTCCCCCTCTGAGGTTGGGGACGGGATTGCTTCCAGCCCCTTGGCCTTCCAGGTGGTAGAGAGGACCTTTTCCAAGGCAGGAGTTTCATCTACCACCCCTCTGGGTCCATCCCTGCCTCTCTCTACTTTGGCTGGTGAGGTGTCGCGTACTGTTCAGGGTCAGCCCTCCCGTTTGAGCCTTCAAGGGGTTTCTTCCCCTTGAGGAGTCCCTGCTTATTCTGAGTCCTCCCCAGAGCCCCCCATGGAGGAGGTAAATCGTAAGAGAAAGTGCAAGAGGAGGCACTTGGACTTCCCTTTAGAAGTCCCTCGCTGAAGACATGGACCTCGATGGAGACAAGTCCCCCAGATCTCTGCCCAATGATGTCTTCTTTGGGGATATCCTTGAAATCTTGAAACAGAAGGGCAGATGGTCTCCCCAACCCCTGTCTTTGGGGGAGTCCGTGTTTTTGAAGGCTTTCAGTGTGGGACTGTCTACTTCCTGGGTGCCTCCCCTGCTAACGAGTTAGTGGATTTGACTGCTAGCAGGGCCTGGAAGGAGCCCGACACTGTGGAGCCAGTCCCAAAGAGAGCAGACAAATTCCTCAGCTCTCCTGCAGACTGTCTTTTCTGGAGCAAAGGAGTCCCGGTCGATGCCATCATGGTTGCTGCTGCCTCCAAGAAGGAGCTGGCAGGGCAGAGCTCCACTGTCCATCCCCCTAACAGGGAGTCCTGGACAGTAGACTATATGGGGAAGCATGTCTATGCCTCACCTACCTTTGGACTGAGGTCAGTTGATTATTTGGTGTACTTTACCTGACTCCAAAGGGATTTGGTCTAGGAACTTTCCACTTACCTTAGAGTTATTGCCGGTGGATGACTTTAAGAAGGTGTCACCCAAGCGCTCTACTCTGACTTCCCTTGCAAACTTCTCAATGAGGTTAATTTCCAGTGCTGCAGAATCTACCTTTCGAGCAGCAGGTACCGGCATTGCTGTGAGGCATCATGCTTGGTTACATTTATGTGGGTTTGCAGAACCCTTCAAAACTTTTTTTTACCAATGCTGTCTATGATGGTTCTACCCTTTTTGGACTTTCTGTGAAGGGCACTTTGACCTGCAGCAAGCAGGAAGGGAAGAGTTTGTGTTCAGGGTTCAGTTGATCTGGGAACAGGTCATGCAGATCTTAGACCTGTTGCGTCCCCCGCTTCACTTGGTTCTTTGAGTCCTTGGATCCATGGCCTCTGCCATTTATCTTGTTTCGTTCTCCTGGCAAGGTACCACATGTGGGTGTTGCAGTGGAATTCAGCGGTTCAGTGGTCGGCTGTGTCTCAACCCATGTCCTTGACCATAAAGCTGACACCTCTGTGCAGACGACACCTTCTTTGTTGGCTTCAGTCTCAGCATCTCATTCTAGGCAGGCCCTTTTCACTCCCTCTGCCCAAGGCCACAGTGACCATGAATGCTTCCCTGTTGGGGTGGGGGAGCATTTCCAGGGAAGTCTGTCCAAGGCGCGTGATCCCAAGTTGCACATAAATGTCCTAGAGATGAGAGTAGTTCTTCTATCGTTGGAAGCTTGTCAGGACTGCTTCCCTTGGGGGAGGATTGCATTTGAGACAGACAACTTGGCTGTGGTCTTGTATGTCAACAAACCGAGGGGAACACTATCTTACTCGGTGTACAGAGAAGCCATGATATTTGTGGGAATGGGTGATGTTCTTCGGGCACTTCCTTCTTGCAACACATATACCCAGAGATTTCATTGTGTTGGCCAGCAAGCTCAGCAGATACATCTTGAGTTTTAACGAGTGGTCACTCAATCCCAAAGTGGAGAGGCAGACTTCTGACAGTTGAGGTCAACCTTGCAGTGACCTCTTTGCCTCCCTAGCCAACTACAAATGCAGCAGGTACTTCACCTTAATCCCCCCTCGCCCCCAGGGGAGTCACTGAGGGATTCTCTAGTCCACAATTGGCGTCCAGTTCTCCTGTATGTCTATCCTCCTGTTCCTCTTAGTTCCGAGGCTCTGCAGAAAGCGCTGCGCTTGAGGGCATCCCTTATCCTCATTGCCCTTTTCTGGCCCCGTCAGCCATGACTCCCCTTTATCAGGTCTCATCTTAAGTATCCACCCTGGGTACTGGATCCTCGACAGGATCTAATTTCCTACCCATTGGGGCTTCTTCCCCCAAACCTTTGGACCGTTCGTCTAACCGCATGGTTTCTCCAATTCCAGTGGTTCTAAAGGCTGGTGTCTCCCATCAAGCATATTATTCTAGCCTCCTAGAAACCTTATTAAGGACACATTATTGAGGACAATTGGAAGGTTTTGATGGGGAATAGAACTCATACAGGTAGTCGGTGTAGAACCCAAGTTCACCTACAAGAAAATTAAGAACATTCCAAAACTAGAAAGGTTTACCATAGCAAGTGGCAAAGGTTCTCTATCTGGGCCAAGAGCAGGAATCTGGATCCCTTTTCTGCTTCTGTTTCTGACATCCTTTTGTTTTTGTCCTCCCTTTTCCAAGTGGGAGCAAGTTTCTCTATGATGAAGTTTCCGTTGGCAGCAATTACTAATTTTTACAAGAACAGTGAGACTTCATCTAGGCTTTGCAAAACGTTTATGAAGAGGAACTTCTTGCTTAGACCACAGATTAAGGATCACTTGCCTCCTTGGGACCTTAGATCAGTTTTGCAGTCTCTGACTAGGAGTCCCTTTGAACCTGCTAGTTCCTGCAGTCTCATAGTCTTGCAAGACAGCCTTCCTTGTTGCTATAATTTCAGCTAGGAGGGTTTCAAAACTGCAAGTTCTTTCCATTACTCCTCCTTATATGGTTTTTCACAAGGACAGTTTCTGTCGGGATGAATCCCTTCTTGCCCAAGGTTGCCTCTGAATCTAATCTAAACCAATGTATTCACTACCACTGTGTATTTTAACTAAAAATAAAGACATTAGAGTAATGATAACTGATAAGGGTGGTGTGATGGTGATTATGTGTACTGAAGATTATGTTAAAAACATTGAAGACATGTTGGCAAACGACACAGCATATTCTGTTGTAGATAAGAATGTAATTACGTTTTTTGAGAATAAACACTGATCTTTTCGACATGTTTTGTCAGGTAGTTTAGATCATGACACATATGAATATCTGTTAGTGGAACATCCCAGCATGGGACGTTTCTTTGGGATACCCAAAGTACACAAATCGGATACAAATCCGCCCTTTAGGCCCATTATTAAAGCCAATAGAACCAAGACAGAAAATATTTCTTTATGGCTGGATTAAATACTTAATCCTATAGTGCAAAAAGTGAAGTCGTACCTTAGGGACTCCTGGCACCTTTTGGAAATTTTGAGGGACATTAACCTCATCCATGGTGATTTTTATTTTGCATCTTTAGACGTTAAATCACCGTATACATGTATCAACCGAGATGGTGATGATAGAATATCTGAGAGATTACCTCAGTGGGTACACCAACTTTGCACACAATAAAATAGAGATGGTTTGCAGGCTTATGGGTATAGTTCTTGATGATAATTTTTTTGAGTTCAACCAAAGATGATATAAGCAGACCTCAGGGGTGGCTATGGGGGCAAGTGTGGCCATATCTTTTGCCAACCTTGTAATGGCCATGTGGGAGGTGAAATATTTGTATGTATATCCACAAAGGTCCCACATTATTTTATATCAAAGATTTATTGATGACTTGATATTTCTGTGGACTGGTGATTAGATTGAATTTGAGTCCTTTGTTAGGGACTTAAATCACACCACAGACTTTTTGGAATTTTCTGTGGGAAGTTTTGGTAGGACCATTAATTTCTTGGACATACATTTTGCTTTTGATACGTTTAGTAACTTTTGTGAGTAAGATTTATAGGAAAGATGTTTTTGTCAACCAATATTTGCACAGGAATAGCTTACACCCTATGCATATGAAGAAAGGGGTGATTAAGGGGCAATTTATTCGCCTCAGTAGACTTGCATCTGATGATGACACTTTTTTTCAAGAGGTCGTCATGTTGACGCATTTTTTTGAACAAAGAGGGTATGACCAGGCTTGGTTAACCAATATACACAAGGAAGTGTTCATTTGGAGACAAAACGCTGCCAAACCCATCATCAGGGAGGTTGGTGATGTAAGTAACAACAGGAAAAAGGACAGTACAGTGTTCACCATTTCTTTCCCCATTGTCAATTAGATGGGTGTCATTAAACACATTATTAAGGACAATTGGAAGGTTTTGATGGGGAATAGGGAACTCATACAGGTAGTCGGTGTAGAACCCAAGTTCACCTACAAGAAAATTAAGAACATTAAAAATATTTTGGAAAATGGTGGTGGAGGGCACACTTTAGCATTGATTGTGAATAGTGTTCGAGGTACTTTCTCCTGCAGGAACTGTAAACAATGTAGGTATATAAGTAATACATCTAGTACATTTATTGCACATCTTAAAAGGACTATTTGGGTCCACAGACTGTCTACCTGTGAGAGTACAAATATAGTTTGTGGCAGTTTGTGACACTTGTCCTAGTAACTGCATAGGAAAAGCCATTAGATGTTTAAAGCATAGAAAATATGAGCTCACACTTGCTGTTAAGAAAAAGGACTGTATCAATGCCTCCTTAGCTAGGCATGCGGTTCACTGTGCGAACTTTAAAAAGTTCACCTTTTCAGTCATAGATTATATTCAACAAGTAGATTATATAGGGAACACCAATTCGATCTTAGAATGTAAGGAGTCATTGTGGCAGATCAGTTTGGTAGCAGACAGAGAGCCCCTGATCTGAACGAATGCATTAATATTGACTGTTTTTTAGCACTAAAATAATACTGAAATCATAATATGATGATGTTTTTATATTAAGACATTTTTTTGATGTCTTGACATTCAAAGCTGTTTGGGAAAATAAGACAGTTTTTTTATTTTTATGGTATGATTTTATACCTTTAATTTAAAGTATCATGAAAGTCATGGGATGTGTGATGTAACTTTATAAGAGATATGTTTTGAGAGGTTAACTTTTTTTCTGAAGAAGTTCATGAAGAATAAATTTGAATGAAAGTACTAAAGAATAATGTTTGCTCCTTCATTCTATCTACAGCTTTTGGTTTGAGTTCTACCAGCTACCAATGATCTTTCCCAATTATTCCAACAAAGGCGAGTACATTCTACATACTTTGGACATGCACAGACTATTACGGTTCTACCTACATAGGATCAAAGGTTTTCGCAAGGCAGAGCAGCTCTTTGTGGCTTTTTCCCCTAACAGATGTGGCCTTCTGATTTCCAAGGTCACTGTTTCTAAATAGATCTCTAGCTGGATCTCCACAGTCTACGACAATAGACGTCTTGAGCTTCCAGGTAGGCTCATTGTACGAGGTCCATGGCTACTTCCTCAGCCTTTTTGGCCAGACTTTCTGTTAATGACATTTGTGCTGCAGCCACTTGGTCTAATCCTCACATCTTTATATCTCATTTCAAGCTGGATTTGATTTCTAGTGCCTAGAGAGGAGTTGTGGTATTGTATGAGGAAGTCGGGAGTGTCAGAGAAGTATGTAAGAGTGGTACAGGATATGTACGAGGGTAGTGTGACAGCAGTGAGGTCTGCGGTGGGAGTGATGGATGTGTTTAAGGTGGAGGTGGGATTACATCAAGGATCAGCTCTGAGCCCTTTATTTGCAATGGTGATGGACAGGTTGACAGACGAGATCATACAGGAGTCCCCGTTGACTATGATGTTTGCAGATGACATTGTGATCTGTAGTGAGAGTAGGGAACATGTGGAGGAGACCCTGGAGAGGTGGAGATGTGCTCTAGAGAGAAGAGGAATGAGGGTCAGCAGGACTAAGACAGAATATATGTGTGTGAATGAGAGGGAGGATAGAGGAATGGTGAGGATGCAGGGAGTAGAGGTGGCAAAGGTGGATGAGTTTAAATACTTGGGATCAACAGTTCAGAGTAATGGTGAGTGTGGAAGAAAGGTGAAGAAGAGAGTGCAGGCAGGATGGAGTGGGTGGAGAAGAGTGTCAGGAGTGATTTGGGACAGACTAGTACCAGTAAGAGTGAAGGGGAAGGTCTACAAGTGGGTAGTGAGACCAGCTATGTTATATGGGTTGGAGACAGTGGCAATGACAAAAAGGCAGGAGTCAGAGCTGGATGTGGCAGAGATAAAGATGTTAAGATTTGCACTGGGAGTGACAAGGGTGGACAGGATTAGGAATAAGTATATTAGAGGGTCAGCCCAGGTTGGAAGATTTGGAGACAAAGCCAGAGAGGCAAGATTACGTTGGTTTGGACATGTGCTGAGGAGGGAAGCAGGGTATATTGGGGAAAAAGATGCTAAGGATGAAGCTGCCAGGTAACAGGAAAAGAGGAAGGCCTAAGATAATATTTATGGATGTGGTGAGAGAGGACATACAGGTGGTTGGTGTGACAGAGCAAGATGCAGAGGACAGGAAGAAATGGAAACAGATGATCTGCTATGGCGACCCCTAATGGGAGCAGCTGAAAGAAGACGAAGACAAGTTGGATTTGATTTCTAGGAGCACAGGTTTGGCTCTGCAGTCCTCCGGCATGTCCTTCCTTGAGGCTTCCCAGGATAATGGTAGCTGGGGACTTTGACCCTATGGTGATGAATGATGACATAGAAAACATCCGATTGGGTTATGTACTTATCATAACTTGTCATCATTCATCACATTTTCCCTTCCGCCATTCCCTTACCTTGTGGATGTTGGAGGAGGATGGAGTGTGTTCCTTCCAGTTTTGCAGGAGTAGCCTTTAGGAATATGTTAGCAAACTCGATCTGGGGGTTAGAGGGCAGCAGGGGA
Organism: Protopterus annectens; assembly: GCF_019279795.1. Classification (NCBI taxonomy): domain Eukaryota; kingdom Metazoa; phylum Chordata; order Ceratodontiformes; family Protopteridae; genus Protopterus; species Protopterus annectens. The sequence continues at coordinate 1,118,009,032 of NC_056741.1, forward strand.
TCATGGGAGAGGGAGGAGCTAGAGCCTTTGATCCATCTGTTGTATGTTGCCAGCTCAGATCTGATATTGGATCCTAGACCCTATGATGATGAATGATGACATAGGATAACACATATGCCATGTTATGGTAAGTACATAACTCTCTGTCCATCTCATTGCTCTTTTTCAGTAGAAATTAAAAATGAATATGGATACATGGGACAGAAAAGATTGTACAGAAATAGTTTGCATATTGTTTGAGAGCAGTGTGATATGTTTCTGTAATAAACCACTGTAGAGATTTTAAATGTATTTTGTTCTTGTGTTTTCAGTTTCGACATAAGAGTGATAACCAGGTGAATAACCGTCAGTCTCAAGTCCTTATTAATGGAATGTGAGTATCCTTTTAAGCTAGCATAAATGTATCTAATGATGTTACTGACCATAGAATAATTGGTTTGTTCCCAGCAAAATGATTTAAAAATTCTGAAACATGATTACCAGTAACTGTATTGCAAACAATTGTACAGCAGAGATGAATAGGCCAACATTGCCTCGATTGTTGTTGAGTAGATATGGTCTTGCACATAGCAACTTTTCTGTGCGTAAGTGAAAGTTATTTTTAACCTTTTTCTGCAAGTACATTTTTTAAGTGTTTCAGCTGAGTCGGTCTTAAAATGCATCAAGATAATTTAGATTATTTTGAACATTACCTTCTCTTCTAAAGCTAAATGTAATTAGTGCACTCTGTACCCCCTTTGTATCTTGGGACATGTTGGCAGTATCTTTGACCTATCCCCTACATCTTTTCATGTTCTTCTCATAGTCCAGTTGATGTGGATGTCTTGTGGGTTACTTATCTGCTCTTTGTAGGCCATGTTTGAGTTGCTGAAAGTTAGGTTTGCATTTAGAATTACCAGTTCTGGAGAGCATTGGGCAATGTGAGGGGAATGGTGTTTATGAATCAGTGCAACTGCCAGTTTATTTGTAAGCATAGTGTATACCAGCCTAGCATGGTTGTTCATTTGTTGTGCATATACAGCTCGGCTGTTTGGTATTTGCTGGAAAGTACCCAGTTTTTTTTTCTTAAGTAACTGCCATAAAATTCCAAATCACAATTTGTCACTTGTTTCCCTTTGCCTGCTAATGTGTTAATAGCCCACGTCCCCGATGTTGGACATGATTATGCCACTAAAACTCCAGCTGGAACCAAATTTGTTTTTGTGTTGGGTGATGGGAGGCAAAAAGTATTTGGCACGACAGTAGATACGCTGAAGAGAGATTTTTGTTCCCTAGAGAGGTGATAGTTTTAGATTCCTTGTAAAATACATTGGAAGCAGTAGTCTTTTATTTGGCAGAGTTATGAGAACTTGCTGCATAGTGTTTTTTCAGGACACATGGGCGATTGTAACATCTAAAAGCAATGCGGAACATTCATTCTGTGGATAGAAGGCACTGTGTTGCAGTGGTATGGAGATGAGATTTTACATTTTTTTTTTTTTTTGCCATGGAGTCTGACAATCTGTGAGAGCTGAATGACAAACTCAGAAACAAGCAGCTATTTATATTATGTGTAGTGCTGTGCTTTCCTTTGAGTCTTGTATTTCAGCTGAAGAGCTAATATTTGAAAACTGCGGTTTAACTTAACATTTAGTGCAGACACAGCAATTAAGCTTTATTTATGAAATGATATGCCAACATTATTTTTTTTTATACCTAACATTTTTCAAAAGAAAAAAAAAAAAAACAAATGCATGAAATATAAAGGACTAAAAGGTTCATAGGTTCATAGGTTCATACTAGGCTATCTGCCCTAGGGCATTTATAAGCCTAGCCAGAGTATGTTTGGCTTTCACCACCCATTTTAAATTAATTTTTCTATGCCCTTTTTCGAGGTTAGTATACTGTGCCTCTGTCTAACAGTGACACAGAAGTGATACCCGGGGTAAACCTATGATCTCCCATCCACTCATCAAGACTCCTCTTGAAGAGAATTAATGAGGGACTCTGCCTAACCTGGACTGGGATTTTATTCCATAGTGATGGGAGCCTCTGTGTTATGAATCTGTCCCTCCAGCATGTCCTATTTATTTCAGTGCTGAGGTTCAAGTCTGTGGAGCGTGTAGCTCGATGGGGTTTGGATTTTTTTGAGGTGCAGCATGTCCCTTAATTCCGGGTTGGACATGGCCTTGTATGTCAGGCACAGGTCACCTCTGAGCAGGCGGTATGCCACTGAGTAGAGCTGGAGTTTCTTTAACCGGGCAGCATATGGCATCTGTTTGAGCCCTTTGATCCTCTTGGTGAGGTACTTTTGGGGTCTTTCCAGTTGCTGCAGGTGTTTGGTAAGGTTCATCCCAAAAGGGGCATTGTACTCGATTATGGGCCTGATGAGGGATGAGTAAAGAGGCACGATGACCTCCCCTAATCTAGATGTGAATCCCTTCATGATTAGGTTGGCTGTATAAAATGTTTTTCTAACCACTTTGGCCACGTAGTTGTCAAATGAGAGATTGCTATCAACTTGGGTCCCCAGGTCCCTAATTACTTCTTCTGTACTTAATGGATTACCACCTATGTGGTAATTTGTGGGCACTTTGTTTTTGCCAAAGGGGATGACTGTACACTTTTTGGCGTTTAGCTTGAGGCCATGGCTCTGGCACCAGTTGTCTGTTTCTATGAGGCCCTTTTGGAGGATGCTTGTGTCGGCTGGAGAGTCGATTATGGCGCCCAGTTTGCAGTCATCTGCGAACTTGGTCAGCCACAGTCCTTCCGTGTTGGCCTGTACCTCCGAGAAATATATACCAAACAAGAGAGGTCCCAGGACTGAGCCTTGTGGGACACCACTTGTAACTGGTTTGGAGTCTGACATGGCTCCAGCAATTCTAACCATGTGGGTTCTGTCCTTGAGCCAGTTTGCAACCCATCTAGTGACATAGGGGTTTATATTTAAGCTGGTGAGCTTATCTATAATGCCCGAGTGGGGTATTGTATTGAAGGCTTTCGCGAGGTCCATATAGGCTGTGTGGACCACCTTCCCTTCGTCAGTGGCCTTGGTGACTATTTCAAAGAAGTCAACCAGGTTTAAGAGGCAGGGTCTGCCCTTAACAAAGCCGAACTGGGTAGGATCCAGTGTCTGTAGGTCCCCAATATCTTTATTTATGAGGTCCATGATGATCCTTTCCATAGCTTTGCAGACCAAGCTAGTCAGGCTTATGGGGCGATAGTTTCCAGGGTCCATTGAGGCACCACCTTTGTGGAGAGGGACCACTGTTGCTGTACGCCACTCTTTGGGTACATATCCTGTAGTAAGGCTGAGATTGAACAGTAGTTTTATGTTTGGGTTTAGCTGTTCTTGGAGTTCATGTAGGATGCAGCCTGGGACACCGTCTGGTTCCATTGATGCTGTGTTTTTTTGCTTTGGAGAGGGTGGCTCCCACCTGAGCATCTGAGATGTCAGGGGGGCAGCACTCTGCTGGGATAGATACTTGCCCTTTTGGTGGGAAGGGGGGGGAGTTTGCGCTGAACCTGTCAGCTAGGATGTTGGCAATGTCTGTGGGATCAGTGTATTTTTTGTCATTTTGGACTAATTCAGAGCATATCTGGGAATTCCCTCCCAGGTTCCTAACATAACTAAAGAAAGCCTTGTGATTATCCTTAGTGTCCTGTGCAATTTTTCTCTCGAAGCTGGCCTTTGACGATTTTATGAGTGCCCTTAGTTTTTGCTAATACTGATCAGAGATGCCTTCCCTTTTTGGATTTTGCTCTATCATGTAGTAGCTTCCTCCTACTATTGTATAGTTTGTTTATGGCTGGGGTCCACCAGACAGGTTGTCTGCCTTTGGAGGATTGGGTCTTGGTTTTATTTGGGATTGCATGATCCATGCATTCCTGAAGGTGTTCATAGAATGCATTTATAAAGGATTCTGCGGTCTGGGCCGTATTTTCCACAGGCCTGGGGGCTTTGAAGGATTCCACCTCGGTTTTGAGGAGTGTGAAATTTGCTTTAGAGAAGTTTTTCACTGTGGTTTTCTGGGCAGGGGGTGGGGTCGGGATGTGAATATCCAGTGAGATCAGTTTATGGTCTGATCTTACCAGTGAGGGATACACTTCTGGTCTGGAGCATAGAGTCCCCATGTTGGTGATGATCAGGTCCAGTATGTTTTCCCCTCTTGTGGGAGTGGTAACAAGTTGTTCCATAGCATTTGAGTTTATGAATTCTAGGAACCTTTGGGCAAGGGTGTTGGAGCTAGAGTAATGCTCCCAATCTATGTTTGGGTAGACACAATACCATAAGAGGGATATTCACTGAAATGCTAAGGCACCTGAGCTTTGAGTGATGTGTATTTGACTAAGAATGGCAGAGCACTAGCAAATTAGCTCATATAATGAGTCACATTCTTAATGCAGAGACTGTGTGTGGATGGATATGTGCATGTATGTTCATAAGCATGTCTTGTTTGCCCCCATCTCTCTTTATGGGGGTGATGGGGGGCTATAGCCTGTATTTGGAATTTTTACAACAACTTCGACTGTTACCTCAAAAAATAACTGGTCAGCTAGACCAGTTTAAGTAAGAGTCTATTAACTGTTGAATGTTTACATTAAAGAGATGTTCATCATATTGATCACTGCTGCAGTATCCTAAGCTATATGGGTTAACCATCCAGCTTCCAAAGCTTCAGGGCACCTTCCATGTTCCCAAACTGTTAGCTTGAGATGTGCTGTCTAAAAAGAGTGGTTTGGGTGCCAAGCCCTTCAGAGACTTCCTGCCATAAGAGCAGTCCTCTACGAGCTTTGAAGGATCGACGGTTGGCTAATGCTGTTACATTGCTGGTTTGGTAATTTCCATTGGGGACGGCTTCCACATTACATTTTAGCTATTTATACTGAGTTTTTTGAAAAACAACTACTTTAAAGCTATGGAAAATATATTTTATTGACTGCTACATTTTCTGTGGAGAAACTATTTTACACTTTGAGGCTGGAGAACTGTATGAAAGTGCTTTTTACCATTTGTTTTTTTTTTGGGGGGGGTGACTTTTTGCTGCTATTTTTTTTTTTTTTTTTTTTTTTTTTTTTTTTTTTTTTTGTTACTGACTGTTGCTGGTAAGCTTTCCTCAGTAAACAAGCGCCTCTCATTTGGACCTTCTTAACAGCATAAAAAGTAAATGTTAACTATGCACCTTTTGTTATCATAGGAGACCGGTAATTTTCCAGAGACACAAGTGGGGGATTCTGTTGTAGCCATTGATGGTTCCTCAGACTACTCATCTTTTTCCTTGGATCCCACTGATTGTGTCCATGCAGCCACTAGGGGTTAACCATGTCCTGTGTGGCTGTTGGGGTCCCCTTAGTGGGCAAGGAAGAACCACTTTTGTTAGTCATGTGAGGGGGGACAGGGAAGTGTGCTCTTTCTTAGCCAGAACGTTGTGCCCATCCCTGGAGAAGGTGTTGCTGAGCTGACATTACTAGGTCTGTTTGCCACAATGTTCCTGTTAAAAAGAGACAGCAAACTGAGCATTTAATTTTACCTGTGTCAGTTACTCTGTAGGAGTAATTCATTGAACTTTGCTCAGGGTATTATGCATGCTATATGACCCTTTGTCTAAAGTGGTTTCTGGTAAAAGGAAAAGGGATTCATCTTTCCTTGAAGAGGTTCAAGATGTGGAATATGTTGGTGAATGTGAAGAGACAGATGCAGGTGTTTCTCAGGTTTCTGATTCAGATTCTGAGGAGAGCATGGTATCTGAATCTCCTTGCTAGGGATTATCTTACTCGGAGACTATTTCCAGAATGTGCCAGTGTTTTCAGTGAGAGAAGACTGAACCCCCCCCCACACACACACACACACACACACACACACACCCTATGCTGTCAGAATTGGAGGATGTTTGTCATAGCCTTTGGTTTCTCTGGCAGTCAACCTGCAGCCACTAAGAATGCAGGTAGATAATATTAAGTTCCAAATCTTCAATTCTTTATGCATTAATCTCAGACCTAACCCAGCAGCTGTAGCTTTAGCTAATCCAGCTATTGCTAAGCATTTTAATTTTCATACTTCTCCTTTTGATAAGGATAATAAAGATGTTACGTTTTGGAAAGAAATGCATGTTTCTGCAATTTTTTTTAGAATTCTGAATTGTTGGGGTCCTGTGTTAAAGTTTATACTAACAAATTGTGAAAGTATGAGGCATGTTTTAGCTGGATTTTCTCGTGTGAGGAAAAATCTGCTTTGTATAGTCTTGTTTATTCTGATTTCAGGGCACTACTCATTGTTTGAAGTGTGTTCGACTGCTTTGTAGATGCTCCTTCCAGGGGTGTTGTCACTGGTACTGTTTTGAGTGGTTTGCCTGACTGCATTCTCAGAACTTCCCAGAAGAACTCAAAAATTTAATTTTGAATCATCTTTTGGATAGAGATTAATTTTATATCCTCTGCTGCAGAGGTTATCAAAAAGTATGATACAGAAGGTTATCTGATTTAGGGAATCTGTCAGATTTTTCCGCCTTCTAATTTTTTCAGGGGATTTTCTGCTGTCTTGTCCCATTTTAGCAAAAAATAAAATAAACAATCTCAACAAAATTTTGATAAGCAGATGTTTAAAAAGCAGTTGTAGTGAGGTACCAGAAAGAAAGCTGGATCCCTCAAGAACAAAGGATAGTCAAATATGGCAGAATGACTTTTTAAGGGACCTTGTCCCCTCTGCTGCTGTGGCAGTCCCTTACCCATTCCAGAAGGTTTGTATTTCCCTGTCTCTTTAACAACAGATTGTTTCAGACAAATGGGTTCTGAAACTGATCCAGCTAGGGTACATATGGCAGTGGGAGGAAATTCCTCCTTTCCTGAGGATTCCTCCTCATCTTTCAGACCAAGCACTTCTCTTCCTTCCTGCCCTGCATCACATGCTGTTTCTGGAGTTAAAAGAAGCAAATGTCCATATTGATCATTGCTGCAATAGCCTTAAATATATGGGTTCTATCCTGCCAAGGATGTTGTGTCTTTCGGCTTTTCCCGGTTAGAGGTCGCCACAGCAGAGCTCCGGTCTGCTAATGATTGGCAGTAGATTTTTACGTGCCGAGTTGCCAGCTCTGACGCACAACCATCAACGAAGGTAAGCCCATTCACGCATGTCTGTACACAGAAGACGCTCTAGCTGAGAATCGAACGGGACAACATCTTACTGTGAGGCGACAACGCTACCGCAGCACCGCCACCGCAGATGCACCATCCTGCCAAGGATGTAACAGTGCTCAAGTGTTTGGGCAGCTTGAGCTGAATTGTCAAATACAGGTTTGAGTGCCAAGCCCTTCAGACCTTTCATGCTACTGAGTAAGAGAGGTTGACTCCTAAGAGGACATAAAATAGGAGTAAATATGTATACATTTGCACACACCCTAGCATAATCAGAAAACAAAGTTGGAGGAAGTGATTGGGCTACTGCAGCAGTGATCATTTGAACATCTACTGCTATGATAAAACTTCATACACAACTGTCCCAAGTTCATTGTATTGATCACTGCTGCAGTAGCTTAAGCTATATGGGTAGATTACCATATCTTATTACATTTCGAAGATGGAAGGAGAAAGGTGCAGGAACCCCTGGAGAATGGGCCTACTAAAGCCTGATGTAGACCTAGAAAATGAATCAAGCTTGTGATGCTTTGTAAAAATATGTACAGAGAATCAATGTAAAGGGAGTTCAAGGAATAAGGAGTGAGTGAGATTTTGCATGCAGATCTATGAGGAGAATAGCAAGACAGAATATATTAATGCAGTTGCAGAAAGTATAAGAACCAAACCAACACAGGAATGGAGAAAAGAAAATTTGGCCATTAGGGATGACAGTAAGTAAGATTACAGAAAATAAGCAAGAGGAGGCTGGAATTTACTGAAGAAAACTGGAAGAAGGAACCATGTTATTGAGAGCAAGTAGCTAGAGAGGGAAAGGTTCATAGGTAGGTACTAGGCTATTGGCCCTAGGGCCTATATAAGCCTAACCAAAAAGGTACCCTGGCTTTTGCCACCCAAGAAAATTATTTTCCTGTGCCCCTGTCGAGCAGAGCCGCAGAGGTGATCCCCAGGGTGAATTTCCTATTTCCCATCCAGTCATCAAGATTTTTCTTGAAGAGTGCTAATGAGGAGCTTTGTTTGCTATATAGATGGGTTGTTTGTTCCAGAGTATGGGAAGTCTCTGTGACAGGAATCTATCCCTCTAGCATGTTCTGTTTATTGTAGTGATAAGGTTTAGGTCCCCAGAGCGTGTAGCTCAGAGGGATTGGGATTTCTTTAAGTGGAGCATGTCCAACACTGGGTTTGACATAGCTTTATATGTTAGGCAGAGATCACCTCTGAGTAGGCGATATGCGACTGAGGAAAGCTGGAGCTTTTTGAGACTGTCTGCGTAAGACATCTATTTGAGGTCGGTAATCCACTTTGTAAGGTATTTCTGCGGCCTTTCCAGTTGTAGATGTCTTGTGAGGTACATACAAAAAGGGACGTTGTACTCTATAATGGGTCTGAGTGACGAGTAGAGGGGAACAATGACCTCTTTTTTCCTGGATGCGAAACCTTTTGTGATGAGGTGTGCCACATAGAAGGATTTCCTGACTACTGTGGCGATGTGATTATCAAAGGAGAGACTGCTGTCCACCTGTGTCCCAAGGTCTCTTATCACACTTTCAGTATTAAGTAGATTACCGCCTATGTGGTAGTTCATGGGTACAGAGTTTTTACCAAAGGGAATGACAATGCACTTTTTGGCATTGAGCTTGAGGCCATGGCTTTGACACCAGGCATCTGTCTCAGTGAGGCCCTTTTGTAGGATGCCCACATTGTTAGGAGTTTCGATTATGGCTCCTAGTTTGCAGTCATCTGCGAACTTTTAGCCAAAGACCTTCTGTGTTAGTCTGTACTTCAGAAAATAGATACCAAACAGGAGAGGACCCAGGACTGAACCCTGTGGTACTCCACTTCTCACTGGTCGGAAGTCGGATTTAGAGTCTGCTACTTTCACAGTGTGGGTTCTGTCAGTGAGCCAGTTGGCAACCCATCTTGTGATATAGGGATTTATACCTAGTTTAGTGAGTTTACCTATAATTCCAGAGTGGGGGATGGTGTCAAAAGCCTTGGCGAGGTGCAGTTAGGCTGTGTGAACCATCTTACCCTCGTCTATGGCTTTGGTGACTGCTTCAAAGAAGTCTATCAGGTTTAGGAGACATGATCTGCCTTTTACAGACCTGAACTGGGTGGGGTCCAGAGTTTGGAGATTACCAATGTCTTTGTGTATAAGATCCATGATGATACGTTCCATGGCCTTGCAGACCAGGCTTGTTAGGCTAATGGGGTGGTAGTTTCCGGGGTCCGTGGTGGCTCCCTCTTTGTGGAGTGGATAACCGTTGCTGTGCACCATTCAGTGGGCACAAAGTCTGAGGTGAGGCTATGATTGAACATGGTGTTTAGGTGGGGTGCCAGTTCATTCTGCAGTTCATGTAGAATGCAACCTGGGATGTTGTCAGGTCCCATGGATGCTGTGTTCTTGGCTTTGGAGAGTGTGGTTTTAACCTGTGCAGCCGTGACTAAAGAACTTTGCATTCTCCTGGGATAGAGATGGACCCTTTAGGGGGTGAGAGGGGGGTAAAGTTAGCACTGAACCTATCTGCCAGGATATTGGCAGTATTGGTTGGTTCTGTATATTTAGTGCCATTGTGCTGTAACTCAGAGCATATCTTGAGGATTCTTAACATAGCTATAGAATGCTTTGTGGTTGTCTTTAGAATCAGTGGCGATTTGATTTTTTTTTTTTTTTTTTTTTCGTAACTAGCTTTGGAGGATTTTATGAGGATCTCAGCTTCTTACTGAGGCTGACTAGGGAGTTCCTCCAGTCATGGGATTTTACTCTTTTTAGCAACAGTTTCTTTCTTCTGTTGTAGAGTTTGTTTATGGCAGGTGACCATAGATCGGCTTCCTTTTTTTGGAGGATAGCATCTTGGTTCTGTTAGGGATAGCACGATCCATGCAGTCGTGCAAGTGCTTATAAAGTGCATTTGTGTAGGATTCAGCAGTCATACCTGTGTTGTCCGTCTGCATGGGTGTCGTGAAGTTTGCCACTTCTGTCTTAATTTAAGTAGCGTGAAGTTGGCTTTGGAGAAATTTTTTACAGTGGTTTCCTTAATGGGGTCGGGATGTGGATGTCTAGGGTGATTAGCTTGTGGTCAGATTTGACCAATGAGGAATTGACCTCTGGTGTGGAACACTGGTCGCCCTTGTTGGTAATGACCAGGTCTAGGATATTGCTGCCCATAGTGGGGGTGTGGATAAGTTGATCCAAGGGATTGGAATTTATGAATTCCAGAAAATATGATGAGGTCAAGGAGAAGTTTAGACTGCATTTAGAGACTGCTTTCCTTACCAGGGATTGATATCAGAGAGAGAGAAAGAGATAAAGGGAGGCCTGTGTGAAAGATTTGCTCTCATAGTTTTCACTTGAATCTTGAACAGAAGCTGCTTTGAAAAAGGGGATAATTATTAGTGCATATAAAATATTTCATGCGAAATGTACGAATCAGAGACTGGAAAAGCAAATTACAAGGAACAATGGGAGGACGTATGTATGGCTATCAAGTATGCAAAAAAGTGCATAAGTTTCAGGATTTTTTCTTGTGTTTGCATAGGTATTTTTATACCCTAAGCAGACTTTGAAAGAATTTTTCCTCACGTTGATAGCAAATGTTGGAGGTGTGATGGAGAAGAGAGGTAACTGGCAACATGTTTTATTGGAGTGTAATGAGTTGGCAGGTTATAAAAATTTCCTGCACAATATTGTCAGAAATATTTGTGGAGCAAATGGCTGTAACTAAGGAAATGATTCTTTTGAGCTGGGACACAGGGTCTGAGTTGCCTAGTCAAGGTAAGGCCTTCAGTTTAATTTCGTTGACTACCAAAAAAAGTAATTGCTAGCAAATAGAAATCAAAATCTAAACCAACTATATTTGAAGTTTTTGATATTGTAAGAGATGAATTGGAATGGGACTGTTAGAAAAAGGAAAGAACAAATTATATAGACATAAATGAAAGTTGTGGAAGCAATACATGAGTTTCAGAATGTGTGTTGAAGGTTGAGGGAGGGTAAAAATTGAGTGATTTATGTAATCTTCTAAAGAGTTGCTGTAAAGAAAATCTGCATGTAAGGTATATAAATGAAAAAATGTTGATATGGCTGTTTTCTATTAATGTGTGGGCCTACGTCTTAAGTGATAATTTAATAAAAATGTTTAAAAACATCCCTTCTTGCAAACCATAGATTAGTATTCTTGGGATGCCTTTTGGACACCTCTCTCTTGACAAATTTCCTTCCAGAAAAATAAGCAAGGTCATCACCAGCCTTTCTTTTCAGACTACAACTGCAAGAGAATTTTGTAAGAATCCTAAAGTTCTTCTCTTACCTTGTATCTGTGGCCAGAGTACACAGTTTGTCAGTTAGTGCATGAAAGTAATTCAGTGGCATCACAGATAATTTTGGATCTGACACAGTCATCTACTTTCCTGTCCAGTTCTCAGTTTTGTGAAGAAAGAACTTCTTTGGTTGGCCAAAAAGTCCTTTGAAACCCAAGGCTTCCTTTCTCCAGCCAGTCCATTCTGACAGTGGCCACAGATGCTTTGGACTTCACCTGGGGTGTTGTTTCTCGGGGTGTAAATGTGCAGGGAGTCTGGGAACCACAATACCAAAATATATTATTCTGAAGGTGATGGTGCTCATAACTGTTCTGAAAGCCCTGTATCAGCTAGGGACTCCAGGGATCCTTTTAGTTGTTGCATCTCATCAGAGCAGAACACAGAAGCAGACTGTTTGAGCTGATCCGGGACAAGACGCTAATGAATGGGTGCTGTACAAGGATGGTCTCCTTAGAAAAAGTCCACCAGTGGGAGCTACCATTGATAAATCTGTTTGTCTCCAATTAACAGACATCTAAAACTCCTCTGCTCCAGGACACCTTGCATAGATGCCTGGAAGATGAATCCTTTTCCAGTCCACTGGATGTGGATATTTCTTTATGACCCCTCCCCCACCTTCCCTTCCTCTGATAACCAGAATTCGTGAAAAGGTCAGAAAGTAGTTGCCAAAGTAATACTATTAACTCCATTTTGCCCAGATAGCACTTGTTCTCCCTTCTAATGCAGCTGGCCAAAGGTAATTACCAAAAGCTTCCTCATAGAGTGGACTTGGTCACACAAGGCAAGGGATATCTGATTTTCCCAGCATTCAGAATCTCAGTTTAGTTGTATGAATGAAAGGCCCTTTATCTTTAAAGTACCCATTTTCCTGAGGACATGCAACAGGTGTTAAAGGAGGCCTGACTCCTGCTGCTAGAAAATACTATTTAACCACATGGAAGATAGTCTCTATGGTGTTATTTCAGAGGACAGGGACCCTTTCAAGTGGGGGCATCCCTTTTTCTCCAGACCCTGTGCTAGTTACAAAGTTCTGGCCTTGTATATGCTTTTATAAAGGGACTCCTCTCAGCTATTTCAGCTTGAATGTCACCAGCTTCCCTCTCTTACCTTTTTGTCTCAATTTCAGTCAATTTTTGAAAGGGGAGGGGCTGCATATCAGAACAGTAAAAAAAAAGATGGCTAATTCTTAGGATTTGAATTTGTTAGGAAAAAAGAAACTTGCTCTACCACCTTTTGAACCTGCAGTCAGCTCTTCTGTAAAGTATTTTACTTGGAAAACTGCCCTGTTTCATAGTTCTTACCACTCTGCTAGGCATAATTCTTAATTTACAGGCTCTTTTCTTTTCAGCCTTTTTTGGTCTTTCATTAAGATATGATGTGTCTGAGAACCAAACCTTCTTTTGTGCCTAAAGTAGTATATGCCACTTCCTGTTTTCTATCCTGATGCTCAGAATAAAGCTGGAATAATTCTTCACAGCCTGGATATTCATAGGCAACTTATACTGGACATAGCTGAAGATTTCAGAAAATCGACTACATTTTTTGTGTCTTAATGATGTTAAGAAAAAGGGTTGCCAGTATCTAAATAAACTATCTGTAGCTAGCTTTCCCATTCTATTTGGTCTACTCTTCTGTCTGTGACTATTTGGTCTACTCTTCTGTTTGTGACAAAAATCTGCCTCAGTGTTATGTTTCATTCCACCAGAGCTGCCTGCAGCATTTGGGCCTTTTTTGTTTGTTCATAACTTATCAAGCAAATTGGATTCAGTTTCTAGAGCCAGCGCAGGCTATGCCAGGGTTGCCCTTCAGAGAATCCTGGACTCTTGTTCTTTACCTGCCCTTTCTTTTTTGAACTTTGGCAATCATCCCATGTTGTAATGGGTACTACAGTAATGAAGAGCATTGTACAGTTGTATAGTTTACTTACCATAACTGTAGATGTTCAGATGGGTCACTGTTGCAGTATTAGCACCCTCCTCCCATCCCTTCTTTAACTAGGTTGGGGTATCCTCCTCCTGCTTACTCTTTTTGACATGACTTGACTCAGAGCTTTAGGCTTCTGCTTCCCTGTTTTGGGCAAGAAAGATGCGAGTTGTGGGATTTCTGTACATCCCTCTTATACTAGCATGTCCTCTTGTGCTAAGGGTTGGCATAAAGTGCATGGCATGAGGAAGGAATCTGAAGCTTTGTAGAGTTGCTTGACATATGTTGTCCTTTGCAAGGTACTTTCTATTTTGTAGGGCCTACTTCAACAGTAATTTATTTGTGCATCTGCTGTTGGGGTAAGTAGACCATACAGCTGTACTTTTATGGAGACATACTGCAGAAGATTGGGAGCCACAAATCACGTCTTGTGTGGTAGAAGAAAGGTATAGATCCACAAATGTAGCGGTAGTGCATAAGAGGTTGAGTTTGCTGCTTAGACTGCTGTATCTCCAAACAGTATAGATGCTATACAAAGCAAAATGTTTTCCTCAATCCTTCACATGTTCAGTGCTGTTAGTGAAAGTCCAGGGAGTCTATGACTAGGGGAAACTAGCCTGTAGATGGTGTAAATGTGCTCTATTTTCCTTTGCACAGTCCTTTAATTATTTTGAGTTGTTCTCATGGATCTGAGAAGTCGTTAACCTTTTAGTCTGTTATTAATCTTCATTCATTCATGATGGGTGGGTTTTGGTTCCGTCCTCTGAACCTACTCTGCCGATATAAGGAGCTTGCGCTAGCCAAAAACTCTTGAGCTAAGGTTAACCATAGTGCCCCTCTCCTAATATTGTCAGGTCTCGTTTGCCGCATAGAGTTTCAAGACGTGTCAGGCCAGCTCTCAAGCCAAGTGTTTTATTTTTCTCTTAATTTTTGCAATTTACCCTTATAATCTTCTATAATCCTCCTATATCTTAATCGATTAGAGTTGCTGATAGTTCCCTTCCTGTGTGAGTGAATTTGTCCTTCCTTTTTACCTTGTTGGTATTTCTTTGTACCATCGTTGGTACAGGCCCCTCACTTCCCCTTATCTTTCGGTAATGTAATTACCATCATTGGTATTCTCTTTCCACTTCCCTTTACCCTTTGGGTATACTTTCTACTTACCATTGTTGGTAAATCAAAAAAAAAAAAAAATCCTTCCTTTTCTGCGTGCGTGTGTTTACCTAGTCGTGAAAATATATTTCTTTAAGTACTGTTTAATTGTCAACTGGATCATTCATAATGGCTGACAAGAAGGGCACTACTGGTTTTAAGCAGTGAGATAAATGTGGCAGGAAAATGCCAAACTCTGATGGGCATCTCTCCTGTGTCTATTACCTAGGAGTATCACATTTGAAGGGTCAACCTCCGTGCGAGCTCTGTAAGGGCTTTAGTGCCCGCACCTTAGTTGAGCGCAACAGCAAATTAATTGTAAAGGGTCTCTTAACCCTTTCTCAGAGGCTTTATCTGAGGTGGAAGTCTCAACTTCTCCTAAAAAAGCGACGAAGAAGGGGAGCCATTCAGTGCCATCGCCTCCTCAGTCCCAGGAATCAAAAACCACTAAGGCCCAGGTTCATACGGAACCGAAACTGAAACATGCCAAAATGTCTTCAACACCTACCTCAGCACAGGAGTCTTAAAACTCCATCCACTGTGCCGTCCTTGATTACGGAACTGACAACCACTAGTATTCCTATGGTATCGACCCCTTCCATGGTACCACAGACCCTCTCGGCACCAACAATAGCCTCTCCCTTAAAACTGGTAACCCCCATCATCACAACCTTTTGGTCTTCCGACCATGGTGCCAAAGGTCGAGACAGTGGCCAGGACCCAAGATATTCTCAGTCAGTTGACCCCTTTGTTGGACAACAGCTAAGTCCATTCATTGACCAGCCTGCATCTTCATCGGGGATGTCAACCCGTTCCACCAGGAGCCTTTTGGAGCTTGATGTAGTGAGACTTGTGGATCAGCTCCTAAATAGCCAGAGGCATTCCAACTCCATCTAGGACCTCCCTCCCAGCCAGAGCCTAGAGTTTTTCACAACATACTTCAACCTATGTTCCTCCTTCACCCTCCCTGCAGGTCTTGGAGCCCTTGATGCCGATGCCTACTGCTTTGGTTCCACTGGTAGATCTTACTGTGGTTCCAGAACCTCCCCTATGGACCACGGCACAGTCGGAGCCGATCCACCCTTGAGACCGTGACTGGTCTGTTGGCACTGTGACCCCTAGTATGGCACCGATTTTTTTCTACATCACAGTCTACGGTTCTGGTTGCTTTGGCAGCTCTGAGTCCTCTCGTGGCTCCTTTCCTGGAGGCAGGCTTGTCGGAGTGGGGTGTCACCCCGGTTCCAAGGTTGTCTTTCTCTGTTCTGGGCTTCCATCCCACTTCAGGTGGGCATGCATTCCAGGTTATGGAGAGGCACATGCCTCGGCAGGCTGGCAGTTGTCCCCTTCGGCACAAGAATGTCACATATACATGCTCTCTGGTTCACAGCTGACCCAGTCCACTACACTGGGACATTGGGCATGGGAGGAGCAAGACACTCTACCGCAGGGCACCCTGTCTTTGGACTCCTCTTCAGACATTCCCCCTGAAGAGCCACCGTATAGGAGATTGTGCAAGAGGAAGCACATTGATTCCCTTGAGGAATCTCTCACCAAAGATACAGATTGCGATGAGGGGGAAGGGTCCCTACAGTCACCCCCTGAAGATGTCTCCTTTGGAGACATACTGGAGATCCTGAAACAGAAGGGTGACTGGAAGCCCACCAACCCTTCCTCTGAGGAATCTATTCTTGCAGGCTTTCTGTGCTCGACCCTCTACTTCCTGGGTGACCCCGCCTGCGGATGAGTTGGTCAAGCTCATCGTGCAGTATGCCTAGAAGGCCCCTGACAACATTGAGCCAATTCCCCGGAGACTGGACAAAATACTCTCCCCTCCAAAGTATCAGCCCCATTGGTCCAAAGGCTTAGCAATAGATGCTATGATGGTGGCAGCAGCCACAAGAAAACAACTTGCAGAGAAGAGTCCTGTTGTTCATCCTCCAGACAAGGGAGTCTGACGATGAACAGACTAGGGAAGTGGGTTTACGCTTCAACGACCTTTGCCATACAGTCATTGAACTGTTTGGCACATTTTACCCGCCTCCAGAGACACCTGATGATGAAACTCTCAGGAATCGTAGCAGGAGCAGGGTCTGATGCGGTACGTGACAAAGTTGCTTCACAGCTCGCCACCCAGAAATCTATGACCAAAAATGTCCACAAACGAAGAACCAAGTCCAAGACGAAAAGGTTTAATGCATCCAAAAAAACACAGACTATGGCAAGAAATGATACAGCAGTAAAAACTATTGACCTAGGTTTCGTCCACGTTAATACGGACTTCTTCAGAACATTTAAAAATACCCAAAACACCTCTTATATACCATAATAAATGAATGAATACAGAGGGGGCAACCCATCAGGAAGACACCACCCCCAGGTAAAGGGAGTCCGCGTAACCAGGGGTTCAGAGATTCCCTTTCTGGGCAGCCCTACCAGCGCTCCTGAAGAGTGGCCCAATTGCTTGCCTCTGGAAGCAGTATGGGGGTGATTCTGTCTGCACCACTTAGCCTGGCATTCCATAACAGCAGATTTTTGGGTGTGGACGATAATTACCAGAGGTCATCATATTCCCTTCAATCTTTACCTGAGGCCGCAAAGGCGAATCCCAGACATTCCACCCAGTCAGAGGAACGCAGCAGCACAAGAAATTCGAAAGCTGCTCCAAAAGAGTCATCCAGACAATCCCACCAGACCAGATAGAATCCGGATTTTAGTCAAGGTTCTTTTAGTGCCCTTTTTAGTGCCAAAAAAGACAGGGGACTGGATGCCAGTTTTAGACCTCAGCATCCTAAGCAAGTTTGTCAGACAGACCAAATTCCAGATGGTCATGGTTCAGTCTATCCTCCCATTTCTAGAAAAAGACGAATGAATGTGCTTGATAGAACTTCAGGATGCTTATTTCCATATAAAAATGGAAAAACGCTCCAGAAGATATCTCTGCTTCCAGCTAGGAGCCAATCACTACCAATTTCGAGTGCTACCCTTTGGTCTCTCCACAGCCCCCAGAGTGTTCACCAAATGTATGGCAGTAGTAACAGCTCACCTGAGACTGCAAGGATTCCAGGTGTTTCCATATCTAGACAATTGGCTCCTTACCGCCCCGCCAAGCATTTATTGCTTCTCTCCTTACTCTACAGCTAGCACGACTCTTGGGGATCTCAATAGTTGAAGAGAAGTCAAAACTAGCACCTACTCAAAGCCTAGAATTCATAGGAGCAACATTTGACACAAGGTCTTACCTGGTCGCCCTGCCTCTTCACAGGCTTCAGGGACTAAGATCTCTACTCCGAGTGATACTCTCTCAGGGCAAAGTCCCATCTCATT
The DNA here is from genome assembly GCF_019279795.1 of Protopterus annectens. Lineage (NCBI taxonomy): Eukaryota > Metazoa > Chordata > Ceratodontiformes > Protopteridae > Protopterus > Protopterus annectens. Next base: position 1,118,026,861 of record NC_056741.1, read on the forward strand.
CAATCCTTCAACTGCTGGGTTCAATGGCAACAATGATTACTATAGTTCCCCTAGCAAGACTCCATATGAGATTACTACAGTGGCTCCTACCGTCACAGTGGTCCCTATTGACACATCTCATGTCTTATCCAATACGCATAATGAACCGCTGCAAACAAGATCTGAATTGGATGAAACCAGAAATGGAATTATGGAGTCGTCCCTTCTAACCCTCTCAGCCCAATGCCATAGTGACCATGGATGCGTCTGTGATGAGGTGGGGGTGGGGCATTTTCGGGGAAAGACTGTCCAAGGCACTTGGTTCCCCTTGGAGGCCAATTTGCATATCAATGTCCTAGAACTGAGGGCGGTGCGTCTAGATTTCCAAGCATTCCAGTCTGCCCTCCCTTCGGGGACAATTGCTATCCAGTCGGACAACATGTCGGTCATCTGGTGTATCAGCAAACTGGGGGAACCAGATCCTATCTGTTGTGTTTGGAAGCCATGAGTTTGAGTTTGGCAATGAGCGATAGCCTGCAACTGCTTTCTGGTTGCAATGCACATTCCCACGAATTCCACTGTGATTGTGGACATGCTGAGCAGATGCATTCTCCTGCCTCATGAGTGGTCCCTCAATCCCGAAGTAGTGACGGAGATTTTCCTTTGCTGGGGTCAGTCTTGCTGCGTTCTATTCACGTCTCCCACCAACCACAAGTGCAGCAGCTACTTTGCCTAATCCCCCAACAGGGGAGTCCCCAAGGGATGCTGTAGTACACGATTGGCCCCCAGGACTGCTTTATGCCTTACCTCCATTTCCTCTGATTCCACAATTTCTAAAGAAAGCATTTTGGTTGAGAAGCAAAGTAATCCTCATTGCATCATATTGGCCCCAACAAATCTGGTTCCCTTTCCTTTGGCCTCACCTGGTTCAATGACCATGGACTCTGGATCCAACTCCAGGATTGCTGTCGCACCCTCGGGGGTTGATCCACCCAAACCTGTCGTGCCTCAAGCTGACAGCTTGGTACCTCCACTTCTGGTAATTGCCAGGCAAAATAATCCATATTCCCATGTACAAAAAATACTTCTGGCTTCCCATAAACCGTCCAGCAGAAAATTTTATTATAGTAAATGGAACAGGTTTGTTTTTTGGTCTCAAGAGAAAGGGCTTTGACCCCTTTTCCGCTCCAATTAACTCTGTGTTGGAATATTTGTCAACCTTACTCCATTCAGGAGCATCAGCTTCTGCGATTCGGGTTCATTTAGCAGCTATCTCAAACTTCCACAATGGTTTCCAAGATTTCCCTTTAATATCTCACCATCTCTGTAAAACTTTCTTGAAAGGAGTCATTCATATAAAACCTGCCTTCAAAGAGCCTATTGAACCTTGGAATTTGACAATGGTCCTACAAACTTTGACTTGTCATCCCTTTGAGCCTGCTACCACTTGCGATATAAAATTCTTGTCTTGAAAGACTTTATTCTTGGTAGCCATTACCTAGGTGAGAAGAATATCAGAATTACAGGCCTTGTGTGTAAAATGTCCTTACATAGTTTTCCACACAGAGAGAGCATCTCTTCGGACTAACCCCTCCTTTCTACCCAAGGTTGTCGAATATTAACCAATCCATTGACCTGCCAGTTTTCTTCCCAAACTTTTCTAATAAAGGAGAATATTGTTTGCATTTATTGGATGCACATAGACAATTAAGTTTCTACTTAGGACTAAATCTTTCCAAAAATCTGACCAATTATTCCTGTCTTTTTCAGGATCCAAGTTAGGAAAATCTATTTCCAATGTCACATTGGCAAAATGGCTGAGAGGCTGAACAAAATGCGTTTAACAACTAAAGTCAAGGTGCATTCAACCAGATCAGTTGCTACTTCGATCGCCTTTCATTCCGGATCTTCTATGGATGACATTGGCGCAGCAGCTACTTGGGCTACCCCTCGTACCTTTATCACTCATTACAAATTGGACTTGGTCTCCAGGGGGAGAGCATCCTTTGGCTCAGTGATGCTCAGGAATATCCTTCCATAGGGCCTCCCAGGACATAAAGTAGCTAGAGACTGTGTCCCATCCATCATGAATGAATGAAGATTAACAACATCAGATAAAGAAGTTATGTTCTTACCATAACGTTCCGTCTGTGATGTTGATCTTCATTCATTCATGACATCCCACCATCCTACCCCCTCTGAAAGACTCCTGGAGGTTCAGAGTTGGCCCTGGTTACATGATAGGGCATTTGCTCAGACAAAGCATCCAGTTTCTTTTCCATACGGGCAAACTCGATCTGAGGAGATGGGCACTATGGGTAACCTTAGCTCAAGAGTTTTTGGCTGGCACAAGCTTGTTATATTGGCTGAGTTGGTTCCGAGGATGGAACCAAGACCCCATCCATCAGGAATGAACAAAGATCAACAACACAGATGGAACATTATGGTAAGAACATAACATGTTCATGTTTCACTGTTGCAGTCATCACATTTGGGTTATCTGCCTGCAGGTAGCCCTCAGCCGGCTTGAATACCAGAGTCTTCGTTTTTCTGCGTTGGATGCTGTCGCTTCTTCCATGACGTCAGGTCGTCAAGGGTATAAAACATGCAGCCGACGCCATTACATCAGTCTTTCTTGCCGCACGGTGCCCGAAGCAGAAGCAGTTTGCAAGTGTCGGTCGGCTAACTCCTGAAATTTTCATTTTTAAGTTTCAGACTCAAAGTCTTCCAAAATAAGATAAGTACCCCATTGGGGATCCTTTTTTCTTGCTTTAACCGATGTCAGAAAAAAATTAATAATTGTCTTGCCTGTGGAAAGCAAATACCTCAGAGATTTTCATTCTTACTGCGTCACCTGTTTAGGCCCAGACCACGACGTCCCTCGCTGTCTGTTTTGTGCCTTGTTCAATGCCCAAACTATTCATCGTCAGGCTATTTTTGTAGCTAAATTCTTTTGTTCTTGATCACCGTACTCCGAAATGGCTTTGTTAAGCCATCCAACTACCGATCTTCCAAAAAAGTGTAAGGATAAAGACAGAGACAGACCGCATAGGTCCAAAACTGCCGACGATGCTTCCGTTAAGCTAGTCGCCAGTCTGCCGGTACTCAGTGAGGAGCTTTCGCAGCCCCTGATACCCACTACTGCAGATTCGCAGGCCTCTACTGAGACCCATTCGGAGTCCGGTATGCCACGAGATGCTTCGACTATGGAACCTGCAGATGTCTCTACCTTGGATGGGTCCAGAGCCGCTGTGCAGGCACCGGCTTCTGAGGGTGTATTCAGGCCTACAGACTTTAATATTAAACCGACGGCATTGTTTCCAACTAGAAGTACCGAATTCCTGAGGCCTAAAACTCGCACTACGCCTAGAAAACCTATGACCAAACCACTAACTCAGGCCCATATGCCTCAAAAACAAATGCTTAGAATGGCTGAAGACCTTATTACCTTAATTAGGGGAAGCTAGCCTTCCCCCTCTAAGAGACCTAGAACCGATTTTCCTTCTGATTCTTCTGATCAGGAATCTGATATCTCTCCTCCTTCTGATAACTAGGATTTGCCCTTATCTACTTATGATGATTTTGATGCAAAGGATTCCATTCCCTCTGCTTCTTCTCCAGAAGATTTTTCTTTTGGTGAAACCTTGCATACCCTTAGGGAGCATTTCCGCTGGGAAAGCCAGGACTATTGAGTCCAAAAAAAGACTTAGGGAATTCTTACTCTTGCCTCAACACAGGCCTCTAGCTATCCCTCCTGTTCTGGCTATTCTAGATGATGATTTCTTGGAATCTAGCCTTACCCCAGACACTTTACCTCCAGCTCCCAGAAAACCTGATAGGTACTACAGAGTACCTGACTCTCACAATTTCCTCTTCAGGAATCCTACTGCGGATCCAGAGACCATTTCCCAAGGACCAAAAGGCATTAAGGCTACTGCTGCCAAAAATCCTACCCCTTCTGATAGAGATTCTAGAGCGTTGGACAGATGGGGTAAGAAGGTATACACTTCTGCTAGTTTGGCCATTAGGGCTTTAAATTGCAAGTTTCATATGTTAAAGTATCAGCAACATGTTATGGGACTACTTAAACATAAAATGATGTTGATTCCTGACTGTGCTGAACAGAAAGACTTGCAAGATTTAATGCATTCTGCAGAACAAGTTGGTAAACATACTTTGTAATGTGTTTTTGATGCTTTAGAAGCATCTTGCACGGCTGCTGTCACTAGGTCTGTACTTGGAAGGCATGCTTGGCGTAAGGAACAAAACTTGCCAGATCATGTTAAAGCTAAATTACTGGATGCACCCTTAAACCAAGACTGCCTTTTTGGCAACGAAGCAGAGGAAGTCCTCAAAAGGATGGAGGAAAAAGCTAAATCTATGCAAACTGTTAAAGATTTTCTACTAGTACAGTCTCCCAGATTCAGTAGGCATTGGCCTTCAAAGAACTGGTCCTTTCTAGTTCCTTCCAGATCTTCAGTCCAAACCCAGGAAGAGCAGACCACCAAGACCTCAGTCTCGGGCTATACACAGATCTAAGCAGTGGAGGTCTCCCACTTCCAAAGCAGGGAGTTAGTAAGTCACACCTCTATGGAAAACTGGCACAATGACTTAACCTTAATCCTTCCAAGCCCTGCTCAACTACTTGCTCCTTTAGGAGGAAAGCTCACCATGCATGCAAAAAACTGGGAACTCATTACCTAGGACAATGGGTTTTGAACATAGTTTCCCGAGGATACAGATTCCACTTCCACTCACTACCAACCTTAAATTGTTGGCCAGACCTCCCCCCAAATCAATAGGCGGAGGCCCAACAGCAGATTCTCTCTCTTCTCAATATCAGGGCTATTCAACCTGTCCCAGCAGAGCTAAGGGGGCAAGGTTTTTATTCAACTTTTTCTGGTACCCAGAAAAGAAAACTCCTGGCGTCCTATCCTGGACCTCTCTATTCTCAACACCTTTCTGGTAGTTCCAAAATTCAAAATGCTAACTCTTCAGCCGCTTCTTCTATGCTAGCCAAGGATGCCTGGCTCGCAACCCCAGACTTAAAGGAAGCTTTACCTGCACATCCCAATAAGAGAATCCTGCAGACAATACCTACGTATCAGGGTGGGCTACAGGCACTTTCAGTTCTCTGCACTTCCCTTTGGCTTATCTACTGTGCCCAGGGTGTTCACAAAGTGTCTAGCTCCTGCCATTGCATTTTGCAGGCAGAGAAATATTCAAATTTACCCATACTTGGACGATTGTCTGATTCAGGCAGAAAGCCAGGACTTTCTATTACAACACCTGGCATTTGTAAAGAAACTACCTTACTGGGGTACACCAGCAACGAAAAGAAATCTCACCTAGTATCCTGCCCAACAGATTGTATTCCTGGGAGCAAGCTTGAACACTGCTTCCCAGATGGCATTCCTCACTCCGGAGATAACCTACTTCAAACTGTTGGCCACAAAAACCCAGCTATCTGCAAGGTAATTACTGCAAGCTCTGGGTTTGTGGCCTCTTGCATTCTGCTAATTCCATATGCAAGACTGCATATGAAGAAACTTCAATGGTATTTAAAAAGTCTATGGTGTCAACATTCTCAGGACCTGGAATTAATGATTCCTATCATTCCTTGTCTAAGGACAAAGTTCCTTTGGTGGGCAGAGTTCTGTTACCACAACAAGGGACTCCCTTTCACTCTACCCCCTGCCCCCCAAACCCTAACAGATGCATCAGACTATGCATGGGGGGCTCACATGGCAGGGCAGTGCATTCAGGGCAAATGGAACCCGAGACAGATGCACCTGCATATCAATAAAAAAGAAATGTTAGCTGTACAAAATACTCTGACAGCCTTCAAAGACCTTATTCTTCCAGGAAAACTATTGGTAAAGACAGACAACACCACAGTTATGTGGTACATAAACAAGCAGGGGGAACCCACTCCTACCCTCTCTGCAAACTAGCCATAGCTCTGTGGAGCACAGCCTTGAGCTACCAGGTGCACCTACAAGCTCAATTCCTGCCAGGCAAACTAAATTTACTGGCAGACGACTTAAGCAGAAATCTCATGGACCCACACGAATGGAAACTAGAACACAAAAAATTCAACCTCTTGAGGAACAAATGGGGGACCCCAGAGGTAGACCTGTTTGCCTCCCCAAGAACTACCAATTGAACAAATTCTGCACCAGAACTTCCCACAGTCAAGCTTGGAAAGTGGATGCCCTGTCCTTTATCTGGGAAAGCCTTTCGGTTTATGCCTTTCCCACTCTGCCTTTCCACTCGAAGGTTCTACTAAAGATCAAACAGGACAAGCCACGGACAATACTGATTGCACCAGACTGGCCACGCCAGCACTGGTACCCCTTCTTGCGCAGTCTGACACTGCTACAACCATGGCACTTGCCTCAGACCCCTTCCCTGCTGTCCCAGCAGGCAGGCCAGATTCTGCACCCTCAGCTTCATATCCTGAACCTGGCAGCCTGGCTAATTCCATGAGCTCTCCTCTAGCATCCCTCAGTAAGCAGGTGTGAGATGTCATTCTGGAGGCAAGGAGGCCTAGCACCAGAAAATCCTATGCTGAAAAATGGAAAAGATACTGTTCCTGAAGCCAGGCTCAGGGGATATGGTGCCCAGCTTACCTCATATTCTAGAGTACTTAACAGAAATGCTCCAGAAGGTCCTATGCTTCTCGTCAATTAAGATTCATGCATCTGCCATTTCAGCACATTAAAATACTGAGCCCACCTCTCTTCTCTCACCCCTTGCTAAAACGATTCCTTAGAGGGACCAAAAATGTAAGACCCCCCAGGAGAGCACCCACTCCAGCCTGGGACCATAACTTTGTATTGGAAAACTCTCTCTTCCCCCCTTTGAGCCAGCTGCAACAGCAGAGTTGAAATTCCATTACTGGAAAACAGCCTTACTTCTAGCCATCACTTCAGCAAGAAGTGTCTGAATTACAGGCCCTTGTGTCAGTGGAACCCTTCGTTATCTTCCATGAGGACAGAGTTTCCCTTAGGACTAATCCTTTATGCCCAAGGTGGTGTGTAGTGTGGCCCTAAACCAGTCCATTCATTTGCATACTTTTTTCTCTAATCCACAGAACAAAGGGGAATGGATACTGCACTCTGGATGTACACAGACAACTTAGATTTTATTTGGCCAGGACTAAGCCTCTCAGAAAATCTGATCAGCTGCTAGTTGGCTTTGCTGCAGGGGCGGAGGGGAAGGCCATTTCAAAGCAAACCATTTCCAAATGGATTGCCATTGCATTCTTTTCTGCTACAAGCACCATGGGAAACCTACCCCACAAGGGGATAAGATCACATTCCACCAGGACTGCATCTACCTCTACGGCATTTCTCCAAGGAGTCCCTACCAGGGACATCCTGGAAGCAGCTACCTGGAGCTCTGTACATACCTTCACCAAGCATTACCACCTGCCTATCTTTTCTAAATCCAGAACTGGATTTGCCACAGCAGTCTTACAGGGCCCGATTGCTAGCCCTAATGCTCTTTAACTCCCGCTTCCCTTCCTTAGCTTTGGGAATCAACCCAAATGTGATGACTGCAACAGTGAAACACAAAACATAGTACAGTTGTGTACACGTACCATAAATGTAGATGTTCGAGTGTATTCACTGTTGCAGTCCTGGTTACCCTCCCTCCAGCCCCCTGACTTCTCTTGGCTCTACCTTTCCTTCTTGTTTGGTATATATATTTTTTCTTGTGTATTTGCTTTTTGATGGGAGGTGTACCATACCATATAGTTGCTTTCTATTGTGAGGTAAGAAAAACTGATGTAGGGGCATCAGCTGCATATTTTATACCCTTGACGAGCTGACGTCATGGAAGAAGCACCAGCATCCGACGCAGAAATCCGAAGACTCTGGTATTCAGACCAGCTGAGGGCTACCTGCAGGCAGATGAACCAAATGTGATGACTGCAACAGTGAATACACTTGAACATCTACATTTATGGTAAGTGTACACAACTGTACTTTTTTCACTGGGCAGAATTGTGGTGGGAGGAGCATGCTTGTATTTCAGGAGTTCTGCATCATTATTTTCCCTTGTTTAAATCATCCTTTTCTGTGTTTGTATGCTGGTGTATCCTGACCATTGACCTTGCTGACTGCACTCTTAAGGATTCATTAAGATGCGTGTACACATTGAGCTAAATCTACATGCTTCCTTCATGTTAGCATGATGAGCAGCAGTGCTAATTGTTTATGCAAGCCGCTAAGCAAGTCTACATGTTCAGCTGCACCTGTTCATGGCCAGAACACCTGCTAATGGCATCCAACAGGTGCACAGAGGCTGGAGCACACACTATAAATAACCGTTTCTATAGGCATGCGACCCCAGTAAGAAAGCACACACAGACAGCACAGTACAAGGCAAGGGCAATTTGAATGACATATTTAAGAAGCATGGGCAACTTAATGAGGAAAGTGTATTTTGATATATGTAGACTATACAAACAGTAATTATGTATGCAAGTAATCTTGTTCAGTTAGGGACGCATACATAATAGAAAGGAAATACTGACAAGGATGTGAGAGAGACATGGCTACAGTGCAACAAGGAGGAGTAAATGTGATGCATATAACTTTTTAAGTGCAGAGTTGACTGTTAGCAAGGAAAGGAGATACATTATGGAGTATTGCATATACTGCTGTTAGTACATGTCAGACGTGTATCCAGAAAGCTGTAACCAGCAGTATGCTGTAGCCTCCCACTATAATTTAAAACAATAAATTAACTCTACGACTATTATGTTATGCACTTCAGAAGAGGACATTTTGTCATTTGTCAGTTGTAATCTTAGAAAGGCTACTGTAAAGTTTTGTGTTAGCAACGCATGTGTTGTATATTAATATAAATTATACAATAGTTTATGCAGTTATAAAATCTAACTGTACGTGTTCCACTGTACATTTCCTGTGGTATGCTCAGTAAATTCTGGTACTCATTCACACAATTGTATTAAGAATGCCTAGCTACACCTGTTGCAGGTGTATGGAACTCTTCTACCATTGTACTGTATCCTGTGAGAGTGATCAAAGGTAACAAATTAAATCCACATGATTCATGTTAGAACATACATACAGGTCCTGTGAGAGTGATCAAAGGTAACAAATTAAATCCACATTTTTCATGTTAGAACATACATACAGGTTAAAGAATTGTAAGGCTTTTAGTGCCTTGCGTATATGAAGGAAACAGTACTGACGTTATATCAGTGTTAAACACTTGTGGCAATGTAGATGTGTTGATAAGAATCCTGGACCCTGTGCAGTCATTCTAGTAAGTTTTTGTATTTTCGGCTTTTCCCAGTTAGGGGTCGCCAGACCAGAACTCTGGTCCGCTAATGATTGGCAGTCGATTTTTATAGTGCTGAGTTGCCAGCCCGAAGCCCAACCTTCAGCGAAGGCACGCCCATTCGCGCATGTCTTTCGGAGGCATCTCTACCGCGGGGAGGGCATGCCGACTCCACATAGAAGGCACTCCAGCCGAGAATCAAACAGGAAAACCTCTTGCTGTGAGGTAACAATGCTACCGCTGTACCACCACGGATATTAGTCATTCTAGTAATAGTAATTGATGAAAAAGCATTTTTTTTTGCATCAGATGTGTTAGATGGGTACTGTTTAGCATATATATTAAGTACTTAATGCCCTGAGATATTGCTTGTCATTTCTGAGTGGTAGAAAGTTTGTGACTGTTCATGCCTGCTGTGTGTATGTATGTAGCAAAATACAGGAGGACATGACAGGTGCACAGAAGTGTCAAACTAACAAGGAAATAAACAGAATACTGACTTGAAGTAAATACAGTTGTCTAAGTATATCAGATGTGACATATGTATATGCAAATTCAGTCATATGGTCACGTGACGTATGCAAACAGGCATATAAATCAAGGAACTGCTCATGTGTAGTCAATCTCCTGACAAAAGAGTTGTGTGTATTAATGTCATTATGTGTATTAACCTGCATAGGATCTATTATATGTATAACACAAATGGATAGGTAGCCCACACAAGAATTAGGCAAAACAAAATTACATGGGTTCATAGGTAGGTACTAGGCTATTGGCCCTAGGGCCTATATAAGCCTAGCCAAAAATATACAGCCTGTGCAAGACTCGAACCCAGGAACCTGCACACCATAGCCAATGTGATTTACCACTAAGCCATTGCAGACATACATGACAGCATTATGGTGTTATTACATCTGTTATTAGGAAATGAAGCAAATGTCAGGCTGCAGTTATTGAGTATGATGCATTTGCGGTACTGTAATCAATTATGTGACGTGTCCTCAGTGCAAGTGCCATACTATATATACTGACATAAAAAGTGTGTAAAGTACGCATGTGAGCGCAGTATACAATGATGTTGTGACTGATATTTAAAACCATAATGAGCCGCCTTAAACACATTAGTAATACCTTTGACACTACAGTAACATACATCACACCCTAGTAAAACATTATCGTGTATTACTAAAAGACCTGTTGACGACTTACATTTCACATACACCAACTGTACTCTGCTTGTGATGAATGTCATCCTCCAAGCGTAGGTTAGTAAGTCCATTACACAGATGCTGGCAAAGACAGTCTTCCAGTGGCTACTTCTATTTCTGTTTCACAAAGAATAAATGACAAGCAATGTCTCAGGACACTGATTACGTAATGTGATGTGTGCTAAACAGTGCACATCTAATATATCATTGTACTAGGCATACTCATAGGGAAGTACAACAACAACTACAGTAACATCAACTGCCAAACACAAAACCACAAGAAAGTCATAACACAGGCCCAGTTATACTTTGTGATGACTTTTTTAGCATGTCAAACTTTAAGAAATTATGAATAAGGCCTCATCACCTTTAAAGCCCTAGAATGTGAATAAAATAATAAAACATAGACAGAAATGTTAGTATGCAGTCATGCAGTACGGATCATCATTTTTGTGGAAATAATGCCTGTGAGCATTTGTTGACATACTCAGCAGTTGCATCTTGCCAGATTCAAACACATGCTGAGGTCAGATCTCCGAGAGAGGTATATCAACCATTGATGCCAAAGGAGGCGGCATATCTAATGCGTCATCAACACGCTTTGAAGGGTTGACATCCGTATACTATTGTAATAGGTCTCACACACTAACATGGAATGCGAAACCTAGAAAATACCATATCTCCAGTCTTTGGCTAAGCCACTCCTGTCTGTCGCAGTTAGTCACCTTACCAGTTTCAAACCCTTGCTGATCATACTCCATAAAGCTACATCTGCCACAGGAGATAGTAATGGAGGGTGTCACAATGAAAGCACTTTAAGATGCAATGTAAGAAAGGCTTTTGATCTATATTTAGTCAATACAAATTATTTTGAGGGATCAAAAAGATGTAGCAATTGTGCACACAAATATGATTTCCCAATATCACTGTTTTGCTAAGCAATTCTTGTCTGTCCATTTGGTTTTGCACATGTACATTCCCATATTTGAACCACTGACCGTCTGGATGCACAAGATATACACTTCAGTATTAACTGCTTGCATCATAGGAAAACTCTCACTACAGGCATCTTGAAACACACATTTGACTGGTATGAAATCCCCAGGGTGCTGAAAGGGATATGTTGGAAACAACTGGATACAAATTGATGCAATGTGTCATGTTAGTATACTTCTGCACTTCCCTTTGGCTTATCTACTGTGCCCAGGGTGTTCACAAAGTGTCTAGCTCCTGCCATTGCATTTTGCAGGCAGAGAAATATTCAAATTTACCCATACTTGGACGATTGTCTGATTCAGGCAGAAAGCCAGGACTTTCTATTACAACACCTGGCATTTGTAAAGAAACTACCTTACTGGGGTACACCAGCAACGAAAAGAAATCTCACCTAGTATCCTGCCCAACAGATTGTATTCCTGGGAGCAAGCTTGAACACTGCTTCCCAGATGGCATTCCTCACTCCGGAGAAACAAGTCTATTTGATAACCTACTTCAAACTGTTGGCCACAAAAACCCAGCTATCTGCAAGGTAATTACTGCAAGCTCTGGGTTTGTGGCCTCTTGCATTCTGCTAATTCCATATGCAAGACTGCATATGAGGAAACTTCAATGGTATTTAAAAAGTCTATGGTGTCAACATTCTCAGGACCTGGAATTAATGATTCCTATCATTCCTTGTCTAAGGACAAAGTTCCTTTGGTGGGCAGAGTTCTGTTACCACAACAAGGGACTCCCTTTCACTCTACCCCTGCCCCCCAAACCCTAACAGATGCATCAGACTATGCATGGGGGGCTCACATGGCAGGGCATTGCATTCAGGGCAAATGGAACCCGAGACAGATGCACCTGCATATCAATCAAAAAGAAATGTTAGCTGTACAAAATACTCTGACAGCCTTCAAAGACCTTATTCTTCCAGGAAAACTATTGGTAAAGACAGACAACACCACAGTTATGTGGTACATAAACAAGCAGGGGGAACCCACTCCTACCCTCTCTGCAAACTAGCCATAGCTCTGTGGAGCACAGCCTTGAGCTACCAGGTGCACCTTAAGCTTGTTTCAATTCCTGCCAGGCAAACTAAATTTACTGGCAGACGACTTAAGCAGAAATCTCATGGACCCACAATTTAATGGAAACTAGAACACAAAAATTCAACCTCTTGAGGAACAAATGGGGGACCCCAGAGGTAGACCTGTTTGCCTCCCCAAGAACTACCAGTTGAACAAATTCTGCACCAGAACTTCCCACAGTCAAGCTTGGAAAGTGGATGCCCTGTCCTTTATCTGGGAAAGCCTTTCGGTTTATGCCTTTCCCACTCTGCCTTTCCACTCGAAGGTTCTACTAAAGATCAAACAGGACAAGCCACGGACAATACTGATTGCACCAGACTGGCCACGCCAGCACTGGTACCCCTTCTTGCGCAGTCTGACACTGCTACAACCATGGCACTTGCCTCAGACCCATTCCCTGCTGTCCCAGCAGGCAGGCCAGATTCTGCACCCTCAGCTTCATATCCTGAACCTGGCAGCCTGGCTAATTCCATGAGCTCTCCTCTAGCATCCCTCAGTAAGCAGGTGTGAGATGTCATTCTGGAGGCAAGGAGGCCTAGCACCAGAAAATCCTATGCTGAAAAATGGAAAAGATACTGTTCCTGAAGCCAGGCTCAGGGGATATGGTGCCCAGCTTACCTCATATTCTAGAGTACTTAACAGAAATGCTCCAGAAGGTCCTATGCTTCTCGTCAATTAAGATTCATGCATCTGCCATTTCAGCACATTAAAATACTGAGCCCACCTCTCTTCTCTCACCCCTTGCTAAAACAATTCCTTAGAGGGACCAAAAATGTAAGACCCCCCAGGAGAGCACCCACTCCAGCCTGGGACCATAACTTGTATTGGAAAACTCTCTTCCCCTTTGAGCCAGCTGCAACAGCAGAGTTGAAATTCCATTACTGGAAAACAGCCTTACTTCTAGCCATCACTTCAGCAAGAAGTGTCTGAATTACAGGCCCTTGTGTCAGTGGAACCCTTTGTTATCTTCCATGAGGACAGAGTTTCCCTTAGGACTAATCCTTTATGCCCAAGGTGGTGTGTAGTGTGGCCCTAAACCAGTCCATTCATTTGCATACTTTTTTCTCTAATCCACAGAACAAAGGGGAATGGATACTGCACTCTCTGGATGTACACAGACAACTTAGATTTTATTTGGCCAGGACTAAGCCTCTCAGAAAATCTGATCAGCTGCTAGTTGGCTTTGCTGCAGGGGCGGAGGGGAAGGCCATTTCAAAGCAAACCATTTCCAAATGGATTGCCATTGCATTCTTTTCTGCTACAAGCACCATGGGAAACCTACCCCACAAGGGGATAAGATCACATTCCACCAGGACTGCATCTACCTCTACGGCATTTCTCCTCGAGGAGTCCCTACCAGGGACATCCTGGAAGCAGCTACCTGAGCTCTGTACATATCCACGAAGCAGTACCACCTGCCTATCTTTGCTAAACCCAGAGGAGGATTTGCCACAGCAGTCTTACAGGGCCCGATAGCTGGCCCTAATGCTCTTTAACTCCGCTTCCCTTCCTTAGCTTTGGGAATCAACCCAAATGTGATGACTGCAACAGTGAAACACAAACATAGTACAGTTGTGTACACGCATTCATAAATGTAGATGTTCGAGTGTATTCACTGTTGCAGTCCTGGTTACCCTCCCTCCAGCCCCCTGACTTCTCTTGGCTCTGCCTTTCCTTCTTGTTTGGTATATATATTTTTTCTTGTGTATTTGCTTTTTGATGGGAGGTGTACCATACCATATAGTTGCTTTCTATTGTGGGGTAAGAAAAACTGATGTAGGGGCATCAGCTGCATATTTTATACCCTTGACGAGCTGACGTCATGGAAGAAGCACCAGCATCCGACGAGAACCAAGACTCTGGTATTCAGACCGGCTGAGGGCTACCTGCAGGCAGATGAACCAAATGTGATGACTGCAACAGTGAATACACTCGAACATCTACATTTATGGTAAGTGTACACAACTGTACTTTTTTCACTGGGCAGAATTGTGGTGGGAGGAGCATGCTTGTATTTCAGGAGTTCTGCATCATTATTTTCCCTTGTTTAAATCATCCTTTTCTGTGTTTGTATGCTGGTGTATCCTGACCATTGACCTTGCTGACTGCACTCTCAAGGATTCATTAAGATGCGTGTACACATTGAGCTAAATCTACATGCTTCCTTCATGTTAGCATGATGAGCAGCAGTGCTAATTGTTTATGCAAGCCGCTAAGCAAGTCTACATGTTCAGCTGCACCTGTTCATGGCCAGAACACCTGCTAATGGCATCCAACAGGTGCACAGAGGCTGGAGCACACACTATAAATAACCGTTTCTATAGGCATGCGACCCCAGTAAGAAAGCACACACAGACAGCACAGTACAAGGCAAGGGCAATTTGAATGACATATTTAAGAAGCATGGGCAACTTAATGAGGAAAGTGTATTTTGATATATGTAGACTATACAAACAGTAATTATGTATGCAAGTAATCTTGTTCAGTTAGGGACGCATACATAATAGAAAGGAAATACTGACAAGGATGTGAGAGAGACATGGCTACAGTGCAACAAGGAGGAGTAAATGTGATGCATATAACTTTTTAAGTGCAGAGTTGACTGTTAGCAAGGAAAGGAGATACATTGAGTATTGCATGTACTGCTGTTAGTACATGTCAGACGTGTATCCAGAAAGCTGTAACCAGCAGTATGCTGTAGCCTCCCACTATAATTTAAAACAATAAATTAACTCTACGACTATTATGTTATGCACTTCAGAAGAGGACATTTTGTCATTTGTCAGTTGTAATCTTAGAAAGGCTACTGTAAAGTTTTGTGTTAGCAACGCATGTGTTGTATATTAATATAAATTATACAATAGTTTATGCAGTTATAAAATCTAACTGTACGTGTTCCACTGTACATTTCCTGTGGTATGCTCAGTAAATTCTGGTACTCATTCACACAATTGTATTAAGAATACCTAGCTACACCTGTTGCAGGTGTATGGAACTCTTCTACCATTGTACTGTATCCTGTGAGAGTGATCAAAGGTAACAAATTAAATCCACATGATTCATGTTAGAACATACATACAGGTCCTGTGAGAGTGATCAAAGGTAACAAATTAAATCCACATTTTTCATGTTAGAACATACATACAGGTTAAAGAATTGTAAGGCTTTTAGTGCCTTGCGTATATGAAGGAAACAGTACTGACGTTATATCAGTGTTAAACACTTGTGGCAATGTAGATGTGTTGATAAGAATCCTGGACCCTGTGCAGTCATTCTAGTAAGTTTTTGTCTTTTCGGCTTTTCCCAGTTAGGGGTCGCCAGACCAGAACTCTGGTCCGCTAATGATTGGCAGTCGATTTTTATAGTGCTGAGTTGCCAGCCCGAAACCCAACCTTCAGCGAAGGCACGCCCATTCGCGCATGTCTTTCGGAGGCATCTCTACCGCGGGGAGGGCATGCCGACTCCACATAGAAGGCACTCCAGCCGAGAATCAAACAGGAAAACCTCTTGCTGTGAGGTAACAATGCTACCGCTGTACCACCACGGATATTAGTCATTCTAGTAATAGTAATTGATGAAAAAGCATTTTTTTTGCATCAGATGTGTTAGATGGGTACTGTTTAGCATATATATTAAGTACTTAATGCCCTGAGATATTGCTTGTCATTTCTGAATGGTAGAAAGTTTGTGACTGTTCATGCCTGCTGTGTGTATGTATGTAGCAAAATACAGGAGGACATGACAGGTGCACAGAAGTGTCAAACTAACAAGGAAATAAACAGAATACTGACTTGAAGTAAATACAGTTGTCTAAGTATATCAGATGTGACATATGTATATGCAAATTGAGTCATATGGTCACGTGACGTATGCAAACAGGCATATAAATCAAGGAACTGCTCATGTGTAGTCAATCTCCTGACAAAAGAGTTGTGTGTATTAATGTCATTATGTGTATTAACCTGCATAGGATCTATTATATGTATAACACAAATGGATAGGTAGCCCACACAAGAATTAGGCAAAACAAAATTACATGGGTTCATAGGTAGGTACTAGGCTATTGGCCCTAGGGCCTATATAAGCCTAGCCAAAAATATACAGCCTGTGCAAGACTCGAACCCAGGACCCTGCACACCATAGCCAATGGGATTTACCACTAAGCCATTGCAGACATACATGACAGCATTATGGTGTTATTACATCTGTTATTAGGAAATGAAGCAAATGTCAGGCTGCAGTTATTGAGTATGATGCATTTGCGGTACTGTAATCAATTATGTGACGTGTCCTCAGTGCAAGTGCCATACTATATATACTGACATAAAAAGTGTGTAAAGTACGCATGTGAGCGCAGTATACAATGATGTTGTGACTGATATTTAAAACCATAATGAGCCGCCTTAAACACATTAGTAATACCTTTGACACTACAGTAACATACATCACACCCTAGTAAAACATTATCGTGTATTACTAAAAGACCTGTTGACGACTTACATTTCACATACACCAACTGTACTCTGCTTGTGATGAATATCATCCTCCAAGCGTAGGTTAGTAAGTCCATTACACAGATGCTGGCAAAGACAGTCTTCCAGTGGCTACTTCTATTTCTGTTTCACAAAGAATAAATGACAAGCAATGTCTCAGGACACTGATTACGTAATGTGATGTGTGCTAAACAGTGCACATCTAATATATCATTGTACTAGGCATACTCATAGGGAAGAACAACAACAACTACAGTAACATCAACTGCCAAACACAAAACCACAAGAAAGTCATAACACAGGCCCAGTTATACTTTGTGATGACTTTTTTAGCATGTCAAACTTTAAGAAATTATGAATAAGGCCTCATCACCTTTAAAGCCCTAGAATGTGAATAAAATAATAAAACATATACAGAAATGTTAGTATGCAGTCATGCAGTACGGATCATCATTTTTGTGGAAATAATGCCTGTGAGCATTTGTTGACATACTCAGCAGTTGCATCTTGCCAGATTCAAACACATGCTGAGGTCAGATCTCCGAGAGAGGTATATCAACCATTGATGCCAAAGGAGGCGGCATATCTAATGCGTCATCAACACGCTTTGAAGGGTTGACATCCGTATACTATTGTAATAGGTCTCACACACTAACATGGAATGCGAAACCTAGAAAATACCATATCTCCAGTCTTTGGCTAAGCCACTCCTGTCTGTCGCAGTTAGTCACCTTACCAGTTTCAAACCCTTGCTGATCATACTCCATAAAGCTACATCTGCCACAGGAGATAGTAATGGAGGGTGTCACAATGAAAGCACTTTAAGATGCAATGTAAGAAAGGCTTTTGATCTATATTTAGTCAATACAAATTATTTTGAGGGATCAAAAAGATGTAGCAATTGTGCACACAAATATGATTTCCCAATATCACTGTTTTGCTAAGCAATTCTTGTCTGTCCATTTGATTTTGCACATGTACATTCCCATATTTGAACCACTGACCGTCTGGATGCACAAGATATACACTTCCAATGAAATGTTTCTGTTATGGCTTCTCTCTATATACTATGAGGGTGAGAGGTATGCCTTCAGTTATAACTAAAATGTCATGAAATCTCAAGAAATTAATGGATTTTATTGCATGTATATTCTTATGCACTAGGCAATCATTTTTTTCTAATTAGAACTAGCCTGTATAACTGTATACATGCATACATAAATAAGTAAGCAAACACACACATTCTATGTGAAATTGTAGTTTCATTTATTTTACAATATAAATAAACCAGGAAGCAAACGTACAGGTTCCATGTGAAGTCATAGATGTTATGTAGTCCAATCTCACCTTCATTCTTACCCGTGGGTTCGGAGCCGAACATCTGCTCTGACTCTGCCATACTCTAGCTCGAAGTCTTCAATTGGCTCATGGCAATTCCCCGGATCTCGTTTGCCGCTTGTTATGCTCAGACGTGGTCTCGCTTTTGGCCGTGGCTAAGTATACTGTGTTTAAACTTTTTATAAACTTTTGACTTGCCCAAAAAAAGCTATTTTCATAGCTCCGTGTATGTGTGGTAGTGGTGTTATACTGCCTTTGTTTTGCTTCTCTTGCTGTTTTTGTGACCTTT
The DNA here is from genome assembly GCF_019279795.1 of Protopterus annectens. Lineage (NCBI taxonomy): Eukaryota > Metazoa > Chordata > Ceratodontiformes > Protopteridae > Protopterus > Protopterus annectens. The sequence goes on from NC_056741.1 coordinate 1,118,045,558, forward strand.
TCATTGGCAATTTTGGTATCCCGTTAGTTTCCTTCCTTCCTATGGGCTAGGCCCATTTCAGTTAGAGGACCTAGCCCTCCCCATTGTTTCCGTGTGGTCTTTGGTATGGTGCTCCATTTTGTTAGCTTTTAGTGTTGTCATGTCTGGCTGTGGTGCTATCCTGCATTTGTTTCCCCAGGCTAGGCCCATTTAAATTAGAGGAACTAGTCTTCCCTGTAGGTTTTTCCCGCAGGTTACTAGGCCATTTTAGTTAGAGGCTCTAGTTTCCCGTGCGGGGTTTTGTTGGGTCCAGTGTGTGTACGTATTGCTTTGTACCTGTTTGTTCTCCTTTATTCAACATGTCCAAGGATTCTAAGGAACACAGGCCTTCGGGCTTTAAAAAGTGTGTTGAATGCAACAATAAAATGTCTTTGACTGATGGACACTCTGTGTGCGTATACTGCTTGGGGACTATTCACCTCTGAGTCCTGCTTGTTTTGTCATTCCTTCATTCCTCATGTACTACAGGAGAGGAAGAACAAGCTCATTTTGAAAGGACTGCTTAAGCACTCCTTCAAGGAAGACTTGGCTAAGTCTTCCAGTGCCTTATCCCCTCCAGCTAAAAAGGACAAAAAGACTTCTAAGAAACACTGTCCGGCTCTGTCTGTTTCTTCGGATTCACCAGAGAAAGTTGCTAGAACAGCTTCTCCTTTGGTTCCATTGCCCTCGGTGCAGACAGAAGGTAGTGTCTTGACTAAGTCCGTATTGGCTCCCAGCCTTTCGGAGCCGGTCACGGATATTTTTTTTTGCAGCCGGTCTCCAGTTATTCGACCGGTTTCTCCTTCACGCAAGTCCCCTTCCGTAGGGAGATCCAGATCTCCTACTATATCCTCCAGGACTCTTTCCGATGAGGATGTTGATAGAGTGGTGAAGAAACTGCTTCAGTCATCGGTGTTGGCCAAATTGATTTCGGCTCCGACCCAGTCAGCTGTGGAGCCTATGGCCTCTTCATCCTTTGTTGTTCCTCCTCCAAGCCTTTCTCCGCCTTCAGAGCCAGAGTTGTCTGTTCTGTCAGGTGCCTTTAGGTTGGTTCCAGTAGCCTCGCCTGGCCTCTTGGTTCGATTTCTGCTCCGACCCCGTCAAGTCCGTCCACTGGGTCGAGGGTCCACGGTTCCCCTGTCAGAAACGAGGGGGAGGGCTCAGATCGATCTTTATCTGTTCCAAGCCTTCCTCTCGGTGCTTAGGCTCGAGTGAGCATGGACCAGACATCTGCTTCGGGCCTCATCTCCTCGGCGCCAAGGGCTACTACTGTATCCTTTACAGTTAGTCGGCCTTCGGAGCCAGGGGGAGGGGATCAGCCTTCGAGGTCATGAGTGTGCTGGCCAGGTCATCTGCATCCTATGGCACCGATACTCTGCCCCCACCGGCACCGGTGTCGGTTTCTGATCACCCTGTATCCCTGGGCATTGGAGATCCTAAGCCTCAGGATACCTCCATGAGTGGTCCCCATTTTTCTGACATCTCACCAGAGTTTTTGCCTGAGGAGCCCGCCAGAAAGAGATTGTGTAAGATGAAACACCTCGACTCCCCGGATGAGTCTCTCACATCAGACACCAACCTTGAGGAGTCAGAGGGGTCCCCCAAGTCATCTTCTGAAGATCACGTTTTCAGATATCCTTGAGATCTTGAAGCAGAGGTGGCTTGGCCCTCCAAATCCCCTTCTGATAAGGAGTCTGTGTTCCTGAAGTTTTTCGGGTCTCAACACTCTGCCTCTTGGGTTTCTCCCCTTTTCGAAGAGCTACTAGATCTTGTCTGTCGAAAGGTGTGAGAAACTCCTGACACTGTGGAACCTGTCCCTAGGAGACCCAATAAGTTTGTCTGCCCTCACTGACAAGAAATATCTAACAAAAGGCGTTCCAGTAGATGCCATGGTGGTGGCAGCAGCCACCAAGAAGGAACTTGCTGAAACTTCGTCTACTGTCCATCCGCCTAACAAGGAGTCCCAGGCTATGGACAGGTATGGGGAAGCGTATGTTTACCTCACCGGCCTTTACACTGCGGTTGCTGAACTACCTGATGCATTTTACAAGGCTTCAGAGAGATCTCTTAAAAGAGCTAGGAGATTCTCTACAGGTTAACATTTATGATGCCGTGGCACAGAAGGTCAGTGCACAGATGTCTACCCTAAATTCCCTTACCAACTCCTCCATGAGGCTGATCTCATACGCAGCCAACGGAGCGAGTAGGGCAGCGGGTTCCTGAGTCTCACTTAGGAGACACTCCTAGATGCGCCTGTGCAATTTCGTGGAGGCCTTCAAGTCTGCGTTCACCAATGCCCCCTTTGATGGTTCATCGTTCGGAACCAAGGTGAAGGACTCTCACTAGGTGCGAGCAGGAAGGAAAAACTGTGTGCCGTGGGAGTCTGTTTTTTCATGCCTTCTAGACCTTACCCCAAGGGTCAGAAGGGTGGGAAAATGTGGTTCAGGAAGTCGCAGAGGTTTTTTCAGGATGCACAAAGTGATTCCCTCTCCAGAGGCCGGGGAGGGGGTGGAAATTCAGGTAGACGCCACCCTAGAGGCAGATGAGGCCCGTGTAACCAGGGGGACCGTGATTCCTTTCATGGTTCTCCCTACCAGCGCTCCTGAAGGGAGGCCTGACTGTGCGTCTCTGGAGCCGGTCGGGGGTCGCATTTCTTTATTCCCAGAAGCCTGGCAAGACTTCACCCAAGACGAGTGGGTATTAAAGATAATTTCCAGAGGTTATCATATTCCCTTCTCTTCTCCCCCCAACCAAGAGAATCCCAGACCTTCCACCCAGTCACAGGGATTCTGCAACTTTAGAAATAAAAAAGTTGATTTCAAAGGGAGCCATCCAGCCTATCCCCGCAGACCAAGCAGGATTAGGGACTTACTCCAGATTCTTTTTGGTGCCCATCTTGGATCTCAGCCAATTGAACCTTCATGTACAAAAGTCCAAATTCCGCATGGTCACCTTACAGTCAATAATCCCTCTGTTAGGGAAAGATGTGTGGATGAGCACTGTCGACCTCAGAGATGCTTACTACCATATCAAGATGGACAGGGCATCGAGAAGTCCTCTACACTTCCGACTGGGAGCCAGTCATTTTCAGTTTCCCACTCTGCCCTTTGGTCTCACCACAGCCCCCAGGGTGTTCCGCAAATGCATGGCAGTGGTAACGGCTCACTTGAGACGTCAGGGATTCCAAGTGTTTTCGTTCCTGGATGACTGGCTCCTTTCTGCCACTACCAGGCATCTGCTGTTACAGACCAGGGACACCACCATTACACTGTGCCAAAGGTTAGGAATTACTCTAAATTGGAAAAAATCTGCCTTGTTGCCCTTGCAGCTTGTCACTTTTATTGGCACCGAACGGTGCTCATGAGGGCCTTCTTACCAGAAGAGAGAATTCAGGCTCTACAACAGCAGGTCTACGCCTTAGTACCATTGAGGAAGGTCAAGGCAAAAGTGGTCCTCAAGTTATTAGGGACCATGGCTGCCATGATCATGCTAGTTCCCCTTGCCAGGCTACATATGAGGGTTCTTCAGTGGCTGCTTTTTGCCCAGTGGTCACTACAGCATCTTCCACTCTCCCATTCTGTTCTAATTACGGACACGTGCAATCAGGATCTATGCTGGTGGCTTCAGGCCAGCAATCTCAACGTGGGCAAGCCCTTTGTTCTATCTTCTCCAGTTGCCATGGTGACCACGGATGCCTCCCAGATCAGGTGTGGGGGGTATTATCTCGGCAGGACAGTCCAAGGCACGTGGCAGGATCACGAGACCCATTTGCATATCAATGTCTTGGAGATGAGAGCAGTGCTATTAGCGTTGCATGCACTTCAGAGCTTTCTCCCTCTAGGGACAATTGCAATCCACTCAGACAAACATGTCAGTGGTATGGTATCTGAACAAACTGGGAGGAACCAAATCATACCCCCTTTGCAGAGAGGCACTTAGAGTTTGGCAGTGGGCGGTGTCTTCCCAACGCTTTCTAGTTGCAACGCATATACCGGGGAAGTCCAACGTGATTGCTGACAGGCTGAGCAGAGCTATCCTAATGCCTCACGAGTGGTCCCTGAACAGTTATGTTGCGGAGAAGATATTCCACAGATGTGGTCAGCCTTGCTGCAATCTATTTGCCAGCCCCCTCAATGCCAAATGCAGCATCTACTTCACCCTTATCCCCCTTGAGGGGGAGACACCCATGGATGCTCTGATTCACGATTTGCCCTCCGGTCTTCTCTACTCCTTTCCACCGTTACCTCTGATCTCAAAGGTGATTCAGAAAGCACAGTCTTTGGGAAGCAAAATGATCCTCATTGCCCCACACTGGCCTTGTCAGATTTGGTTTCCTTCAACGCTATCTAATGGACAAGCCCTGGATTCTGGACCCAGCTCCAGATCTGCTGACTCGTATGTCAGGACGTTTCCATCCCTCCATCCAGACCCTCAAGTTGACAGCTTGGGTGCTCCAGTTCAGTCCTTAGTCAGGCTTCATGATTTTTCCCCGGAAGTGGTCCATATTCTATCATCTTCCCACAAGCCTTCTACCAGGAAGATTTATTCCAGTATATGGAAGAGATTTTCTATTTGGGCCCGTGAGAGAGATTTGATCCTTGTACAGTGCCTATTTCGGAAATATTAGAATTTCTTTCTCAACTGTTCAGTCAGGGGTCAGCTGCAGCAACCATTAAAGTATAACTGGCAATGATTTCTACCTTTCACGTTGCTAATGAGCCCAACCTTATGGCTCATAGGCTTTGTAGGGCTTTTCTGAAAGGGACATTGTTACTCTGACCCTCCAGTCTTTGATCCAGTAATGCCATGGGACCTCAATTTTGTATTACAGAAGCTCACCTCCACTCCCTTTGAGCCCGCAGCTACGTGTAACATTAAATTATTGTCATGGAAGACAGTATTCTTGGTAGCCATAACTTCAGCTAGGTGGGTCTCTGAACTCCAAGCATTATCGATTAAGCCACCTTATTTGGTGTTTCACAAAGATAGGGTCTCCTTAAGAACCAATCCTTCCTTTGTTCCAAAGCTTGCCTCTGTTGTCAATATCAACCAATCCATTGAGTTGCCTGTGTTTTCCTGAATTCTCCAGCAAGGCAGAATTTAAGTTTCATCAGCTAGATGTTCATAGACAATTGTGTTTCTATTTACATAGGACAAAAGATGTCAGGAAATCAAATCAAATGTTTGTCTCGTTTTCAGACACTAGACTTGGGGTTCCTGTTTCTAAGGTAACCTTGTCTCGCTCGATCTTCAATTGCATCTCATTTATTTATGCTTCCAATGGCAAAGAATTACCCTTTAAAGTGGAGGCTCATTCTACACGATCTGTGGATACCTCAACTGCGTCTCAGGCTAGGATGTCTATGGATGATATTTGTGCTGCAGCAACATGGGCTTCGCCTCGTACCTTTATTAGTCACTACAAATTAGATCTGGTCTCTAGAGGCAGATCTTCCTTTGGTTCCACAGTGCTCAAGAGTATTTTTCACTGAGCCACCCAAGATCAAGGTGCTAGGGACGCTGTCCCACGGGTAAGAATGAAGGCAAGATTGGACTACATAACATCAAGAAGTTATGTACTCACCATAACATTCGATGTATGTAGTCCATCTCGCCTTACATTCTTACTAACTCTCCCTCCTACCCCCTCCTGGAGGACCTGGAGGTATAGTCTCTAGGTGTCAGTAGTCCTTTCTGTTGGGGTTCTTCTGTGTGTGCGCTTGCAGCAAACAAGATCTGGGGAATAGACCTGTTGCATGATGGGATACCTCTTAGCCACGAGCCAACTGAAGACTTCAAGCTAGAGTATGGCCGAGTCTGAGCTGAGGTTCGGCTCCGAACCCACGGGTAAGAATGTAAGGAGAGATGGACTACATACATCGAACGTTATGGTGATTACATAACTTCTTGTTTTATTTATTTGACTGTTTCATAACTAATGATATATCTAGGCATAGATAGCTATTTTTGATATAATGAAACAATTTTGCAGTGAAACAGTGTAAATGGCATCTGAGAGCAAATGTGATATTTTGTTGCAAGCAATTTGCTTATGAATCACAACAATGCAAGGCATCTGTAATACACACTCATTAGTTTGAAGAACACCATTGCACATAAAAATAAACTAAAAATGGAGACATCCTTCTATACTTAACATAGCCACTCTATTAAACAGCTTATTCATATTTATACATGTATATATGTGCATACCTACAAATATTTCAGGCATGAGCAATAATGCCCTTCTTGTCTGCAAAGTTATAGTTTGACACCATTTCCGTTTCTTATATTTTTTAGCTATTAGGCTGGATTCAATAAACCGTACATGGTCTACTCTGAGCATCTGCACATCTTGGCATGATGAGCACACAATAGCACACCATTTTTAGATTCAGCACAGTAGATATTGTGGCATGCAAATTACAACATAAACAATTGAATTGTATGGAAATCAACTAATCCAAGATGGAGGAGCAATTCAACAAGCTATAAAGCAACTGTGTAGACTCCATGCTGGTTTTCTCTGCAAATTCCAAAACTTATTAGAATACAGCCACAGGACGGAGTCTACACAGAAATAATGTTTGGGGCTGCTATTGCATTAACTCATTTGTATATGCAACAGGCTGAAGTCTATGCTGTTGCTGCTGCTAATACACCAAGGCCAAGGAGGAGTAAAGTTTTTAGACCTCATTTATCACGATGTTCAAATTCGAGTGCTACAGGTAGACAGACACTACAGGAACTCTGCAACCTCTGTCTTCCAAAGCTGAGACCCAGGGCAAACCAAGGGGAACAAATACCAGTGGAAACAAAGGTATTTGTAGCCCTTAGAATCTTAGCTACAGGAACCTTTCAGAGGCCAACAGGGGATATGCTGGGGGTTTCACACGCATCAGCACAAAGGATACTTCATCAGTTTCTAAATGTTATGCTCCAACATTCCAGTGACCAAATACATTTTCCGCATACTCCTTAGGACAGGGCCACAAAAATGCAAGAGTCCTACCCTGTAGAAATCTAAACTGAAGTACTCTGTGCAACAGATTGTACATATGTAGAAATCAAAGCACCACCAGGGGAACAGGGCAGGGAGTACATAATTAAGAAAGGCTTCCACTCCATCGGCTGCCAAGTTGTGTGTAATGCTAAGGGAATCATCTTGAATGTGTGCTGGCAACCCAGGCAGTTACCATGACTCACATGTATGGCACACATCCCAACTGTATCAGATGTTTAGTAGGGGTGATATCCCATTGGGCCATTTACTGGTGGATGCAGGTTATGCGCTGGAACCATGGCTGATGATGGCCATCAGGAATGCATACACACCTGCAGAAAAATGCCAGAATGAGGCATACTCTCAAACTAGAAATATAGAGTGCATGTTTGGGCTGCTGATGTCACTGTTCCATTTCCTAGATACATCTGGGAAACCCTGCAGTACAACCCACGTACATGTACCGAAATTTAAACCATGTTTGCCATGCTTCACATCATCCTGAGAAAACAGCAGAGCAGGATCAAGAAGAGGAAGAGGCACTTATCCCACCACCAATGGCAAGGTCACCACACCCACATGTAGGTGAGGAGTCAGAGGAGGAACCAGCAGCTGCTGTGGGCGTAGGCAGACATAGATATGCTCAGTATGCCCTCACATTGGCTAAGAGGCAATGCATAGCACACAGTCACTCACCACCTAAGGGGCTAAAACCTTCATCCTATGCACATACATATAGTTGATGCCAGGCAACGCTCAACCTTTACCTACCCATGTAATGGTTGTGTACTCCTGGTATTAGACAGACTCCACTCTGAAATAAACCTGAATCAACTTCTGGATTTGCAAGGTAAGTCTTGAACCTGTAGTGTTAAACCAGAATTGGGTAATAACACAAACAAATGGCATACCTCTGCATGTTCTTAGTTGCTAAAGTAAGTAAGAGTTGATTGTTTTTTTACAGCAATGACTTTCAAATGTGACAGCAGAGACTTGTGTGAATACATATGACCTCTGTCAGGTAAATAGTCCTCAGGCAACAAAGATTCATACATTCATACTTGTCAAAAGTACTGATGGTCAATGAATGTCCTCAAGCTGTCTTCCTACTTTTGTACTGGAAAATCATTAAAGAGACGTTAGAAGGTAATGAGACAAATTTTATTTTCAGACTTCATAACCCTCAGAAATTCTGATGCAAAAATGTTTTGATCGTCAACTGTCTTACTTTCCAACATCAAAATATGTGAAGAGCACAGTTAGAAAAATATCCTCACGAACATAAATATAATAAGCACTATGGCGGATATGCACCCTGATCATCAAACACAAAAAACTTATGTATGCCTGAATTCAAATGATAGAAAACAAGTATATGGCACAATATCATTTGCACAGGGTGTTTTGGTGGGGTTGGGGGGGGGCAGGAAAGATAAGACAGTGTATGTGAGTAAGAAAGCGAAACAGGTGAACATTTGGCTAAAGTAACATGACTAGTGTGACCGAACGAGCTTAACTCCTTATGGTGAACACTGTAACTGGTGTGTGTGTGTGTGTGTGTGTGTGTGTGTGTGTGTGTGTGTGTGTGTGTGTGTGTGTGTGTTTGTGGGCCCTCCAGCATGGTTGAGTTTGGCAGTTCATTGTTGCCATTCCCGACCAACAGACCTGGTTCTGCCAGGAATTGGATTAGCATGTCCATGTACTGCTGCTGCCTGAATGTGACTGATGTCTGCTGGATGACATCTCCTCACGAGGACAGCCAGGACCACAGCCCCATGGTCTGCAACATCTGGGAGTGGATACCTCAACCAGTGAAGGAGCAGTCGAAGTAGACCCACTATGGAAGTGTGATCTGGCATGGCCACGTCTTCCAACATCAGTCGATGTTGCTGACCTATGCCTATGTGGATGGCATCCCCCTCACATCTGATGTTCCATCAAAGACACCACCTGTTCTAATGTGTCATTCATCTGATCAAATGAATCAGCAACATGGTGGAGACAGTCACACAAGTCAGCCTGGGAAACATCTACAACCCTAAACATAGCTCTGGAGTAGTTATTGGCACATGCCTGTGCCTCCATGATGGACCTAAACATATGTTGAGTGGCATGGGAAGACAAACCTGCATCAGGTGGAGGATGGACAGCAGGCCTCCTACAAGCACCCCCTAATAACCCTCCTGTGTGGCACCTTGTCCACACTTTGGCTATGTCCATTGTCAACAAGTACTGAAGTCGCAGTAACCACATTAGTCTGATTGAGGGTATCACTCTCCGCCTGTCCAATATTTGAGGGCTCACTGGAATGTACTGGTGTAGGCCTACTGGCTGCGTCTGATGGAATTACAGATTGTCAACCTCAGTGTCAGTTTCACCCTCTGCACCCCCCACTGTGCCTTTGTTTGGCCACCACCATCATCAGAGTCTGCTGATGCACTGACATCAGGCAGTAGATATCCCACACTTCCACTGTCAGGATCACCTGCGATAATAAGCAACAAACACAGGAAGAAATTGATACCTACACTACTGTAGTCCAATATATGCTAACAAACTAACAGTGGTACCACTATTACAGACAGTACAGAAATGCACACAACAGTCCTGACACCTACATCAGAAAATAAAAATGTCTCAACTCAGCAGCGGGAAAAAAAATGTTTGGCTTATCTTGTATAGTTACTTATCTGCTTGATACATGTGATGGTCCTGTAAGAAGATAAGCAAAGGTAAGGACACCAGCATCACAATGAAGATTAGCATGGGGTTTTAAAATTTTGCCTTTTATATGTCACTTAACCATACTTTTAACAAGAACTTGTAGGACATGTCAGGCCAAACCCATGTATAATCAACCTGAATGTTTTAACTTTATCAAAGATGTAGCCCCCAAAATAAATAGAAAATTGTATTTGCTGTTAATATTTTACTTTCCATTTTCTGTCAGTATTTTACTATCCAAGATGCATTTAACAATTGATATAGTTAAACCTACCTGTAAGCTCCTCCTGGGACATACTTGTCCTCTCTGAAACAGCTGTACAGACATCAGTGACATGCTGTTGTGCACTTCCCTGTGATCTGTGTGCCTCCCTGACGGTACACAGGTCACTAGCTACTCCAGCTGCTCCTCCAGGCTGATGAAATCATATCAGTGGCCCTATGGCACACTTGGTCATGTGTCCTTTTGTGTCCTCCCTCTGCATTAACATCAGCTACTATCTGCTGCTAAATTCACTTTATGCCAGACATATCTCCATGCCTCCTCTCAAGCAAAAAGGAACCATGTCACCTACGCTTCCATAATTACCTGAATATACAGTCAGGTAAGCATAACCTCCACCACAGCTGTTAATCAACTTCTACTCTCGGGGAAATATTTGGAAGTGTGGGTTGGTATAGTGGTAAAGGTGTTTATCTCACAGACACAAGGTAGTGTTTGATTCTCATATTTTGAAAGGGAACTTGGCTAGGCAGAAAATGGCCTTCAAGAGCAGCTGGCCTAGTACTTGCCTATAAAACTATACTGTAATGCTTCTGGGTCTGAGTCGTAGTATCATTTGCTGTTAAGTCTACTCAGTGCTGGGCATTGTTTCAGAGGTGTCTAACGTTGCTAAAGAATGACTTGTTATCCTTCAACTGTGTGGCTGTTTTTATCTCATATTTGGCTTTTTGATTTCATTAGGGTCTGGAGTTCCTTGTTCAGTTTAAGAAAAGCATTTCTGTATCTTGAAAGTTAATTTTTTTGTTTCACATGCAGTAACTTTTCTCTTTTATTATAGCACCTGTTTATATTAGGGTTCAGCTACAGGGGGGTTATTTTTGAATTTGGCATTGTAATCATTTTTGAAGGAGAGAAATGTATCTATGCAACTGTTTACATGTGATTAGAACTTCCCAGTTAAGGATTTCACATAAGCAGTGTGGTTCATACCTCTCAACCTCTTAGAATAGCAAATCTGGACAAAGCATGGGGCAGAAGACGGGGTTAGGATCAAAGGCCCAATAATAGGTATACATTTAAAATATTATTATTATAAAGTTAAAAGTTTGATAGAATTAACAAGGTTTTACATTAACATACATTTTCTGAATAACATTAAGTCTGAAACTCAAATGTGTTTCACCGATCTTCCAGAAAACCAGAAAATTTATGTGGAACAGACCAAAGCTATGAGGCAAAAATCTGGACATGCTAATAAAGTTTGGACACTAGAGAGAGATGCTGGGGGTTCTCAGGATGAAAGTTTTTTTTTTTTAATTAGCTAGGTCATCACTCAGTTTTAGTAGATATGCCTTTGCTTACTGATGTATTCAAAGTTGATTCAGAATTCAGTCTAATGTGGAATGTGAATGATTTGCAGTATTTCTCTCAACTGTCTAGAATTTTGCAGAATGTCCAGATCTTTGACTTATATTTTGACCTGCTGTTCATAAAATGTTTGGTTTTCTGAGAAATTAGAGTATTGAAGTCACTAATTAATGATATACATTTGAATTTCTGTCTTCATATCCTTCAGAAAAGCATTTTACTGCAAAAATCTGTGACTATCAACTTTCTAAATTTGTAATTGCAAAATGTAAAATATGCCTCCATTTATGTGCCCTTGTCACCCATTATTGTAGGCTTTGTTCAGATTTCTTGCCCTAATAGTTTAAGGGTTATGGTCTGATTTGACCATAGAAGACATAGTTGGTTGGGGTAAAACTGGAGCATACTGGTAATGACTAAATCTCATTGCTTGTTTTATTGTCTGAGTTCATTGACATTTTTATTGTCATTAATGTGTATGCATTGATGCGTCATGATACTATCTTGTCCAGTGACCGATTATCTCATAATGACGGGATAATTCTTATTTGGTTGCAAACGGCCACCCATGTCTACCTGAACAAGTACAATATTCCTGTTCTACCTTGCACATTTTACAGCTTATACTAATGGTTTGATTGTGTGTTTGTTACCATGCATTTTTGTGTCTGTGTGTGGTGTATATGGTTGTTTGTGTGTATATATAATATATCTGTGTTTTGTGTGTGTATACATATATATATAATATGTGTGTGTATGTATACCATGGACATTGATATATATGGGTGCCAAGCTTTGGAGTGAACAAGTGCTCCAACATCCAGTAGAGTGACACCATTTGGTTGATGCAGACAGGTATTTGACAGGTGTGCGAGATTGACAATCCCTGAGTAGGGAAATATGTCCTTTCCATGTGGAATGTGTGATCGTAGAATTAGTATTTATAATTAGCAGGGGGTATGGAGGGAAAATTAGCAGGGCATATAAAGTATTGCATGATTGCATGATAACTCTAAGAATCAGAGGTGGTTAGAAAGTTCACAAAGAAACAAGGTGATGATATATATATATTAGGCTCCCAAATATGCAACAAAGGCAAGATGATTTAGGATTTTTGCTTGGAAGTGTTTGCATAGGTATTTTAATACCCCAAGCAGACTCAAAGAATGTTTCCTTGGGTAGATTGCAAATGTTGGAGGTTTGATGGGGAAGAAAGAGGTCATTGGGAACATATATTTGGGACTACAGTGAGTTGGCAGACTTTTAAAATTCACTGCAGACTATGTCAAAAATAGTGAATCTGGCAACAGGCAGTCATCATGTTACCTCAGCAGTTGGATCTCCTCATAGAACAAAAGGTCTGTCATCCATCCCCACTTGTCCACTCTGCAACTCGCGTCGTGGGTGATAGGATTTTTGATCCCTTTCAGGTACCTCTTTTCTGAAGACATGTTCAGGGTTTTACAGGAGGCAAGGAAACCCTCTATCAGAAAAATCTTCATTGGTGGCCTATTCTTCTATGAAAGCCCATTTGTCAGCCATTTCTGCTCGTCTACCTTGAATTGTCCTGTGACCTCTCATTTTGAGATCAAACAATTTCTAAAGGCATCCTGCATATTAGGCCAATCTACCTTTCACGTTGCTAATGAGCCCAACCTTTGTAGGGCTTTTCTGAAAGGGACATTGTTACTCTGACCCTCCAGTCTTTGATCCAGTAATGCCATGGGACCTCAATTTTGTATTACAGAAGCTCACCTCCACTCCCTTTGAGCCCGCAGCTACGTGTAACATTAAATTATTGTCATGGAAGACAGTATTCTTGGTAGCCATAACTTCAGCTAGGTGGGTCTCTGAACTCCAAGCATTATCGATTAAGCCACCTTATTTGGTGTTTCACAAAGATAGGGTCTCCTTAAGAACCAATCCTTCCTTTGTTCCAAAGCTTGCCTCTGTTGTCAATATCAACCAATCCATTGAGTTGCCTGTGTTTTTTCCTGAATTCTCCAGCAAGGCAGAATTTAAGTTTCATCAGCTAGATGTTCATAGACAATTGTGTTTCTATTTACATAGGACAAAAGATGTCAGGAAATCAAATCAAATGTTTGTCTCGTTTTCAGACACTAGACTTGGGGTTCCTGTTTCTAAGGTAACCTTGTCTCGCTCGATCTTCAATTGCATCTCATTTATTTATGCTTCCAATGGCAAAGAATTACCCTTTAAAGTGGAGGCTCATTCTACACGATCTGTGGATACCTCAACTGCGTCTCAGGCTAGGATGTCTATGGATGATATTTGTGCTGCAGCAACATGGGCTTCGCCTCATACCTTTATTAGTCACTACAAATTAGATCTGGTCTCTAGAGGCAGATCTTCCTTTGGTTCCACAGTGCTCAAGAGTATTTTTCACTGAGCCACCCAAGATCAAGGTGCTAGGGACGCTGTCCCACGGGTAAGAATGAAGGCAAGATTGGACTACATAACATCAAGAAGTTATGTACTCACCATAACATTCGATGTATGTAGTCCATCTCGCCTTACATTCTTACTAACTCTCCCTCCTACCCCCTCCTGGAGGACCTGGAGGTATAGTCTCTAGGTGTCAGTAGTCCTTTCTGTTGGGGTTCTTCTGTGTGTGTGCGCTTGCAGCAAACAAGATCTGGGGAATAGACCTGTTGCATGATGGGATACCTCTTAGCCACGAGCCAACTGAAGACTTCAAGCTAGAGTATGGCCGAGTCTGAGCTGAGGTTCGGCTCCGAACCCACGGGTAAGAATGTAAGGAGAGATGGACTACATACATCGAACGTTATGGTGATTACATAACTTCTTGTTTTATTTATTTGACTGTTTCATAACTAATGATATATCTAGGCATAGATAGCTATTTTTGATATAATGAAACAATTTTGCAGTGAAACAGTGTAAATGGCATCTGAGAGCAAATGTGATATTTTGTTGCAAGCAATTTGCTTATGAATCACAACAATGCAAGGCATCTGTAATACACACTCATTAGTTTGAAGAACACCATTGCACATAAAAATAAACTAAAATGGAGACATCCTTCTATACTTAACATAGCCACTCTATTAAACAGCTTATTCATATTTATACATGTATATATGTGCATACCTACAAATATTTCAGGCATGAGCAATAATGCCCTTCTTGTCTGCAAAGTTATAGTTTGACACCATTTCCGTTTCTTATATTTTTTAGCTATTAGGCTGGATTCAATAAACCGTACATGGTCTACTCTGAGCATCTGCACATCTTGGCATGATGAGCACACAATAGCACACCATTTTTAGATTCAGCACAGTAGATATTGTGGCATGCAAATTACAACATAAACAATTGAATTGTATGGAAATCAACTAATCCAAGATGGAGGAGCAATTCAACAAGCTATAAAGCAACCGTGTAGACTCCATGCTGGTTTTCTCTGCAAATTCCAAAACTTATTAGAATACAGCCACAGAAAGGAGTCTACACAGAAATAATGTTAGGGGCTGCTGTTGCATTAACTCATGTCTATGTGCAACAGGCTGAAGTCTATGCTGGTGCTACTGCTAATAGACCAAGGCCAAGAAGGAGGAGTAAAGTTTTTAGACCTCATTTATCACGATGTGGAAATTCGAGTGCTACAGGTAGATAGACACTACAGGAACTCTGCAACCTCTGTCGCCCAAAGCTGAGACCCAGGCCAAACCAAGGGGAACAAATACCAGTGGAGACAAAGGTATTTGTAGCCCTTAGAATCTTAGCTACAAGAACCTTTCAGAGGCCAACAGGGGATATGCTGGAGGTTTCACAGGCATCAGCACAAAGGATACTTCATCAATTTCTGAATGTTATGCTCCAACATTCCAGTGACCAAATACATTTTACACACACTCCTTAGGACAGGGCCACAAAAATGCAAGAGTCCTACCCTGTAGAAATCTAAACTGAAGTACTCTGTGCAACAGATTGTACACATGTAGAAATCAAAGCACCACCAGGGGAACAGGGCAGGGAGTACATAATTAAGAAAGGCTTCCACTCCATCGGCTGCCAAGTTGTGTGTAATGCTAAGGGAATCATCTTGAATGTGTGTGCTGGCAACCCAGGCAGTTACCATGACTCACATGTATGGCACACATCCCAACTGTATCAGATGTTTAGTAGGGGTGATATCCCATTGGGCCATTTACTGGTGGATGCAGGTTATGCGCTGGAACCATGGCTGATGATGACCATCAGGAATGCATACACACCTGCAGAAAAATGCCAGAATGAGGCATACTCTCAAACTAGAAATATAGAGTGCATGTTTGGGCTGCTGATGTCACTGTTCCATTTCCTAGATACATCTGGGAAACCCTGCAGTACAACCCACGTACATGTACCGAAATTTAAACCATGTTTGCCATGCTTCACATCATCCTGAGAAAACAGCAGAGCAGGATCAACAAGAGGAAGGGGCACTTATCCCACCACCAGTGGCAAGGTCACCACACCCACATGTAGGTGAGGAGTCAGAGGGGGAACCAGCAGCTGCTGTGGGTGTAGGCAGACATAGATATGCTCAGTATGCCCTCACATTGGCTAAGAGGCAATGCATAGCATACACAGTCACTCACCACCTAAGGGGCTAAAACCTTCATCCTATGCACATACATATAGTTGATGCCAGGCAACGCTCAACCTTTACCTACCCATGTAATGGTTGTGTACTCCTGGTATTAGACAGACTCCACTCTGAAATAAACCTGAATCAACTTCTGGATTTGCAAGGTAAGTCTTGAACCTGTAGTGTTAAACCAGAATTGGGTAATAACACAAACAAATGGCATACCTCTGCATGTTCTTAGTTGCTAAAGTAAGTAAGAGTTGATTGTTTTTTTACAGCAATGACTTTCAAATGTGACAGCAGAGACTTGTGTGAATACATATGACCTCTGTCAGGTAAATAGTCCTCAGGCAACAAAGATTCATACATTCATACTTGTCAAAAGTACTGATGGTCAATGAATGTCCTCAAGCTGTCTTCCTACTTTTGTACTGGAAAATCATTAAAGAGACGTTAGAAGGTAATGAGACAAATTTTATTTTCAGACTTCATAACCCTCAGAAATTCTGATGCAAAAATGTTTTGATCGTCAACTGTCTTACTTTCCAACATCAAAATATGTGAAGAGCACAGTTAGAAAAATATCCTCACGAACATAAATATAATAAGCACTATGGCGGATATGCACCCTGATCATCAAACACAAAAAACTTATGTATGCCTGAATTCAAATGATAGAAAACAAGTATATGGCACAATATCATTTGCACAGGGTGTTTTGGTGGGGTTGGGGGGGGGCAGGAAAGATAAGACAGTGTATGTGAGTAAGAAAGCGAAACAGGTGAACATTTGGCTAAAGTAACATGACTAGTGTGACCGAACGAGCTTAACTCCTTATGGTGAACACTGTAACTGGTGTGTGTGTGTGTGTGTGTGTGTGTGTGTGTGTGTGTGTGTGTGTGTGTGTGTGTATGTGTGGGCCCTCCAGAATGGTTGAGTTGGCAGTTCATTGTTGTCATTCCCGACCAACAGACCTGGTTCTGCCAGGAATTGGATTGGCATGTCCATGTACTGCTGCTGCCTGAATGTGACTGTCTGCTGGATGACGTCTCCTCATGAGGACAGCCAGAACCACAGCCCCATGGTCTGCAACATCTGGGAGTGGATACCTCAACCAGTGAAGGAGCAGTCGAAGTAGACCCACTATGGAAGTGTGATCTGGCATGGCCACGTCTTCCAACATCAGATGATGTTGCTGACCTATGCCTATGTGGATGGCATCCCCCTCACATCTGCCATTCCATCAAAGACACCACCTGTTCCAATGTGTCATTCATCTGATCTAAAGAATCAGCAACATGGTGGAGCCAGTCACACAAGTCAGCCTGGGAAACATCTACAACCCTAAACATAGCTCTGGAGTAGTTATTGGCACATGCCTGTGCCTCCATGATGGACCTAAACATATGTTGAGTGGCATGGGAAGACAAACCTGCATCAGGTGGAGGATGGACAGCAGGCCTCCTACAAGCACCCCCTAATAACCCTCCTGTGTGGCACCTTGTCCACACTTTGGCTATGTCCATTGTCAACAAGTACTGAAGTCGCAGTAACCACATTAGTCTGATTGAGGGTATCACTCTCCGCCTGTCCAATATTTGAGGGCTCACTGGAATGTACTGGTGTAGGCCTACTGGCTGCGTCTGATGGAATTACAGATTGTCAACCTCAGTGTCAGTTTCACCCTCTGCACCCCCCACTGTGCCTTTGTTTGGCCACCACCATCATCAGAGTCTGCTGATGCACTGACATCAGGCAGTAGATATCCCACACTTCCACTGTCAGGATCACCTGCGATAATAAGCAACAAACACAGGAAGAAATTGATACCTACACTACTGTAGTCCAATATATGCTAACAAACTAACAGTGGTACCACTATTACAGACAGTACAGAAATGCACACAACAGTCCTGACATCTACATCAGAAAATAAAAATGTCTCAACTCAGCAGCGGGAAAAAAAATGTTTGGCTTATCTTGTATAGTTACTTATCTGCTTGATACATGTGATGGTCCTGTAAGAAGATAAGCAAAAGGTAAGGACACCAGCATCACAATGAAGATTAACGCATGGGGTTTTAAAATTTTGCCTTTTATATGTCACTTAACCATACTTTTAACAAGAACTTGTAGGACATGTCCAGGCCAAACCCATGTATAATCAACCTGAATGTTTTAACTTTATCAGAGATGTACCCCCCAAAATAAATAGAAAATTGTATTTGCTGTTAATATTTTACTTTCCATTTTCTGTCAGTATTTTACTATCCAAGATGTATTTAACAATTGATATAGTTAAGCCTTACCTGTAAGCTCCTCCTGGGACATACTTGTCCTCTCTGAAACAGCTGTACAGACATCAGTGACATGCTGTTGTGCACTTCCCTGTGATCTGTGTGCCTCCCTGACAGTACACAGGTCACTAGCTACTCCAGCTGCTCCCCTCCAGGCTGATGAAATCATGTCAGTGGCCCTATGGCACACTTGGTCATATGTTCTTTTGTGTCCTCCCTCTGCATTAACATCAGCTACTATCTGCTGCTAAATTCACTTTATGCCAGACATATCTCCATGCCTCCTCTCAAGCAAAAAGGAACCATGTCACCTACACGCTTCCATAATTACCTGAATATACAGTCAGGTAAGCATAACCTCCACCACAGCTGTTAATCAACTTCTACTCTCTGGGAAATATTTGGAAGTGTGGGTTGGTATAGTGGTAAAGGTGTTTATCTCACAGACACAAGGTAGTGTTTGATTCTCATATTTTGAAAGGGAACTTGGCTAGGCTTAAAATGGCCTACAAGAGCAGCTGGCCTAGTACTTGCCTATAAAACTATACTGTAATGCTTCTGGGTCTGAGTACGTAGTATCATTTGCTGTTAAGTCTACTCAGTGCTGGGCATTGTTTCAGAGGTGTCTAACGTTGCTAAAGAATGACTTGTTATCCTTCAACTGTGTGGCTGTTTTTATCTCATATTTGGCTTTTTGGTTTCATTAGGGTCTGGAGTTCCTTGTTCAGTTTAAGAAAAGCATTTCTGTATCTTGAAAGTTATTTTTTTGTTTCACATGCAGTAACTTTTCTCTTTTATTATAGCACCTGTTTATATTAGGGTTCAGCTACAGGGGGGTTATTTTTGAATTTGGCATTGTAATCATTTTTGAAGGAGAGAAATGTATCTATGCAACTCTGTTTACATGTGATTAGAACTTCCCAGTTAAGGATTTCACATAAGCAGTGTGGTTCATACCTCTCAACCTCTTAGAATAGCAAATCTGGACAAAGCATGGGGCAGAAGACGGGGTTAGGATCAAAGGCCCAATAATAGGTATACATTTAAAATATTATCATTATAAAGTTAAAAGTTTGATAGACTTAACAAGGTTTTACATTAACATACATTTTCTGAATAACATTAAGTCTGAAACTCAAATGTGTTTCACCGATCTTCCAGAAAACCAGAAAATTTATGTGGAACAGACCAAAGCTATGAGGCAAAAATCTGGACATGCTAATAAAGTTTGGACACTAGAGAGAGATGCTGGGGTTCTCAGGATGAAAGTTTTTTTTTTTTTAATTAGCTAGGTCATCACTCAGTTTTAGTAGATATGCCTTTGCTTACTGATGTATTCAAAGTTGATTCAGAATTCAGTCTAATGTGGAATGTGAATGATTTGCAGTATTTCTCTCAACTGTCTAGAATTTTGCAGAATGTCCAGATCTTTGACTTATATTTTGACCTGCTGTTCATAAAATGTTTGGTTTTCTGAGAAATTAGAGTATTGAAGTCACTAATTAATGATATACATTTGAATTTCTGTCTTCATATCCTTCAGAAAAACGCATTTTACTGCAAAAATCTGTGACTATCAACTTTCTAAATTTGTAATTGCAAAATGTAAAATATGCCTCCATTTATGTGCCCTTGTCACCCATTATTGTAGGCTTTGTTCAGATTTCTTGCCCTAATAGTTTAAGGGTTATGGTCTGATTTGACCATAGAAGACATAGTTGGTTGGGGTGCAAAACTGGAGCATACTGGTAATGACTAAATCTCATTGCTTGTTTTATTGTCTGAGTTCATTGACATTTTTATTGTCATTAATGTGTATGCATTGATGCGTCATGATACTATCTTGTCCAGTGACCGATTATCTCATAATGACGGGATAATTCTTATTTGGTTGCAAACGGCCACCCATGTCTACCTGAACAAGTACAATATTCCTGTTCTACCTTGCACATTTTACAGCTTATACTAATGGTTTGATTGTGTGTTTGTTACCATGCATTTTTGTGTCTGTGTGTGGTGTATATGGTTGTTTGTGTGTATATATAATATATCTGTGTTTTGTGTGTGTATACATATATATGTATATATAATATGTGTGTGTATGTATACCATGGACATTGATATATATGGGTGCCAAGCTTTGGAGTGAACAAGTGCTCCAACATCCAGTAGAGTGACACCATTTGGTTGATGCAGACAGGTATTTGACAGGTGTGCGAGATTGACAATCCCTGAGTAGGGAAATATGTCCTTTCCATGTGGAATGTGTGATCGTAGAATTAGTATTTATAATTAGCAGGGGGAATGGAGGGAAAATTAGCAGGGCATATAAAGTATTGCATGATTGCATGATAACTCTAAGAATCAGAGGTGGTTAGAAAGTTCACAAAGAAACAAGGTGATGATATATATATATTAGGCTCCCAAATATGCAACAAAGGCAAGATGATTTAGGATTTTTGCTTGGAAGTGTTTGCATAGGTATTTTAATACCCCAAGCAGACTCAAAGAATGTTTCCTTGGGTAGATTGCAAATGTTGGAGGTTTGATGGGGAAGAAAGAGGTCATTGGGAGCATATATTTGGGACTACAGTGAGTTGGCAGACTTTTAAAATTCACTGCAGACTATGTCAAAAATAGTGAATCTGGCAACAGGCAGTCATCACAAGTTACCTCACCAGTTGGATCTCCTCACAGGACAAAGGGTCTGTCATCCATCCCCACTTGTCCACTCTGCAACTAACACTGTGGGTAATAGGGTTTTGATCCCTTTCAGGCACCTCTTTTCTGAGGACATGTTCAGGGTTTTACAGGAGGCAAGGGAAACCCTCTATCAGAAAAATCTTCATTGGTGGCCTATTCTTCTATGAAAGCCCATTTGTCAGCCATTTCTGCTCGTCTACCCTTGAATTGTCCTGTGACCTCTCATTTTGAGATCAAACAATTTCTTAAAGGCATCCTGCATATTAGGCCCCCAAGAAAGCCTGTTCTTCCTCTTTGGGACCTTAATTTTGTTTAGGAAAATTTGATGCAGGCTCTTATTGAGCCTGTAGATTCTGCTTCTTTGCGACATTGTACTTTGAAGACTGTTTTGTTGCTGGCTCTTACTTCTGCTCGGAAGGTTTCCAAGCTCCAGGCCCTTATGGCTATTCCTGCTCCCCCCCCCCCACAGGGCAAAGGAGTCCCTGTGTGCCAATCTTCCTTTTATGCTCAAGGTAGTCAGTGAGTTGTTCTTTACTCTATCAGTACAACTACCTTCCTTTTCCCTTCTCCTCAGTCTGCTAGTGTGAGGGTCCTGCATACCTTGGATTTGCACAGACAGCTCAGGTGCTATTTGGATAAAACTAGGACTATTCGTAAGTCTGATCAGCTTTTTGTTTCCTGTCATTCCAGGTCTTTGGCTTTGTCTGTTTCCAAACAAACCATCTCCACCAGGATATGCAAGGCCATTTATTTTTGTTATTTTCATGGCAAATATTTGTCTGCTTTTGTTAGAGCTCATTCCACTAGGGCTGTTGCCTATTTTGGTGCCTTCTTCAAGGGGCTGGACACCAATTCCACCCTTGAAGTTGCTACTTGGTCTTCAATGCATACTGTCACTAAGCATTAAAAGTTGGCTATGGTTTCTATGGCCAGTTGAAACTATTCTCTGTGGGTTTTATGAGGGCTCTTCTCAGCCTTCCACCTCCCATTCTGTTCTTGAGCTTTTTTACTCTGTTCTGTACTGAATACTGCAACAGTGATATAGAAGGACATAGTACAGTTATGTAAAATCTTACCATAACAGTAGATGTCCTATTCTTCATTGTTGCAGTATTCTCTCCCTCCTTCCAATCCCGTCTATTCTGCAGTTTTTTATTCTAGATGTGTATTTTTATTTATTTATTTATTTATTTAAATTTGTTAGCCGGGAGTGTCCGACTGGACGTAGGTCCATTTTCAGCGGAGGCCCGGGGAGAAAAGCTCCACAGTTAAAATAAACAGACAGTATTTACATTGGATTACATAGTGATTAACAATTTACATAGCAATTACTTACAACATATTTACAGATGAAGAACATAGTACATCAGTAGACAACTAGAATCTTTATCTGTGAAGTGCATACCAGACATTAACAAATGTTACAAGAAGAAGAAGTTTGTGCTGTATAATAAGTACTGGCTTATGAGCATCTGAGCTTGCTATAATCAAGGTAGTTAGTGGAGTGGAAAGAAAGGTAGTGGTTGGATGGGGTGGATGATATTAGAGTGGGAGTTGCAAGGGCATAGCCAGCATGTTTTTAGTTGCACTTTTAGTAAAGTTTTGAAGTGGGTGCATGATGGTATGGAGGTAATTGTGGGTGGGAGTGAGTTCCATAATTTGGCTATGGCGCAAGAGAATAGTGCTGCACCAGCAGAGTTATTGGCTTTAGTGATCTGCAAGTGATTTTTGCTGCTGGATCTTAGTGGTCTGGTGGTGCGATAGGGTTGGAGTAGATTCTGGAGGGATGGGACATTTAGTGGATGGTTTACTAGTTTGTGGGCGAGTGAGAGCTGATACCACTGAAGGAGGTGAGGGAGTTCAAGCCAGCCCAGTTCAGCAAGTGAGAGACAGTGGTGACTATGGTAGGATGCCCCTGTGGCGAAGTTGGGGATTTTGTTGTAGCAGGTCTCTAGCTTGTTTAGATCACATTGCCTTAGGTTGGTATATATTGGAGAGGCATAAAGTAGGGTGGAGATAAGGTGGGAATTTGCTATTGAAATCTTTGCTGCTTTGGTGAGAAATTGCTTATTTCTGTATAACGCTCCTAGTTTTTTGTGGACTTTTTTTATAGTCATGGATATGTGAATGCCAAATTTTAGTTTGTCTATTTCCACTCCTAGCAATTTGGTGTGTTCAGTTGGGTATATAGTGGTGTTGTCTTTTGCCGTGATGTTAAAGTGAGAGTTGTTTTGAGTAGGTTTGGTGGGTTGGAAGATGAGTAGTTTAGTTTTGTTTGGGTTGAGTATTAATCGGGCATCGGATAACCATGTTTCAACAGAGGAAAAGGCTTCCTGTGTGACTTTTTGCAGTTTTGGTAGGGACTCTGCTGAGCAGATGATGGTCGAGTCATCTGCGTATTGTATGAGTGTGCCATGTTTGGTGGCAGAGGCTAGATTATTGGTGTAAACAGAGAAGAGTAGGGGTCCAAGGATGGATCCTTCGGGAACCCCTATGGAGACAGGTAGTTGGGGAGATGTCATTCTGCCATACAACGGATTGTTGGCGGTCAGACAGGTAACTCTGAAACCAGTTGGTGACTGATTGTGAGAAGGATAGGTTATTGAGGACAGAGATAAGTTGTTTGTGTGGGACCATGTCAAATGCTTTAGATAGGTCTAGGAAAGTAGCAGAGGAGAGATAGCCATTATTTTTATGCTGAAGGATAGTGTTAGTAAAGGAGAGTAAGGCAGTGGTGGTGCTATGGTTTGGTCGGAAACCATGCTGAGTACTGGAAAGGAGGTTGTTAGTAAGGAGGTAGTCTGAGACCTGAGAGTGTATGCATCTCTCTAGTATTTTGGAGAGTGGAGAGAGAATAGCTATGGGGCGGTAATTGGTTAGTTCTGCAGAGAGTCCGCCTTTGTGGAGGGGAATTATATGTGATACTTTCCACAGTGTGGGAACGTAACTTTGACAGAGATAGGTTAATCAAGATGGATACTGAGTAGGCCAGAGCATCAGCTGCGATTTGTAGGTATTCACTTGGGAGGTTGTCTGCTGCTAATTTGGTGGGTTTAAGTTTAGTTAAGAGTTTTTTTATGTTGGAGGTAGGTACAGGAGAAAAAGAGAAGGCAGTGGGGAGATTACTAGTTGAAGGTGTGGGTTGAAGGGGAGGGGGGTTGTGTTTAGCTAGTGATAGTATGGTTTGGGTGAAGTGTGTGTTGAATTGAAGTAGCAATATTTTCTGAGGAGTGAGGGATGTTAGGAGGAGGGGTACTGACTTTACCTGGGTGGAGGATGGAGTTTATGGAGGACCAGAATTGTTTGGGGCTGTGTTGTGAGGAGTCTAGGGCAGACTGGCAGTATTGGGATTTGTCCTGTTTTATTAGCTTTTTGACTCTATTGCGTAGTTCTAGGAATTTCTGTCTAGCTGAGGGGGTTTTGGTTTTGCGCCAGTGCTCCCAGGCTTTATCCCTGTTTTCATTTCTGACTTAGTGGTTTTCTGTAGCCATGGGGAGGGTTGTGCTTTGGTTCTGGAGAATCTTATGGGGGCATGGTAATTAAGGA
Organism: Protopterus annectens; assembly: GCF_019279795.1. Classification (NCBI taxonomy): domain Eukaryota; kingdom Metazoa; phylum Chordata; order Ceratodontiformes; family Protopteridae; genus Protopterus; species Protopterus annectens. The sequence continues at coordinate 1,118,070,055 of NC_056741.1, forward strand.
TGTTCAGGAAGGTAGTATTAAAAATTCAACTGCATCATCTAGACTGAGGTACTTTAGAGGATGACAGTTACATTCTTTGAGGGATGAGATGAATGTGAGTGGGTTAAAGTTTAGTTTTTACGATTTGACGGTAGATGACAGATTTAGCTTGGTATAGGTATTTTTTGAGTAGGAATGTTGGGGAGTGATCACTGAGGCTATCTGATAAGCAGCCTGTTATATATGACTGGGGGCTCTTACTGACTAGTATCCAATCCAGGGTAGTGTGCTTGGTGGAGTTTTTATTTATCCTGGTTGGTGACTGGACTAGTTGAGTGAAGCCATGAAGGTGTACATGATGGGTTGGATTGTTGCCAGAACAGGATTGCCAGTCAATATTGAAATCACCTAAGATGATAGTTTCTTGGGGGAGATGGTGGGTAGACCAGCTGAGGAGGTTTTCTAGGGGAGGGATGTTTTGGGGAGGGATGTTTTGGCCAGGTGGGAAGTAGCATCCAATTATGTTGATGGTTTTGTTTTGGTTAATTTTGAGGTTGGTATATATTATTTCTTCATTGCCTATTTGTGGAGCTGATGATTTTAAGATCTGGATGTTTAGATGCTGTTTAAATATTATAGCTACACCACCTCCTTTTTTGTTTAGCCGGTCTACTCTTAGTATGCTGTAACCTGTAGGGAGTATTTGCTCACTGGTAATGTGAGGTTTTAGCCAGGTTTCTGTCAGGATGACTATATCTGGGGAGTACAAGTCTATGGTGGCATGGAATTCATGGATTTTGTTGGATATACTTTGAATATTTAGGAATAGTAGAAGGAAGTCACTTGGCTTTCTATTGGCTGTAATATGGGAGAAGTTGTGGTTTCTAGTCTGATTATGAAGATTGGGGTTGGAGATGGTAGGGCCAGGGTTGGGGTGGATGTCTCCACTTAGGGCTAGTTTTGATAAGCATGAGATTATTAGTTTTCTCAGTTTTTGAATATGTTTGTTTATAAGGGAAACTTTATGATTGTGCTCTGTGGGTAATAGGTATGGTGGGAGGTTTACTATGTTAAGTTGTAGGGATGCTTTATATTTGAGTAATATAGTTAGAATATGTGGGGGGGGTGCATAGGGATGGTTCTTGAGCTGGTGGGAGGGGAGCTGAGTGTGGGTAAGACATGAGTGGTGGTGTGAGTAGTAGTACAGTGGTAGTGGTTGAGTGGGGGAATGATGGAGCTTTGGTAGGATGTAAGATATGCAAGGAGAGTGCATGCAGTGAGCGTAGGAAAGGTATGCTTGTACATGTTAGTTGAGGAGGTGTGATAGTAGTGGGAAGATGGAGGAGGTAGTGTTGGGTTAGTGCTGTGGTTGGCTATTGGAAAGATGGGAGGGGTTTGAGTGCAATAAAGGTGGGACCACCGGGGGCGGGAGGGAATAGGGGGCAGGGTGGGGAGCGAAGCGGGTAGAGACCCTGTTAGTTGCTCGTATGAGGGGCTGGAAACAATCACAAAGCTAAGACAAGTATGTGTTAAGAAACAATCACAATTGACCAAGGACTGCTCTGAAACTGTAAGTCATTTCTTAGTTTCTCAGGTGGAAAAACAGGATAACCTTGTATCAGTAGGCTACTGTAGTCATAGTTTAAATTTACAAACACACAGTATTGATCGGTTATGGATACTATTTGCTAACAGAAGGGAATAAGAGAAAGTGGAAGATGTGTGTGTGGTGGGGGGGGCTGCTTACATGGACTCCTTTGTCCTATGATGACTGTTCTGGAGCAGTACAGTTATAGGTAGTTGCATCCGTAAGTCCCTCTTATGCCGTGCGTTGTGTGGGGATCATAAATTTGACATACAACAGAACCAAGATCTCTTTTAAGCTTATTTATACTGGCCAAGCGACGGGCTGTCCTGAGCAACACACCTCTTCTCTGGTGCAGTATTCGGTACAGAAGTAAAGCACATCAACTGTTACAGTAAGATTTTGCACAACTGTACTTTCTTTCACTTTGCTCCCTCATCACTACCATACATACCTCTCATCTGTCCAGATCTTCTCAGAATGGCTAGATTTTTGCCTAATTTTTTGGTCTGTACCTCATAAAATTTTAATTTTCTGGCAAATGACTGAGGATTGAAGTTACTGAATAATGAGACACATTTTGAATATTTTTAGACTTCATATCCTTCAGAAAATGCACACTAAGAAATCCTGTTATTCTAGCAACTTTTTAATTTATAAGAGCAGCATTTAAAAAATGTCTCTATTTTTGGCATTTGTTCCTTATTTTTAGGCTTTGTCCAGATTTTTTTTGTGCTAAGAGGTTGAGAGATGTGCTGTCACGTGAGTAAGTCGGAATGGAAACGGTTTAAATGTTACCATGTAGGACTAATCATTGTCAAACCAGGAATCAGACACTTGTTAGGTACTGCAAACTGTTAGAATGATGGCAAAAGCTGTACAGTATCATTTCAGTTTGTTTATATACAATAACAGTGGAACACGAAACAGATTCATACAGATCTAAGGTTAAAACAGAAGTGTTGAAAACATAATACATTGCAGCTACTCACTAAAATGTGCACAAAGTGCATTTGGCTAGTAGCTGGAAATCAGCAAAAATAAAACGAAGTAAAAGGAAAAGATGAGTGTATACTAATTTTTAAACTTTGCATCACTCACGCTTCTAGAGCCATGGTGGTGCAGTGGTAACATTGTCGCCTCACAGCAAGAGGTTCTCCCGTTCGATTCTCGGCTGGAGCGCCTTTTGTGTGGAGTCTGCATGTCCTCCCTGTGGTCGAGTGGCATTCGAAAGACATGCGTGAATGGGCGTGCCTTCGTTGAAGGTTGGGCGTCGGGTTGGCAACTCTGCTCCATAAAAATCGACTGCCAATCATTAGCGGACCGGAGTTTTGCTGTGGCGACCCCTAACTGGGAAAAGCCGGAAGATCACTCATGCTTCTACAGATGTACAAGGAGCCCACTTGTCAAAATAGTGCATTTGTCTAGTAGTATTCAGAAATCAGCACATATCAAACTAGAAGCTGAAAAAGGAACAGAAGAGTGTGCCTACTAATGCCCCAACCTTTTGTCACACACTTGCTTTCTATGGAGTTATTAGCAGGTCAGAAAGTTACTGCACCAGGCTAGTATTCAGAAACCAAAACACACTCAAACATGAATGAAAGAAAGAGAAATATGGTTTCCACTACTGTTTGCCTCACTCATATTCTGTCTTTAGGTAGAAGCCATGTCATAATTTTTTTTTTAGTTGGCCAGAATTTACAGTCACCACAGAATAAAATATGAAAGAAACAAAAAACTGTTTACTAATGTTTTAAAAGCATTGCATTACTGACATACTTTGCAGAGTAGCAGCAGCTGTCAGGTTATAAAATGCCTGAAAGGCTGCTTTTCTCAGTGGGTAAAATGCACTGATTACATTAAGTACTGGCTTACAGGGAAAACTTGTCAGTACAACTGCAATTTGAGATGGAATTTGTCTCACACCTTTGAAACTTCCTGCAGGCACACACTCACCATCCCCTTCAGCCAAATGTGAGCATGCTCAGAAAGGCAAACCTGAAATGTAAACAAAGGAAGAATCAAAACAAAAAAAAAATCCCTGGGATTGTCCCTTTAGAAAAAGGGCAAAGAGCTTCAGGACCTCAGACACACTTTTGTCCCCTGTTCCCCATTTCCAGAGGAACTACCCTGCAAAACTACCTTTGTGAGAATGCCTTACAAACATCTGTCATCCAGAGGTAAAAAAGACTCCAGAAGGCAGACCCCTTCCAGGTCTTCTCCCTCCACACCAGCCCAGAAGCAACCCTTTCAGGCCAAACCTGGTAGTCTGTGATAGGAACGGCCTTAGGTCAACTGGTACCCTAGGCAAAAGGGCTCCATGGTGCCCCCCACCACACCACCTGGTGCCCTCATCCTGGTCTGTCTACACCAAATAAATACTGGAAAAGCACCCCTAATAGAGTGACGCCCTAGGCAGCCGCCTAGTTGGCCTATGCCTAAGGCCGGCTGACTACCAGACCCTAAGCCCAGCTATACCCCTCTCCCTGGGTCTCTCTCTCTTCCTGCTTGGAAACAGATTACCCAGGACTTTTGGGTCCTTCCTATCATAAAACAGGGTTATTTCATGGTCTGGAATTCCAGACTATCCTTCAAAGGAATTCTTCAACCCCCTCAAGACCATATAGCTTCATTTTCTCCGGTCTTGCACTCCCTTCTTTCTCAAGGCACTATCCAGGCGGTACCTCTAAATCTAAGAGGAAAAGGATTTTATTCCAGTGTGTTCCTGGTCCTTAGGAAGGAAGGTCCGTGGAGACGTATTTTGGATCTATCCCATCTGAGCACCTTTCTCAAGGTCCCCTCCTTTCGGATGCTGACTCTTCCTACTCTACTCTCCCTGATCCTCCGTCAGGCTTACATGGTGTCCTTAAACATAAAGGATGCTTACCTGCACATCCCTATCCACCCACTTCTCAGGAATTTCCTTAATTTCTCAGTGGATTCCTCACATTTTCATTTCTTTGCTTTGCCATTTGGTATCTCCACAGCCCCAAGAGGGTTCGCAAAATGTCTAGCCCTAGTTATTGCCTTCGCCGGAATGCAGGAGATCCCTTACGTTGATGATATCCTCATCCAGGCATTGTCCCCACAGTTGGTACAAGAGCACCTGGACTTTGCCATGCCCCTGCTGATACAGCTAGGGTTCACTATAAATCTTCAAAAATCCTCTCTGACCCCCTGCAAGGACCATGTATTTCTAGGATGCAGGATTCTCTTGGTGAAAATGATGGCCTGCCTTCCTCCAGACAAAATTCAGAGCCTCACTACATATTTCCAGGAACTACTTTCCCTCCAAGCTCTGTCAGCCAGGGAGTTCCTAAAACTGTTGGGGTTTTTGGTTTCCACGATTCCCATGGTACCCTTGGTAAGACTGCACATGAGAAAATTTCAATGGTTCCTAAGAACTGTCTGGAAACAAGACCTACATCCTCGGGAGTTTATGGTTCCCCTTCTTACCTTGCCTATCCAAGCAGCTGGAGTAGTGAATTGCTCAGATTTCAAAAAAATGTAGGCCTCTCTTTGCAACCTGCATCCTCCAACAAGGATCTGTACACGAATGCATCAGACTTGAGTTGGGGGGCAACCCTTGGAGACTGAGAGATGTATGGACCTCCCACCACCACCATTAGATGAACTTATCAACATCATGGAAATAAAAGCCTTGATCTTTGCCCTACAAATCTTCAAGGTGCACTTCCTTCCAGGAATGCCGAGATGGTACACAGACAACACCACAGTGCTGTGGTACATCAGCAAGCGGGGGGGGGGGGGGGGACAAAGTCCTACATCCTATGCAGACTGGCTTTGTATGTGTGGGAGATTGCTCAACAGAGTCAGGTGCCTCTCCTAGCCATCTACATCCCCTCAGCCCAGAATGTGATGGCAGATTCTCTAAGCAGGTCCACGACTCAATCCCATGAATGGATGTTAAACAGGGATGTGTTCCTGGACCTGGTCCATCGATGGGTACACCTGTTTGCCTCCCCCATGAACAGACAACTTCTAACTTAGTGCACCAGGATATACACTCCTGGGGCATGGAAGGTGGATGCTCTTTCCTTTCCATGAAAGGGGATGTTCACATATGCATTCCTCCCCTTACCGCTTCTACAGAAAGTTCTACTGAAAATTCAGAGATAACCAAAAATCTTGTTGGTGACCCCCTTTTGGCCAGAACAGCACTGGTATCCCCCTTCTACATCATCTAGCCAAGGGCAGTCACCACAGGTTTCCCCTCAGGATGAAGCTACTCACAAAGGAAAAGGGAGCCCTCATACATCCTCAGATATCCACTGGGAACCTAACACTGTCTGTGATAGGCCATTGATCCCCTTTAAACACCTTTATACGGGGGACATGCTTCGAATTCTGTAGGAGGCCAGAAAACCCACTAGCAAAAAATCCTACCTATCCAAATGGAAAAGATTTTCGACTGTGTCTCAAACATGACTTACAACCACTGTCTGTAGAACCTCCAGTGGTTCTGTCTTACCTGTTTGAATTGATGAACACTGGTTTGTTATATTCTTCCAGCAAGGCACATCTATCTGCCATCACAGCTTGTTTACCTTGGACTCCTTTGGCTTCCAGGTTGGAAGTCAAGCTTTTTTTTTAAAGGAGTCTGGCACATTAGACCTCACAGGGAAACCTATACCTCCTTCTTGGGACCATAATTTTGTGTTGGAAAAGCTTACCTTACCTCTCTTTGAACCAGCTAAGGACTCCACTCTACAACACTGCACATGGAAAACTGTTCTCTTGGTGGCTATTACTTTAGCCAGTAGGGTCTCTGAACTGCAAGCCCTCATGGCTTCACCCCCGTTCACAGTTTTCCATAGGGACAGGGTTTGCCTGCCATCCAGCCCATCCTTCATGCTCAAGGTAGTTAATGAACTCTCCTTCAATCAGGCCATCAATCTGCCTACTTTCTTCCCTTTGCCGCAATCATCTAGTGAAAGGATCCTCCAGTCCTTGGATGTGCATAGACAATTCAGATACTACTTGGATGAGACCAAATCCATTCGAAAATCAGATAGGCTCTTTATTTCCTATCACCCAAGAGCCCTGACGCACCCCGTTTCCAAGCAAACTATTTCTTCATGGATCTCTAGAACCATTACCTTCTACTACACTGCCAGTGGTAAGAAGCTTCCTTTCTCATTGAAGGCATACTCTACTGGGGCTGTCTCCTCTTCCAGGGCTTTCTTTAAAAGCTCTGATACAGCTGCCATTTTAGAGGCAGCTACATGGTCATCTGTCCACACTTTCACCAAACATTACAAGTTGGATGTCATTTCCAGGTCCAGAGCAGGTTTTGCCAGGGCTGTTTTGCTTGGCTTTGTGAAAAATACCTCTGTTCCTCCTCCCAGTCCTGCTGTAGCATGAGCATGTTACGGATACTGCAGCATATGAATAGAAGGACAGTATAGTTGTGTAAAATCTTACCACAACCTTAGATGTCCTTCTCTTCTGTATGCTGCAGTATAGTCTCCCACCCTGCCTTCCCGTCCTGATACTTGACTCCTGGGTACTCACTCACTTCAAGCTCGTGCCCGGCAGCATTCAGTTCTGAGGTAGGTGTGTGCTGATGTCTGCTTTATACCCAATGTATGTTTATGGCTGACGTATGCTGGGTGATGGGGCCATCGCACATACCTTCACAGTAGCATTTCTTTGGTAAAGTGGCTGGACATATAAGTTACCTGGACTCCCCCATGGTATGGATACTGCAGCATGTAGAAGAGAAGGACATCTAAGGTTATGGTAAGATGTTACATAACTATACTATCTTGTTTGCTGCTGAACGCATAGGACGTGATCGGGCTCAAGCTTCCTTGTGTTAGAGATAAGTAACTCCTTTTTCTCCCCTTTCTATTTTGAGTGAGTAAAAGTGATATTTTACCTTCTTAGTTTTCCTCCCCTCCCATAACTTTTGTCTGTGTAGGGCACTTTTTCTCTCCTTTTCTTAACTTTAGGTTTCTTCCTGCCCTTTTTTCCCCTTCCGTTAGTTAAGAAAAAACCCTTCCTCATCTTAATTCCTTTCTCTAGTGTGTGTGTTGGGTGTGTGATGGCTGATAAACCTTCAGATTTTAAATGATGCATCTTGTTCAGTTGGAAAATGCCTCATTCCGACTCATATGAGGAGTATGTTTACTGTTTGGGAGAGCCTCCCCTGGAGGTTGAATGCGACATTTGTGCCACATTCAACCCGAGAGCTCTTATGGAGCATAGAAATAAGTTGCTGTTAAAAGGGTTGGCTCAGGGTGCTCCACTGTCTTCAGACTCCCCTTCTAAAGCTGCTCAGGACCCTAAGAAGAGATCTTTCCCCTCTCTCCAAGGGGTCTCTTTCAGTTTCTAAAAAGCCTAGGCTCTTGGATCGCAGATCTCTGGATCTGAGCCCAGCCTCTTTGGCTTCGGATCTGGGCTCTTCCACTCCGAGAACCTCTGATCAGTCTCTCAGAGGCCTTCTGATCTGACTTGGCACAAGCCTTCAACAGATCCGACTCGTTTGTCAGATCCATCTGTTGCACCTGCTAAGGCGTCTGATCCAATAATCATTGACTGTTCCCCTTCGGAATCACCGCACGGCAAGAAAGACTGGAGAAGATGGCGGCTGTCAGCTTTGTACTCCTGGCGCTCTGACGTCAGGGAGCATGGTTGAGCAGCCGACGCCGGACCCAGACTTTGGGATTCTGGCCAACCGAGGACTGCCTGCCGGCAGGGGAGAACCCTACAGTCATGACTGCAACAGTGAAGACACTCTAACATCTACATTTATGGTAGGCATACACAACTGTACTTTCCACTACCCTCGGAACATGCTGCTCCTCAGCGCTAGCTCCTTGGGGGGTGGGGTCGGGGCTGGAATTTTCAGACCGTTCCCTTCACTTGGGAGTGTCAGCACTGGACAGCTTGGGGCAGATATCGTTAGGAGGCTTGGTGCTGGATTGGGTTCCCTTAGTCCTCCCCAAGTGGCTGCATCCGCTGGGGAGGAGAGGGGAGCCTCGTCCAGTCATCAGCCTTCCAAGTGATAGAGAGGACCTTCTCCAGCCTGGTAGTTACCTCTTTCTCTGGGCCCTCCCCAGCCTCTCTCTGGTTTGGGTGCCTAGGCCTCATCATCCTTCCAGGGTAAGCCCTCCCGTGAGCACCTTCAAGCAGGCACTACCCCAATTGGGGTCCCTGTCTCTTCTGAATCCTCCCCAAGACCAGTACCCCCCTCAGAAGAGAACGTGTAAGAGGAGACACTTGGACTCCCTCAGAGAGTCCCTCATGGAAGACACAGATTTTGAGGAGGAAGAAGGGTCCCCCAGACTACCGTCCAAGGAGGTGTCCTTTGGGGACATCCTAGAAATTCTTAAGGAAGAGGCAGTTGGTCTTCCCAAACCACTCTGCTGAGAAATCCACATTCTTGAAGGTGTTCAGGATGGGGTCCCTCCTCTACCTGAGTGTCCCCCCTGCCGACAGACTTGTAAAACTTATAGCTAGCAGGGCTTGGAGGGAGCCAGACACAGTGGAACCGGTGTCCAAGAAAGCCAGCAGATTCCTCAGTCCTCTCAAGGAAAAGGCCTTCTGGAGTAAGGGCATCCCCATCGATATTGTGGTGGCTGCTGCAAATAAGAAAAAGCTGGCAGAACAGAACTCCTCACTACATCCCCCAAACAGCGAATCTCTGGCAATAGAGCACTTTGGAAAGTGCATGTCTGTCTTGGCTACATTTGGACTGAGAAGTAACCAAGTATATGGCATACATTACCCGGCTTCAGAGTGATTTAGTATCAGAACTCGTCACTTCCCTTACAGACTTCTTGTCCCCGGAAAGTCTTAAACTTGTTTCTCCTAAGCTGGCTAGTGGCTACTCTTGACTTCCTTATATAATGCTTCGATTAAGCTGATCTCTAATGCGGCAGAGGCCACCTCCCGAGCGGCAGACACCAGTATTTCCATTCAATGGCATGCCTGGCTTCACCTTTGCAGGTTTGCTGAACCCTTTAAGGTGTCCTTTACCAATGCCTCTTTTGACAGTTCCACCTTATTTGGTCCATCTGTCAAGGAAACTGTGACCTGCATTGAGCAGGAGGGTAAGACTCTGCTTGTGGTAAGAATCAAAATTTCTACTCCCCAATGTTCCTTTTCCAAGTTTCAGAAGGGGAGTAAGAAGCTTTGGTTCCACAGGAACTCAATCTGACTTCCAGGATGTTCCCTACAAATCCTCTTCCACAGATGGAGACAGAGGATTCAATGGCAGGCGCTGCTCCAGGGGTAGAGTGGGTCCGCAGAATCAGGGCTCTTGAGAACCTTTCTCAGAGAAGCCCTTTCAGTGCTTCTGAAGCACTACCTGACTGTCCCTCCCTGTAATCAGTCTGGTGATGATTCTCCCTTCACCCACTACCCTGGACAAGTCTCACCTCTGATCAGTGGATGTTAAAAATTATTTCCAGGGTTACTTCATTCCCTTTTCTCAGCCCCCTCCATTTCTGAAATCTCTCCCGGACATTCCACCCTGCCAAAGGGAGTTGGTCTGTCTCGAGGTCCAAGTCCTTCTTCAAAAAAGTGCCATCCAAGAGGTCCCAACAGGACAGCGAAGGTCCGGAATTTACTCTCGCTATTTTTGGTGCCAAAAAATGGGGGAATCTATGCCCAGTATTGGATCTCAGCGAACTGAACCTATCAGTCAAGAAGTCCAAGTTCCAAATGGTCACTGTCCAGTCCATTCTGCCTCTGCTGCAAAAGGACAGTTGTATGTGCTCAGTGGATCTCAAGGGTGCATACTATCATATCAAGATTTGACAGGTGCTCCAGGAGACATCTGCGCTTTCCGTTATGGGCCAATCACTACCATTTCAGAGCCCTGCCCTTTGGTCTCCCCACAGGCCCCCCCCCCTCCCCCGGGAGTTCATCAAATGTATGGCACTGGTTTCAGCTCATCTCCAGCTGCAAGGATTCCAGGTCTTCCCATACCTGGACTATTGGCTGTTTATGGCACTAAGTATTGACTTCTAATGGCCACCAGTTACACCCTCAACCTTTTTCAGCATCTAGGCATTACAGTCAATTTGCCCAAGTCCAGTCTTTGTCCATGCCAAAACTTAGAATTCATCTGAGTCCAATTGGACACAGTGTCAGAGACTGCAGCACTACCCTTACACTGCGTCCAGCTCATTGGGAATCAGGAATCTCACTTGTTAGGTCTAGATCACCAGCCATTTCATCCGATTCTTCAATCGTTAGACTCGATGGTGGCTGCCATCCAGTTAGTGCCACTTGCCAGGTATCACATGCAGGTGCTTCAGTGGACCCTAGCAGTCCAGTAGTCCACTCAGGTTCATTCCATGTCCATGACTGTCAGGATTACTCAGGTGTGCAGAAATCAGTTAGCTTGGTGGGCTCAGTTGTGGGATCTACTTCTAGACAGGCCATTTTGTCTTTCTCCTCCCAAGGCCATGGTGACCACGGACTGCTTCCTGTTGTGATGGTGGGGGGCATTTCCAGGGCAGGACTGTTCAAGGCAAGTGGTCACCCACAGAGACCAAATTGCACATAAATGTCCTGGAGATGAGAGCAGTCCTCCTAATGTTGCAAACCTTTCAGGAGTGCCTCCCTCTGAGGACCATAGCAATTCAAACAGACAACATGGCAGTGGTCTTGGTACATCAACAAACAAGGGAAGAAATGGTCTTATCCCTTGTGCAGAGAGGCCATGAGAGTGTGGGAATGGGCGATGTCTTCCAGGCACTTTCTTCTTGCACTTCACATTCTATCAGTTCCAACATGCTGACTGACGAACTCAGCAGGTCTCTCGAGTCCCCACTAGTGGCCCCTGAATCCATCAGTGGCATGTCAAGTATTCGACCGTTGGGGTCAACCATGCTGCAATCACTTTGCCCCCCCAGTCAACCACAAAATCAGCAATTACTTTGCCATGATCCCCCTGACGGGGGAAGTCACCCAGGGATGCTCTGGTTCATGACTGGCCATCGGGACTCATCTGTGCTTACCTTCCTGCTCCTCTAATTCCCAAGGTCTTATAGAAAGTTCGCCACCTGAAGACCCCTCTCATCCTCATTGCCCCCCTTTAGCCTAGTCAGGAATGGTTCTCCCTTCTGTCTCATCCTGAAATATCCCACCTGGATATTGGATCCCTCCAGATCTTACCCTCCACTTCCTGAGGGCTTCCTCTCCCCAACTTCCAGACTCGTGGTCTAACCGCTTGGTTCCTCCAGTTCCAGTGATCCTTTCTTAGTCCGGGCTCCCCTTTCCGGTGAGAAGCATTATCTTGACATCTCAGAAGCCATCTGTGACGAAGATGTATTCCAGTAAATGGGAAAGATTTTCTGTTTGGGCCAGACAATGTGATTTGGATCCTTTTTTCGGCCAATTACAGATATTTTGCTGTTCTTGGCTTCTGTCTTTCAAGAAGGCACCAGTTTCTCCACAATTAAGCTCCATTTGGTGTCCATCTAATTTCCATTTGAATGAGGGTCCTACTTTTTTTTCTAAACTATGCAAAGCCTTTCTCAAAGGGGTCTTTCTTCTTGGGCTGCCTATCAAAGATCCTTCCCCACCATGGGATTTAACCCTGGTGTTGCAGTCTTGACACAAGAGCTCTTTGAACCAGCTGCATCTTGTAATTTTAAGTTTGTCTTGGAAAACAGCATTTTAGAGGACATTACCTCTGCTAAGAGAGTTTGAGTTGAAGCTGTTGGCATTAAACCCCCTTTTATGTCTTCCACAAGGATAGAGTATCCCCGCACCAATTTATCAGGAAGCCTCGATTGGGAAGCATTCAACTGTCTGCAGGGCCTTTGGACAAAGGATCAGAAGCACCTGTATATCAATTTAAAGGAAATGTTAGCCGTTCAGAAAGCTCTAATGGCCTTCAGGAATCTTTTACAACCAGGACAACTACTAATACGGACAGACAAAACCACAGTTATGTGGTACATAAACAAGCAAGGGGGATCTCTTTCCTACCCCCTTTGCAGACTAGCCATGGATCTATGGAACACAGCTCTAGCTTGCAATCTGGACCTTCAAGCTCAGTTTCTACCAGGGAAGCAAAACTTCCTGGCAGACAGTCTGAGCAGAAACCTTTCGGATACACACGAGTGGATGCTGGACACCGAAATATTCAGGATGATTACAGCAGTCTGGGGATGTCCTCACATAGACCTCTTTGCATCCCATCTCAATCATCAACTACAGAATTTTTGCACCAGGACTTTCCACAAAGAAGCTTGGAAAGTGGATGCCCTATCATTCAGTTGGAGAAACCTCACGGGATATGCTTTTCCGCCTCTTCCTCTTCTTCCACGGGTATTATTAAAGATAAAACAGGACAAGCCTAAGATGATAATCTTGCTGGCCCCAAATTGGCATCGACAGTTTTGGTACCCAACTCTAAAAAACCTATGTCTGGAGCCCCCTTGGGTTTTACCTCAGTCTCTGAACCTTCTGTCCCAACATCAGGGTCAGGTTCTACACTCTCATGTCAGAACTCTCAGCCTGGCGGCCTGGTTAATCCAGGGCCTTTGATCTCGTCTTTCCTACCCAAGCAGGTTATGGATGTCATTTTAGAAGCCAGATGTCCTAGCACTAGAAAATCTTATGCAGGAAAATGGAAAAGATTTTGTTCCTGGATGCAGGCTCAAGATTCTGATCCTCTTCTTCCGAACATTCCTTTAATTTTACTTTACTTGACAGATCTCTTACATAAGGGTCTCTTTCTCTTCCATTAAGATATATGCCTCTGCTATTTCCGGGCCATTATAATACAGACCCTCCAATCTTTTCCCACCAGCTCATGAGACAGTTTCTCAGAGGAGCTAAGAACTTAAGACCTTCTAGATCTCCTCCCATTCCTGCTTGGGATCTCAACTATGTTTTGGAAAAACTAACCTTGCCTCCTTTTGAGCCTGCTGCTTCTTCTGACATCAAGTTTTATCTTGAAGACAGCCATCCTGTTAGCCAGGGGCCCCTAACCTCTGCCAGGAGAGTTTCAGAGTTACAAGCTCTTATGGCTGTGTGGAACCTTATATTATTTTTCATCAAGACAGGGTGTCTTTGAGGACTAATCCTACCTTCATGCCTAAGGTGGTTTCCAAAGTGGCTTTAAATCAAAGTAACCACTTGCCAACTTTTTTCCCCACTCCTCAAAATAAAGGGGAAAGGATCTTACATTCCTTGGATGTACACAGACAACTACTTTTTACCTGGACAGAACCAAGGACATCAGAAAATCAGAACAATTGTTTGTTTCTTATGCTTCAAGTTCCCAAGGTAAAGCCATTTTAAAACGGACCATTTCTAAATGGATTGCTCATGGAATCAGATTTTGTTATTCACACCATGGAAAGCAAATCCAAGGGAGTATATGGACTCATTCCACCAGAGCTGCTGCCACTTCTGTGGCCTTCCTCAGGGGAGTTCCTTCCAAAGACATTTTGGAAGCTGCAACTTGGAGTTCAGTGCATACTTTTTCTAAGCACTACAATCTACCTCTCTACTCTAAGTCTAGGGCAGGCTTTGCCTCTGCAGTCTTGCAGGGCCTTTTAGCCACCCCTTCTACTTTATGACCACCTCCCTTTCATTCTGCTTTGGGATTCTACCCTACAGTCATGACTGCAACAGTGAAACACGGTGAACATAGTATAGTTGTGTACACCTACCATAAATGTTCGAGTGTCTTCACTGTTGCAGTCTGGGTTTCCCTCCCTCCTGTCCCCTCTTATTTTTACTTTTGTGTGGTTCCTTTTTTCACCATTCTTCTGAGGTGTATTTCCAAAGGATATGGGACCTTTCTCATTTTGGGACTCCTGACATCTGGGGCAAGAAAAACTGGAGAAGATGGCGGCTGTCAGCTTTGTACTCCTGGCGCTCTGACGTCAGGGAGCATGGTTGAGCAGCCGACGCCGGACCCAGACTTTGGGATTCTGGCCAACCGAGGACTGCCTGCCGGCAGGGGAGAACCCTACAGTCATGACTGCAACAGTGAAGACACTCTAACATCTACATTTATGGTAGGCATACACAACTGTACTTTCCACTACCCTCGGAACATGCTGCTCCTCAGCGCTAGCTCCTTGGGGGGTGGGGTCGGGGCTGGAATTTTCAGACCGTTCCCTTCACTTGGGAGTGTCAGCACTGGACAGCTTGGGGCAGATATCGTTAGGAGGCTTCGGTGCTGGATTGGGTTCCCTTAGTCCTCCCCAAGTGGCTGCATCCGCTGGGGAGGAGAGGGGAGCCTCGTCCAGTCATCAGCCTTCCAAGTGATAGAGAGGACCTTCTCCAGCCTGGTAGTTACCTCTTTCTCTGGGCCCTCCCCAGCCTCTCTCTGGTTTGGGTGCCTAGGCCTCATCATCCTTCCAGGGTAAGCCCTCCCGTGAGCACCTTCAAGCAGGCACTACCCCAATTGGGGTCCCTGTCTCTTCTGAATCCTCCCCAAGACCAGTACCCCCCTCAGAAGAGAACGTGTAAGAGGAGACACTTGGACTCCCTCAGAGAGTCCCTCATGGAAGACACAGATTTTGAGGAGGAAGAAGGGTCCCCCAGACTACCGTCCAAGGAGGTGTCCTTTGGGGACATCCTAGAAATTCTTAAGGAAGAGGCAGTTGGTCTTCCCAAACCACTCTGCTGAGAAATCCACATTCTTGAAGGTGTTCAGGATGGGGTCCCTCCTCTACCTGAGTGTCCCCCCTGCCGACAGACTTGTAAAACTTATAGCTAGCAGGGCTTGGAGGGAGCCAGACACAGTGGAACCGGTGTCCAAGAAAGCCAGCAGATTCCTCAGTCCTCTCAAGGAAAAGGCCTTCTGGAGTAAGGGCATCCCCATCGATATTGTGGTGGCTGCTGCAAATAAGAAAAAGCTGGCAGAACAGAACTCCTCACTACATCCCCCAAACAGCGAATCTCTGGCAATAGAGCACTTTGGAAAGTGCATGTTTGTCTTGGCTACATTTGGACTGAGAAGTAACCAAGTATATGGCATACATTACCCGGCTTCAGAGTGATTTAGTATCAGAACTCGTCACTTCCCTTACAGACTTCTTGTCCCCGGAAAGTCTTAAACTTGTTTCTCCTAAGCTGGCTAGTGGCTACTCTTGACTTCCTTATATAATGCTTCGATTAAGCTGATCTATAATGTGGCAGAGGCCACCTCCCGAGCGGCAGACACCAGTATTTCCATTCAATGGCATGCCTGGCTTCACCTTTGCAGGTTTGCTGAACCCTTTAAGGTGTCCTTTACCAATGCCTCTTTTGACAGTTCCACCTTATTTGGTCCATCTGTCAAGGAAACTGTGACCTGCATTGAGCAGGAGGGTAAGACTCTGCTTGTGGTAAGAATCAAAATTTCTACTCCCCAATGTTCCTTTTCCAAGTTTCAGAAGGGGAGTAAGAAGCTTTGGTTCCACAGGAACTCAATCTGACTTCCAGGATGTTCCCTACAAATCCTCTTCCACAGATGGAGACAGAGGATTCAATGGCAGGCGCTGCTCCAGGGGTAGAGTGGGTCAGCAGAATCAGGGCTCTTGAGAACCTTTCTCAGAGAAGCCCTTTCAGTGCTTCTGAAGCACTACCTGACTGTCCCTCCCTGTAATCAGTCTGGTGATGATTCTCCCTTCACCCACTACCCTGGACAAGTCTCACCTCTGATCAGTGGATGTTAAAAATTATTTCCAGGGTTACTTCATTCCCTTTTCTCAGCCCCCTCCATTTCTGAAATCTCTCCCGGACATTCCACCCTGCCAAAGGGAGTTGGTCTGTCTCGAGGTCCAAGTCCTTCTTCAAAAAAGTGCCATCCAAGAGGTCCCAACAGGACAACGAAGGTCCGGAATTTACTCTCGCTATTTTTGGTGCCAAAAAATGGGGGAATCTATGCCCAGTATTGGATCTCAGCGAACTGAACCTATCAGTCAAGAAGTCCAAGTTCCAAATGGTCACTGTCCAGTCCATTCTGCCTCTGCTGCAAAAGGACAGTTGTATGTGCTCAGTGGATCTCAAGGGTGCATACTATCATATCAAGATTTGACAGGTGCTCCAGGAGACATCTGCGCTTTCCGTTATGGGCCAATCACTACCATTTCAGAGCCCTGCCCTTTGGTCTCCCCACAGGCCCCCCCTCCCCCGGGAGTTCATCAAATGTATGGCACTGGTTTCAGCTCATCTCCAGCTGCAAGGATTCCAGGTCTTCCCGTACCTGGACTATTGGCTGTTTATGGCACTAAGTATTGACTTCTAA
The DNA here is from genome assembly GCF_019279795.1 of Protopterus annectens. NCBI lineage: Eukaryota > Metazoa > Chordata > Ceratodontiformes > Protopteridae > Protopterus > Protopterus annectens. The sequence continues at coordinate 1,118,086,857 of NC_056741.1, forward strand.
TGGCCACCAGTTACACCCTCAACCTTTTTCAGCATCTAGGCATTACAGTCAATTTGCCCAAGTCCAGTCTTTGTCCATGCCAAAACTTAGAATTCATCTGAGTCCAATTGGACACAGTGTCAGAGACTGCAGCACTACCCTTACACTGCGTCCAGCTCATTGGGGATCAGGAATCTCGCTTGTTAGGTCTAGATCACCAGCCATTTCATCCGATTCTTCAATCGTTAGACTCGATGGTGGCTGCCATCCAGATGTTCTTCATTCCACATTGCTGCAGTCCTAACTATTGGGGTAGTCCGCTGTCCAGTCGGCCCGAATACCAGTATGGCTGACGCCGGTCAGGGCGCATTAGACTGACGCCAGTACGCCAGGGTACTAACGCGCATGACCGACGTCATATCCTCAGTCTTTTTTGCCGCATGGTCCGATGCAGAAGCAATTTTGCGAGTGCAGGTTGGCGTTCTGAAAGTTTCTGAAGTCAGAGTTTCAGACCAATCAAAGTTGGCTAAGTACCCCGTTGGGGAATATTTTGGTTTTTTCTTGCCTCAGTATTTAACCGGATGTCAGAAAAAGTGAATAACTGTATTTCTTGTGGGAAACAGATACCTCATAGGGATTACCATACTTTGTGTATACCTTGTTTAGGGCCTGAGCACGAGGTTGTTGGATGCCGCTCTTGTGCTAGATTTAACAAACGCACTATTAAGAGAAGGTTAGACTGTGCCAGGTTAGTGTTTGGGAAGCGTTGTAACTATAAAATGCCGCCGGATGCTCCGACACGGGCTTTGGCTAAAAAACGCAAAGATAAAGCAGCACAGCCTAGGGTGGAGGAACCGACAGTCCCAGGCGCCGGTTCTTTGAAGGCTCAGTGGAGCCGGAGGTTTTGCCAGGTGTCTCTTTGGAGTCTCAGGAGAGACTTTACTGTTACAGGATGTATCCTCTCAGGAAGTAGGCCAGGCTGAGGGGCTTCTCAGGTGGCTGTTCTTCCCTCTCTTCCTAAGGTGGTTAGAGCCTCCCCTTCAGTTTCCAAGGCTTCTTTGAGGGCAGGCCAAGTTTAGCTTCTGTGGGGTTTCTCCTAGTGCTTCAGGATCTTTGCCTAAGAAACATATGCTTAAAATGGCAGAGGATTTGATTACTATGATTAGGGGTTCTATGCCCTCCTGATAAGAGGCCTAGGGTGGAACCTGAGTTTGAGAGTTTTGAGCAATGCTCGAGGCTTGAGTCTTGACTGAAGACTTGCAGGAGTACCCTCCTTATTCTGATTCTGATGTGGATGACTCTACTCCTTCTGCTTCTCCTCCTGAGGATTTTTCATTTTCAGAGACTCTGCATTCCATGAGGGAGCATTTTAAATGGGAAGGTCAAGATTTCTCTGATTCCAGGAAAAGGCTTAGGGAATTCTTGTTTTTACCCCAGCATAGGCCTTTAGCTATACCTCCTGTTTTGAATGTGGTGGAAGATGTGTTTGCAGAGGCTTCCTGAATCCTGATTCTTTGCCTCCTGCCCCAGTTAAACCGGATAGGTATTATAGGGTGCCTGAAGCTCATAAGTATCTTTTAAGAGTCCTAGGGCAGACCCAGAAACTGTCTCTCAGGGGCCTAAAGGTGTGAAGGCCTCAGTTGTTAAAAATCCTGTCCCTCCTGATAAAGAGGCAAGGGCTTTTGGATAGGTGGGGAAAGAAAGTGTATACTTCTTCCACTTTAGCCATGAGGGCGTTGAATTGTCAGTTTCACATGTTAAAATATCAGAATTATCTTCTTTCACAGTTGAAATCTAAGGTGGATGCTCTGGCTGAAGGTATTGAGTGTAAAGAGTTGCAAGATTTAGTTCATGTGTCTGAACAGGTGGGTAAACATTCCTTGCAGTGTGGTTTTGATGCTGTGCAGGCCTCCTCCAGGGTGGCTGCCACTGGTTCTGTTCTTCAGAGGCACGCCTGGCTGAGAGATCAGAATTTAGCTGAGCATGTTAAGACAAGGATTTTGGATGCTCCTTTACAGTCTGATGTGTTGTTTGGTTCGCCTGTGGAGGCAGTTTTGAAGAAAATGGAGGACAAGGCTAAGTCTATGCAAACTGTTAAAGATTTTTTGCAGGTGCAGCCTCCGAAGTTTAGTAGAAATTGGCCTGCTAAGGGATGGACTTATCCTGCCTATGATTCCCAGTCTAGGGGTAGGTCTAGACGTGGTAGGGGCAGAGCTCAGGGTAATTTTAGGCCTAGGACAGGGAGTTCCCCTGCTCAGACTTCTGGTGAGGGCAGGGGTCAGTCCTTTCGTAAGCAGACCCAATGACCTGCCTTTTCAGCTGCCAGTTCTTGCCTGGCAGCACCTTTGGGAGGAAGGCTGTCTCTTTTCAAAGAAAATTGGGATTTAATTACCCAAGACAGATGGGTTCTGGATATTATTCACCACGGTTACAGGTTTTATTTCCATACCTTGCCTCCTTTCAAAGGCATGCCAGACATTCCTCCTCTTCAAAGAACAGAGGCTCACAAGCAAATTTCTCTGTTGCTCCAAATAGGGGCCATTCAGTCAGTTCCTGTGCCGGAAAGGGGCCTAGGATTTTATTCTCGCCTGTTCCTAGTACCAAAGAAGGGGAACACGTGGAGACCAATTCTGGATTTATCTATCCTCAACACTTATCTGGACATTCCCAAGTTCAAAATGTTGACGTTACAACAGCTTTTACCTCTGCTGGGCAAAGATCACTGGATGGTAACTTTAGATCTCAAGGAAGCTTACCTTCATGTGCCAATAAGACTAAGTTGCAGGAAGTATCTGCGTTTCGAGCTGGAAATTCTCATTATCAGTTCTCTGCATTGCCCTTTGGCTTATCTACTGCCAGAGTATTCACAAAGGTTCTGGCTCCAGTGATAGCTTACTTCAGGCTAAAAGGAATCCAAATCTATCCTTACTTGGACGACTGCCTGATTCTGGCTCAAGAAAAAGAAGATCTTCTACAGCATCTGGAATATGTCATAGCAGTGCTAAGATGCCTAGGGTATTCTGTGAACGAAATAAAGTCCAGTCTAGTACCCTCTCAAGACATGTGCTTTCTGGGTGTGAGACTGAATACAGCAGCCCAGATGGCCTTTTTAACCCCGGACAAACAAAAGAATCTTTCCAGTTACTTCCATCATCTATCTCTTCAGTCCGGCTGACTGCAAGGACAGTCCTTCAAGCCTTAGGGTTCATGGCATCTTGTATTCTGGTGCTTCCCAATGCCAAACTGCATATGAGGAAGCTACAATGGTATCTCAAAATCTGTGGACACAGCACTGCCAGGATTTGGACACTGTCATTCAAATAATACCTTGCATTCAAAAGGAATTTTTGTGGTGGGCTCAGGAATGTCACCTAAACAAGGGACTCTCTGTGACCCGGCCAGAGGCAAGTCAGATTCTAACGACAGATGCCTCAGATATTGCTTGGGGAGCTCATCTAAATGGAAAGTGGATACAAGACAAGTGGCCTGCCAGACTACAGCATCTACATATCAACATGAAAGAGATGTTAGCAGTTCAGTTTGCATTAATTGCTTTCAAGGAGTTACTTCTTCCAGGGCAGGTGTTGATTCTTACAGACAGCACAACTGTCATGTGGTACATCAACAAACAAGGGGGAACACATTCTTACCCATTGTGCAGACAAGCAATGATTTTATGGGAGACTGCCAGTCTGCAACTAACTCTTCAGGCAAGGTTTCTGCCGAGCACAGAACTCCTTAGCAGATGTATTAAGCAGACAAATCATGGATCCCCACGAGTGGAAACTGGATCTTCATGTATTTCAAAAATTGACAGTGTCATGGGGAACTCCAGACATAGATCTGTTCGCTTCTCCACTAAACCACCAGCTGCCAAAGTTTTGCACGAAGGGATTTCATCACACAGCTTGGAAAGTGGATGCTCTTTCTTTCAGTTGGAAAAATCTTCATGTGTATGCCTTTCCACCTCTGCCTCTTCTTCCAAAGGTGCTTCTAAAGGTCAGACAAGACAAGCCAAGGATGATTTTAATAGCTCCAGATTGGCCTCGCAGCACTGGTACCCATTACTGAGGAGTCTGGTAAGGAAGCCTCCATGGCCTTTACCCTTGATTCCACACCTGTTGTCTCAGAGGGACGGTCATCTGCTCAATGTCAAGCTTCACTCTCTACATCTAACAGCCTGGCATATTCTGTTTTGAAAGACAGCAGGTCTCAGCTTCCTCAACAAGTTTTAAATGTGATTATGGAAGCCAGAAGACCTAGTACAAGGAAAGTGTACGCAGAAAATGGAAGAGATTTTTGTTTTGGAGTGCAGCAAACAATTTGGAGATTACTGAGCCAAATTTGAGTGTGGCTCTTCAATATCTTACTGAGTTACTGGACAAAGGTTTGTCTTTCTCTTCCATTAAGATTCATGCTGCAGCAATTTCAGCTCACTATGATTGTGACCCACCATTGTTTTCGCATCCTTTGTTCAAGCAATTTCTTAGAGGCAAAGAATATAAGACCCCCACGTAGAGCTCCTACTCCTGCTTGGGATCTCAATTTTGTGTTGGAGAAACTTACTCTACAACCTTTGAGCCTCGGCTACTGCTGAATTGAAATACTTGTCATGGAAGACTGCTTTTTGTTGGCCATTACTTCTGCAAGAAGGGTTTCTGAGTTGCAGGCCCTTATGGCAGTGGAGCCTTTTTTGATTTTTCATAAGGAAAGGGTATCTTTAATGCACTAATCCTTCCTTTATGCCTAAGGTGGTTTCTAGTGTGGCTTTAAACCAAACTATTCATTTGCCTACCTTTTATGCAGATCCCCAAAATAAAGGGGAAAAGATTTTGCACACTTTAGATGTACACAGGCTATTATGCTATTATTTGAGCAGGACTAAGGATTTTAGGCAGTCTCAGCAGTTGTTTGTTTCTTTTGCTTTGAGTTCAAAGGGCAAGCCTGTGTCAAAACAAACTATTTCTAGGTGGATTGGGTGTTGCATTACATTTTGTTATTCCCATCATGGCAAGGAGATTCCAGCTGGGATTAGGCCTCATTCCACTAGGGCTACTGCCACTTCCACAGCATTTCTAAGGGGTGGCAACTAAGGATATTTTGGAGGCAGCTACTTGGAGTTCAGTGCATACTTTCTCTAAGCATTATCACCTTCCTCTCTACTCTAAGTCTAGGGCTGGTTTTGCCACAGCTATTTTGCAAGGCATGTTGTCAGTTCCTACTTCCTTATGATTTGCCAGCCTCCCTTACCTCTGCTTTGGGATTCTACCCAATAGTTAGGACTGCAGCAATGTGGAATGAAGAACATAGTACAGTTTTGTACCTACCATAAATGTAGATGTTCGAGGATCCACATTGCTGCAGTCCAATTTACCCTCCCTCCTTCCCCTCTGTGTTTAGGGGTGGTTGTGTAGGTGAGGTTATATTCTGCTAATTGTGTATATATTGTATATATATATATATATTTTTTGGTGCAGGTATTTTGGGAGTTTTTGGTTTTTGGCCTTATCTTTTCAGGGTCTTCTGACATCTGGGGCAAGAAAAGACTGAGGATATGACGTCGGTCATGCGCATTAGTACCCTGACGTACTGACATCAGTCTAATGCGCCCTGACCGACGTCAGCCATATACTTTGGTATTCGGGCCGACTGGACAGCGGACTACCCCAATAGTTAGGACTGCAGCAATGTGGATCCTCGAACATCTACATTTATGGTAGGTACAAAACTGTACTTTAGTGCCACTTGCCAGGTATCACATGCAGGTGCTTCAGTGGACCCTAGCAGTCCAGTGGTCCACTCAGGTTCATTCCATGTCCATGACTGTCAGGATTACTCAGGTGTGCAGAAATCAGTTAGCTTGGTGGGCTCAGTTGTGGGATCTACTTCTAGACAGGCCATTTTGTCTTTCTCCTCCCAAGGCCATGGTGACCACGGACTGCTTCCTGTTGTGATGGTGGGGGGCATTTCCAGGGCAGGACTGTTCAAGGCAAGTGGTCACCCACAGAGACCAAATTGCACATAAATGTCCTGGAGATGAGAGCAGTCCTCCTAATGTTGCAAACCTTTCAGGAGTGCCTCCCTCTGAGGACCATAGCAATTCAAACAGACAACATGGCAGTGGTCTTGGTACATCAACAAACAAGGGAAGAAATGGTCTTATCCCTTGTGCAGAGAGGCCATGAGAGTGTGGGAATAGGCGATGTCTTCCAGGCACTTTCTTCTTGCACTTCACATTCCCATCAGTTCCAACATGCTGACTGACGAACTCAGCAGGTCTCTCGAGTCCCCACTAGTGGCCCCTGAATCCATCAGTGGCATGTCAAGTATTCGACCGTTGGGGTCAACCATGCTGCAATCACTTTGCCCCCCCAGTCAACCACAAAATCAGCAATTACTTTGCCATGATCCCCCTGACGGGGGAAGTCACCCAGGGATGCTCTGGTTCATGACTGGCCATCGGGACTCATCTGTGCTTACCTTCCTGCTCCTCTAATTCCCAAGGTCTTATAGAAAGTTCGCCACCTGAAGACCCCTCTCATCCTCATTGCCCCCCTTTAGCCTAGTCAGGAATGGTTCTCCCTTCTGTCTCATCCTGAAATATCCCACCTGGATATTGGATCCCTCTCCAGATCTTACCCTCCTCTTCCTGAGGGCTTCCTCTCCCCAACTTCCAGACTCGTGGTCTAACCGCTTGGTTCCTCCAGTTCCAGTGATCCTTTCTTGGTCCGGGCTCCCCTTTCCGGTGAGAAGCATTATCTTGACATCTCAGAAGCCATCTGTGACGAAGATGTATTCCAGTAAATGGGAAAGATTTTCTGTTTGGGCCAGACAACGTGATTTGGATCCTTTTTTCGGCCAATTACAGATATTTTGCTGTTCTTGGCTTCTGTCTTTCAAGAAGGCACCAGTTTCTCCACAATTAAGCTCCATTTGGCGTCCATCTCTAATTTCCATTTGAATGAGGGTCCTACTTTTTTTTCTAAACTATGCAAAGCCTTTCTCAAAGGGGTCTTTCTTCTTGGGCTGCCTATCAAAGATCCTTCCCCACCATGGGATTTAACCCTGGTGTTGCAGCCCTTGACACAAGAGCTCTTTGAACCAGCTGCATCTTGTAATTTTAAGTTTGTCTTGGAAAACAGCATTTTTAGAGGACATTACCTCTGCTAAGAGAGTTTGAGTTGGAAGCTGTTGGCATTAAACCCCCCTTTTATGTCTTCCACAAGGATAGAGTATCCCTCAGGACAAATCCTTTATTCATTCTGAAGGTGACTTGGGAAGCTAACCTCAACTAGTCTATCAAGCTACCAGTTTTCATCTCTAATTATTCTAATAAGGGGGGAATATATGTTACATAGCTTAGACATCCATAGGCAACTACGTTTTTATCTTGAGGACTGAGGAATTTCAGAGGTTGGGACCAGCTTTCTGCGGCCTTTTCTCAGAGCAGAAAAGGTCTGGCAGTTTCTAAGGTAACTATTTCCAGATGGATTGCTAGCTGTGTTTCTTAACATTTATGATGGATGACATATGCAGCTATCCAGACCAGTTAATGCCCATTCTACTAGGTCTGTGGCTACATCTTTGACCTTCTTGGCTAAACTTTCTTTGGATGAGATTTGTGTTACGGCTACTTGGTCTAATCCCCACACTTTGTTTTGCACTATAAGTAGGACTTGTTGTCTAGGAACAGGGCTGCCTTTGGTTCCTCTGTGCTCCGGCATATCCTTCCCTGAGGCTACCCAGTGTTCATAGTAGTTGGGGACTCTCACCCATCCATAATGAATTATGACACAGATACCATCAGACAGAGTTATGTACATACCATAATTTGTAATCTGTGCTGTCCAGTGTCATTAGTCATCACATTCCTGCCCTCCTTCCCCCCTTCCTTCTGCAGGTCTGGTAGAGCTGGAGTGATGTTTTTCCTTGGGGGTAGTTTAGTCTCTTGGGCAGGCGGTGCTGCATTTTCTTTACTCAGCAAACTCTATCTGAGGGTTACAGATCAGCAGGGGATTGTGGGAAAGGGAGGAGCTTTGATCTGTCTATCAGTTGCTGGCCCGGATCTGAGGTCGGATCCAAGACCCATCTGTGATGAATAATGACACTGGATAGCATAGATTCCAAGTTATGGTAAGTACATTTTCATCAGATGGCCTCACCAGTGTTTAACAAGAGAGTTGTCTGAGATAAAATGGACAAATTAGTGACAGACCCCTCTCTGGCTATACATGTATGTACACATCAGATGTGTGGGTGACACCTTTCTTATCTACAAGTAAATTCACACACTGACACAGCTGAGTCTGGTGTAATGTCTGGGTTTTAACCAACTACCTAAAATTACAAGCTAGAAGGCATTGCATGAATTGCAAGCACCATACGAGACATTTGATTACAAGTGCGACAGTGCACAGTTCAAAGGATGACATCTCCATTGGTTTCCTAGGGTAATGTGTGTGATAAAAGGGACTGAAAGTGGTGGGAGTGCACAGTATTACTGCAAAGCTGCACATCATATTGGCAGATGAAGCCATTCCTACCTAGCATGAAAGAGCGGAGATTCACAGTAGTCACTCACTGCTAGATTTAAACTAACTACCTATCTAGTTAGACAATCTATAGCATGCCGTACCATCTGCAAATGCCACATTAGAAGTCTTAATGTTAGTGCGACATGCAACACATTTGAAAGGATGACCTCATCAGTGTTGAACAGAACTGTTGGTGTTAAGTGTAAGAAACTGATGTGCTAGCACTCTCCTAGTTTAAATGGTTCTCCTGCGTGGAAATGTACACACATCTGATTGGATACAAAAACAAAGTTGAGGCACTGGAAACACACAAGGTTATTTGTCATTCCATCGCAAGTTAAAACTTTCACTATTGTATTTTGCCTCTTTTTGTGAGGACTGGTTTGACTGTCTCGCTGCTGTTTGTGACATCTGAACGGATGTTAAAGCCATACTTACTTAATTGTGCACACACGCACATGCACGCAGAAACATGTTCAACATTGTTGAATTTGAACCACCTACCTTTCTTGTTGGGCTACAACACACAGTATCAACAACAAGTGGCATAGGAGAAGTCTGATTACAGCACCGAGGTATTACATATTTGAAAAGATGACATCAGTGTGTTGCACAAAGCAGTGTGTTTTGGCTAAAAATGCAGCAAATTGATGGGGAGCCCCCTCGCAGTAAATATAGCTTGTAATTGGAAGTGTATACAATGGATCTTTTGATGTAGCCAATTCTACCTGACAATGCAGACACAAACACACAGTACCGAATTCAAACTACCAGCCTATCTAGTTACACAATTTAGAGAATAAAATATCAACTAAAAGTGCCACTGGAGAAGTCTGTCTACAACAGTGAGAGTGTACTTTTGAAAGGCTGACCTCGTCGTGAGTTGCAGATAATGTGTTTGGGATAAAAGTGGAAGAAATTGATGGGGAGCCCTTTCCCAGTTTAAATGTTTCTCCTGAGGCAAGTGTACACATCAGATGTGTGGGTGAATCGAGTTCTACGTAGCAGTACAGATGCATGCACATACACTCACACTGGCAGTCATTCACAGCTGTATTCAAACACCTGCCCATCTAATTGCTCAATCTAGAGTACATTGCATCAACTGCAGTCACCCCAGAAGTCTGACTTTAAATGTGGGATAGTGCACATTTGTAATGATTACCACATCAGTGTTTTGCAGAGAAGCTAGTGTGCATTACAGGTTTGGGTGCAAGCAGAAGTAACAGCAATGTGTTGATCACAAGTAATTGCGTACTGATCAAATAATCTCTCTGTCCTGTCATTCATCTACACTGAGATAGTACAAGTGACATGTAGCCGTTTCAGTTTTATGTTGTGATAGCAGTCATACTTGTGAAACAATGCAAGCAAGCATTCTTGAGTGCTCAGCTCAGGATGATTGTATGTGAATAGTAATAATTTGTTGTGCCATTTTTAAATGGTTCTTATGTTTGGACAATGTGCAGTGTAAATTACAAACAGGTCAAACACATGAAAGTGCACTAATTAATACCACTTGCAATGTGTGTGCAAAGCTCCCACACTATTGCACATAGTTTGCAAGTGTCATGTGTTGGGAGTGGGGACATATACTTACATAATGAAGTTTGTTGACAGTGTCACAGTTAATGGATATCTCGAGTACAACAGTCTATTACACCATACACAAATACAAGCCACTGACATGACTTTTTGTTTGTCCAAACGCCTTCCTGAAGCACACTGCTAACTAGCTCATTTGCATGATTGATGGCAAAGTATTAGCACATCCATTAATTACATTTAGGGGTTTTAAACTTAGAATGGGAATTAACAGTATGTCGTGATCCATCCATACCAACCTTAGCACAAATAAGGAATACAGACACAGAAATCTTTCTGATTCTGATCCACGTTAAAACAGATGTATATTATGTTAGTGTGTGTGTGTCATGATTTATACATTTGTTGTGATAATTGCATTAAAGCAATAAATGTATGAATAATACAGGTGCATACCTAGAGTGCCCTCATTTCTGGTGACTGTTCATGTTTTTAAGGCATATTGTACTGCTTCCTGTGTAACTGTGTTTGTATGCTATCAATGAATGATAGTTACTACACAACAAGCAGGTAGGTGTCATAATAAATAGACTTCAGAAACTGCATGGAAATGCAGTGAATTCATCCTGTCACCTTATTTGTGCATAACAGCAATATATTTCAGATGTGCCTACAGTACTATGCTTAATGCACAAAGTTTTGATTGTGCCAAATGTCTTTCACTTAATTCTGGGAAGGTATTAACATTTTGGGACCGATCATGAAACACGTGAGGAAACAAGCTTGTTAGTGCTGATGGAATACCAAACTATAGAAACACTGTGAAGCAAGGAAGTTTGTGTGCAGCGTACTTCATTACAATAGTTAAAGTTGCAACATCCCATATGGTGTACATTCAACTGTGCACTGTGTTCAACATATGATAACTTGTCTTGTTATAGTGCTGTAAGTCTGCCTTTCTGTAGTGCAGCAAGAATAAGCATAGTAGAGTTGAAGGGTAGCAGACTTGTGCAGCCGAAGGCAAAACTCGACAGTTTTTGCCGCTGTGAACTGCCATTTCCCTTTCATTACCATTGCTGCTTGCTGCCAGTCATTGGGCAAATAACTAAAGACAGAGTGATGAGACAGAAGGGGGAAAAGAGAATGAGGTTGGGAGACAAGGATAGAGACAGAGTTTTATTTATGGGACATTTCTGGCCATATTTGTGTTGTTACTCTTGGGTTTGTCATCCTAATTAATATATCCTGCACTTTACAGAAAAGCATTTTGTAATAGGGAGCAAACAGGAGTAGGAAAGTAGAAACATGATTAAGGCATAAGCAGGATAATAGTGGGATCTGAAGTTGTCCATTTCATTCTTCCTCACTGAAGGGTCTTAGGATCTGATATCTAATCTGATTTGGGTGCTTCACAAAACTTATGATCTGAGCCTCAAGCTTCTCCCTCTCCCATGAGGCCTCACACTTCCTCTAACTCTTCAGATCTCGTTTGTCACCATCCAGCACAGATGCGATTCTGTTGCCTCGAGCGCAGATAAGCGATTCTTACCATCGACCTTATTGAACTTTGCTGAACTTCTTTCATAGTTTTCTCCTCTCTTAACCAAATTTCCCTTCCTAAGTAGTTAGTTTTCACATGCATTAGTGTTTCCCCTTCCCCACCTCCATGGTCTCTTTATTAGTCTGACCGTTGGTCATTCTTACTCCTTCACTTTTTCTCTAGTATATAGGAATAAATAAATAAATAAATAGTTTCCCGGTATCTTTATTTTATTTCCTTCTTTTGTTTGGTAGCATCTCTTTGCTGAGTGTGTGTGTGATGACTGATAAGTCAACAGGGTTCAAAAGGTGCACCTCTTGTGAACTCAGAGTTCAACTTCGGTTGCCTGCAAAAGGTGCATCTACTGTCTTAGGGCCTGGGCACGTAGAGGCTGACTCTGATATTTGCTTGGCCTTTATCCCCGTGCCCTTTCAGACTGTAGAAATTAATTTTGAGAAGTCTTCTACTGGCTTCTGGGTTCGACCCCCCTTGAAACCTGCAACTACTAAGGAGTTGAAGAAGCAAACCCCCTCAGCATCCCCAGGGACTATGTCTTCTGTCCCGGAAGAGAGACAAACGTTGTTGGATCTGACTGCCTCAGATCCGGTTGATAACTGTTCCTCATCAATCTAAGAGGTTCCTTGGATCCGACAGAACCTGGACCAACTATGACAGTTCCTCTGATCTGAACCTTATCTGGTCCTAAGACTTTGGGTCTGTGCACCTCTTCGGATCCATTGACATCTTTAGGGTCTGAAATTCCCAGTCTCTGTGCAAATCCTCCTTGAATCCAAAGCCTTTGGATCAGGGTTGTTGAAGCCATATGCCAGTTCAGAGCAAGTCACCATCTCTGGCTCAGACTACTCAGACCAGTTATTCTCCTGCTAAGTCTACTCATTCCTCAGCCTCCTGTAGATCCCCTCAGCTTTGGTTATGGACAGGATGGTGTGGAGTTTCATCAAAGCTCAGATTCAGTTGCGGATTTTGGCATCTCCGTCCCATATTGGATTCATGAGAGCTCAGACTCCTATATTACAAACTCCTTTTTCAGTCTGACCATCGGCTTCGGAACCCAGGATCCGGTTTATCTGAGAGCCATTGTCAGAGCCGAGGATATATCTTTCCTCAACTCTGTCAGTATCCAGACCAGCTCTGCTCCAATGCTTTCGGAGCAGACCAGTTCCTGGACCTGAGATGTCGGCACAGGGTTGGTCTTGGCTCTGACTTTGAATCACTCTCTTTCCACTAGGGGCTTCAGCCCTCGACAGTTCAGGTCTGGTGCTATGTGGATGTGCCAGATTCAGAGTGGCTTCTGCCTTGCTCCCATTGGCTAGAGGGGGGGAGTTTCCCCGGGTTCATCTACTTTTCAGGTGTCCGAGAGGACGTTCTCCAGAGCTGGAGATGCGTTTCCTCACCCCCCCCGGATTCTACCCAGTCCCCTTCTGATCTGAGCTTTGGGACCCATTCATCCTGCCTGTAGCCAGCTGCTCCAGGAGAGCCTCCAGGCCTTTCCCCTGCAGGGGCTTCCCCAATCCTACAGTTCCTCTCTCGAGCATCCCACATGGGACATTCATCGGAAGTAGCAGTGGAAGAGGAAGTACTTGTACTCCCCTTTGGAGTCTTTGACCAAAGACACTGATTTTGGGGAATGGTGCCCCCGATCAATTCCCGATGACATCTGCTTTAGAGATATTTTAGAAATCCTGACAGAAAAGGGTGGATGGGTCATCCCAACCCCTTTCTTCTGAGGAGTCTGTGTTCCTGGAGACCTTCAGGACAGGCCCATCTACATCCTGGGTGATCCCAACAGCAGATGAACTTGTTGATTTAGTTTCCCACCAGGTGTGGAATGAGCCAGACACTGTGGAGCTGATACCCAGGCACGCAGATAAGTACATTAGCCTGCCTACTGACTGTTTACATTAAAGCAAAGGTATCCCCATTGATGCCGTTATGGTGTCAGCAGCCATCAAGAAGGAGCTAGCAGAACAGAGCTCCACTGTCCACCCCTGTACAAGGAGTCTCAGGGGTTGAACGGACACCTGAAGCTCGTTTATGCCTCAGCTACCTTTACATTGAGAGCATGGAATTACTTGGCACATTTCCCATGTCTACAGAGTGACTTGGTTATAGAACTTACCAGTTCTCTGACAGAGTTCTTGTTGGAGGAGGACCTCAAGAAGATCTCGCCCCAGTTGGCCACTCTTTCCTTTATCTCTAATTCCTTGATGAGGCAAATCTCTAATGCTGCAGAGGGAACCTCTCGAGCAGCTGGAACAGACATAGCCCTTAGGAGACATGCCTGGATGAGGCTTTGCAGGTTTGTGAAACCCTTTCAGGTGTCCTTCATTAACCCCCCTGGAATAATGTGAGGTATTGCCATGTATGCTAGAGAGAGTAGAACAGTGCAAGTGTAACATATGCCAGCATAGTTAGCTGGCGTTTTGTAAATAATTTTGTGTAATTTGACTGTCACACTGAACTGTACATATGCTTGTGTTAAAGATGTATCAACAGTGTTGTTATAAATGATTAAATGTATGTTTAAACAAAGAATTCTGGAAGGGAAGAGTAGAAGTTTTTGAAATTGTTCTATAGCTTTCAGATACTGCAACAAATCTTAGCAAAGCTCTGAGTGTGTATTGTACCGGAGTCAGGTGATCACACGTGGTGTCATTTTATAATCAGCACTGAGAGGATGGAACACTCACAGCAGTTCAGTTATCAGTCAGTTAGTTAGAAGTTCATCACCTCGCCTTGTGGAAGTAAGCATCTCAGCATCCTGTCTTGCCTTACTGTATTAAGTTAGCTAGTTAGCAGTTATTCTTTAGACAGTCAGGAAATACAATGAGATTAGTTAAGTATTGTTTTTTTTCTGCATCTGTGTGAATCTGTCCAACGGTGTTATTATATTTCTCCTGTGATTGAAACTCTGGTGTTTATTGTACTTGGATATTTAGTATTCACATGTTTTCTGTTTTATTATTTATTATTAAATGTTTTATACCTTTCATTGTTTCTGGTCTTTTAGAGAATACTTTTAATATCTTGAGAGTGCTTATGCTTATTTTAGTGATGTCTTGGCCACTATGAAAAGTCTTGTTCCTTTGGTTACACTCTGCCATTTATATTAGCATTGATTTTATTCAGTATAATTGGATGCCCTAGTCAGAGCCTTAAAGTGGCTGACTGGTGGCAGCGTATTTATGTTATAGTCTGAACAGAAGGGGAACAGCTAGTAAATCTGTGCCAGCCTTTCCTGTGTATGTGTCTGTGTGCGTGAGAAAATCAAATACTCTGATATGGGTGTGTCACCTACTTGGAAAAGGGACACAGTGCTCCAAAGTGAGTCTTGTTTGGAATCTGGAGAGGCAGAGAGTCCAGTCCCATGTCTGGAGTGTGTTCCTTTTGTGGTTTTGGGGGTAGTTATGCTTGATGCATAGAGCTGCATTTGAAAATACTGTGTGAATTCATTCTTGTTTTTAGTGACAGTCTTGCACCAGTGTCAGTGGTGAGGATTGAAACTCCTTGATTACTGGCCAAGGGTAGAGAGGCCGTCGCATATTGGTGACAGACCGGTGGAATATTAATTGGACTTCAGTAGCCTGTGGGCAGTTGTCACTGAAGGGTATGTGTACTCTAAACAGCCACAAGGTAAACATTCAGAGTTTCATTTTCACAACAGTTTTATTTATTTTTGTTTAGTTAGGGAAAGCAGGCAAAGTTCTCAGCAGAGGATTATGGCAAGCTGACGGTCAGTTGGCCAAGGTGTGCAAAGCCAAAGGATCGGTGCATGCTAATCAGACTAAAGAGGAAATAACTTCAGCTTTAATCGGAGCTGATTGACCGGTGTTCCACACCTGAAGTCAACTCCTCATTGGTCAGATCCGACCATAAGCTAATCACCCTAGATATCCCGCCCCCCCCCCCCATTAGGGAAACAATGGTAAACACTTTCTCCAAAGCCAACTTTATGCTTCTTAAGACAGAAGTGGCGAACTTCATGACACTCATGCAGATGGACAATACAGTTACGACTGCTGAATCCTACACAAATGCACTCTATAAGCACTTGCACGAGTGCATGGATCATGCTATCCCAAACAGAACCAAGACGCTATCCTCCTAAAAAGGATGTCAATGTGGTGGTCCCCTGCCATAAACAAACTCTACAACAGAAGGTCAGCCTCGGCTGAGAATCCCTTATAAGATCCTCCAAAGCTAGCTACAAAAACAAAATTGCCACTGATTCTAGGGACATCCACAAAGCATTCTATAGCTATGTCAAGAATCTCAAAGGCAACACCCAGATCTGCTCCGAGTTGCAGCACTATGGCACGAAAATTACAGAACCAACTGATATTGCCAACATCCTGGCAGATAGGTTCAATGCTAACTTTACTCCCCCTCACACCCCCTAAAGGGCCCATATATATACAGGAAGAATGCAGAGTCCCTGTAATCACAACTACACAGGTAAAAGGTGCGGTCTCTAAAGCCAAAAACACAGCATCCATGGGACCGGACAACATCCCAGGCTGCATTTTACATGAACTTCAAAACAAACTGGCTCCTCACCAAAGCACCACGTTCAATCATAGCCTTACGACAGGCTTTGAATGCACTGAATGGCGCACAGCAACAGTTATCCCACTCCACAAAGGGGGAGCCACCACTGATCCTGGGAACTTTCGCCGTATTAGCTTGATGAGCCTGGTCAGTAAGGCCATGGAATGTATCATCATAGAACTCATAAACAGACATTGGTAACCTCCAAACTCTGGACCCCACCCAGTTCGGGTTTGTGAAAGGCAGATCATGCCTGCTGAACCTGATCGACTTCTTTGAGGCAGTCACCAAAGCCGTAGATGAGGGTAAGGTGGTTCACACAGCCTATCTTGACCTCGCCAAGGCTTTCGGCACCATCCCCCATTCTGGAATTATAGCTAAACTCACTAAACTAGGTATAAACCCCTATGTCACAAGATGGGTTGTCAACTGGCTCACTGACAGAACCCACACTGTAAATGTTGCAGACTACAAATCTGACTTCAAACCAGTGACAAGTGGAGTACCACTGGGTTCAGTCCTGGGACCTCTCCTGTTTAGTATCTACTGCTCTGAAGTACAGGCTAACACAGAAGGCCTTTGACTATCGAAATTCGCAGATGACTGCAAATTAGGAGCCATAGTTGAGTCCCCAGATGATGTGGGCATCCTACAGAAGGCCCTCGCTGAGACAGAAGCCTGGTGTCAGAGCCATGGCCTCAAGCTCACTGCCAAAAAGTGCATTGTCATCCCCTTTGGTAAAAACTCTGTACCCATGAACTACCACATAGGCAGCAGTCTACTTAATGCAGAATGTGTGATGAGACCTTCAGACCCAGGTGGACAGTAGTCTCTCCTTTGATAATCACATCACCACAGTAGTCAGGAAATCCTTCTACGTGGCACACCTCATCACAGAAGGATTCTCATCCAGGAAAAAAGAGGTCATTGTTCCCCTCTACTTGACACTTGGGCCCATTAATAGAGTACAATGCCCCTTTTGGAATGTACCTCACAAGACATCTGCAGCAGCTGGAAAGGCCACAGAAGTACATCACAGAGGATTACTGGCCTCAAACAGATGCCCTACACTGACTGTCTCAAAAAACTCCAGCTTTACTCCGTAGCATATTGCCTACTCCGAGGTGATCTCTGCTTAACATATAAAGCTATGTCAAACCCAGAGCTGTTGGACATGCTACACCTAAAGAAATCCCAATCCCTCCAAGCTACACGCTCTAGGGACCTAAACCTTGTCACCACAATAAACAGGACATGCTGGTGGGTAGATTCCTGTCCCAGAGACTTCTCATACTCTGGAATAAGCTACCCATCTATGTCAAGCAAAGTTCCTCATTAGCACTCTTCAAGAAAAGTCTTGAGTAGATGGGAAATAAGAAATACACCTCGGGGTCACTTCTGTGGCTCTGCTCGACAGGGACACAGGAAAATAACTTTCTTGGGGGGTGGTAGCCAGGGAACCTTGTTGGCTAGGCTTACTTAGGCCCTTGGGCCGATAGCCTAGTACCTACCTATGAACCTATATCTGAAAGAGTATGTAAACAGTATAATGTTAACCAAGAGCTCTGGGTACAGTTCCTGACCCCCTTACTCCATAGTAAAGCTGTAGCTGCTGTTCTGGTACTGATTGTATAAGCTGTGATAGAGTAAAACAATGTTTATTGAACTGTTATAAGTTAACACCTGAACCTTACAGAAAAAAAGTTTAGTGAGCATAGATGCAAAGCACATTAAAGTGTATGTGATTATATTGCTGAGTTAAGCACTTATTTTTATACGTGGATGAGTGGGTGTCAGGTCACCACTTTTGAAAGACTGGCAGACCTTTTGGTAAGGGAACAAGCCCTTAGTGCTTTGCCTGAGGACGTAAGAATCTGATTGTCAGACTGGGAGTGTAACTCTGCAGATGAGCTGGGGAGAAAGGGGATCTTTATTTGGCAAACAGGGCAGTACTGCACAAGAAAGGGATACCCAGTGCTGCAAGTGAATATAAGGGAACCCATGGTGGGTAGCCTAAATCATCCCAACAGAGTCTGCTAATAACAGGGGAAGCCACCAGTTTAGGTGCACAGGCAGGATCAGGGGATAGATGTTTTAAATGTAACCAGAGGGGCCTTATAGCATACAAATGTCCACTGAAACAAGTTGGGAAACAAAAGGTGAGGGAGCCAGCAAGTGGGAATAACAGTGTGCCCAGTAGTAAGTTGTCTGGAGACAGCAGGGATACCAAACTACCACAGGAGTTTCTATCCTATCCTAGTGGACGGAAGACAGGCCACTGCTAAGAGGGAGACAGCCTCTGACAACTATTGTGGTTAAAGAGGAGCAGTACTTGCTTGGGTAGTCCACTCCAATCAGAGCTTTAGGAGGGTCCCATTCCAAATATCTCTGGCCAGGGTTCACCTTGACTGGGAGGGTGGAAAAAGAAGCAAGCAGGTAGCTGTGTTTGAGGATATTCCTGCAGATGTTTTGATAGGGAATGATTTTGATAATACACAGTGCCTTGTGTGCATGCATTTACACGCATTCAGGCTTGAAGACAGGCATGTACCCCTGGTAGGCAGAGGAGACCCATACAGACCCCCACACCTGAAGCCAAGGCTGGCGATGTGGCTATTTCAGGGAGGGAGCTACCCTGTAGCAGTGACCCTGAAAGTGAACCACAGCTGCTGGTAGATACTGATGTTCCTGTGGAAGGGTGACTGCAAGAACAGAGGTGAGTGGTAGTACCCAGGCTGATAGTGAGGGTCCACCATCAGAAGATACTAGGCTTTCTGTGGAAGGGGAGCTGGGAGAGGTCTCAAAGACAGAGTTGAGACAGGCTGAGTTTTCGAACCCTTCCTTGAAAAGCTTGAGGGAGGTAGCTAAGGAGCCACCTGATGCTCAAGGGAGTCTGCATACTGCAACAAAGGGTTACTATATAGAGAGTGGACCCCTGAGGGGAGGGCTAGAGGGTGAGGTAATACAGAAGTTGGTAGTGCCCAGAGCCTGCTGTCTGGCACTTCTAGCCTTAGCCCATGACATTCTTTTTGCAGGTTATATGGGCATAAAGCGTACCAAGAGGTATATTATACAGTACTTTTATTGGCCTGCAATTGCAAGGAATGTAACAGGGTACTGTAGGATCTTTGAGCAATGCCAAAAGGTAGGCAAGGCAGGGGACAAGGTCAAAGCTATATTGATGCCTTTGACTGTGATTGAGGAGCCTTTTCAGAGGGTAGCTGTGGATATTGTA
Organism: Protopterus annectens; assembly: GCF_019279795.1. Lineage (NCBI taxonomy): Eukaryota > Metazoa > Chordata > Ceratodontiformes > Protopteridae > Protopterus > Protopterus annectens. Next base: position 1,118,106,259 of record NC_056741.1, read on the forward strand.
GGGCCCCTGAGTATCCCAGTAGCATAGGGAAGAAGTATATCGTGGTGGTTTTAGAATATGCCACTAGATACCCTGAGGCAGTGGCTCTGTCCTCCGAGACAGAGAAGGTGGCAGATGCTTTGTTAGAGATTTTCAGCAGGGTAGTTTTCCCTAGAGAAATACTGACTGACAGAGGTGCCAATTTCATGTCAGACCTGCTGGCTTGTCTGTGGAAGCATTATGGGATGAAACACCTAAAGACCAGTCGCTGCCACCCCCAGACTAATTGTCTTGTGGAGAGGTTAAACTGTACACTAAAGGCCATGCTGTGGGTATTTGCATATCAGTTTGAGAGTGGGACAAATGTTTGCCCCATCTACTGTTTGCATATGGAGAGGTACCCCAAGAATCCACAGGTTTTATGCCCTTTGATTTGCTGTATGGGCATAGGGTGACGGTGCTTTAGATTTGATACGTGATGAGTGGGAAGGGTGAGTGTGACTCCCACAAGGAGTCTGTTGTGGCACATGTCCTAAACCTCAGGACAAGGCTTAGACAGCTCGTGGGCTTGGCCCAAGAGACCCCGGCAGGAGCCCAACAGCAGAGAAAGGTCTGGTATGACAGGAAAGCTTGAGCCCGAGACAGGTTATGGTGGTCATTCCTGTCAGACACAGTAAGCTGCAGACAGCTTGGGAGGAATGCTTCAAAGTGGTAGGAAGGTCAGTAATGTCAATTACATGGTGAACCTGCTAGGCAGGAAGCAGGGGCACTGAGTGTACTTTATTAATATGATGAAGCCACAGCATATCAGGATGGTCCTGGGCAGACTGCAAAGGGCAGGGTTGACCATTAAGCCCAGTAAGTGTCGGGTGGGTATGGCAGAGATCTCCTACCTGGGACATAGATTGGGGAGTGGTAAGATTAGTCCAGAACCTGCCAAAGTGGAAGCTGTTCAGGTGTGGCCTGCCCCTGTTACCAAAAACCAGGTGAGAGCATTCATGGGGACAGTGGGGTTCTATAGAATGTTTGCTCCCCATTGTAGTACAATAGCTGCTCCTCTCACAGACCTGCCAAGGAAAAACAGGCCAGATAAGGCAGTGTGTTTACAGCCTGAAAGCGTAAAGCAGCTTTGGGAGGACCCACTATGTTAGCCAGTCCAGATTACAGCAAAGAATTTGTACAGGTGGATGCATCAAACCATGGAGTGAGGGCTGTACTCAGCCAAGTTTCTTCAGAGGGAGAAGAGCACCCAGTTATATATCTCAGCCGTAGACTCCAACCCAAGGAGGAATGTTATACGGTTGTTGAAAAAGAATGTCTAGCCATAGTATGGGTACTGCAGAAACTTCTGGCTTATCTGGATGGAAAGAAATTCACTGTGGTTACAGACCACAATCCTTTAATATGGCTATATAGAGTCAGCCAACAAAATGCCAAGTTAAGATGGAGCTTAGAGTTTCAGGCATATAACATGACAGTACAGTACTTTAGGGGGGTCAGCAATGCCAATACAGATGGACTGTCAAGACAGGGAATATGCTAATGTGTTTCCAGACAGGCCCATTCCTTTCGAGCAACATTTTCCGGGGTCACTTGAAAAACTAGCTTGAGTTCTTCAGAGGGGGGGGGACAGATGTGATGATGTGAGGTACTGTCATCTGTGCCAGGGAGAGTAGTGCAGTGCAAGTGTAACGTATACCAGCATATTTAGCTTTACTATCTTAAATAATTTTGTGTCATTTGACTATCATACTGACTTGTATAGATGTGTCTGTTAAAAATGTATGAACAGTGTTGTAACTGATTTAAATGTATATCTTTAAACAAAGAATTCTGGAAGGGAAAAGTAGACATTTTTGAAGTTGTTTTGTGGCTTTCAGATACTGCAGCAGGTCTTGAGGTGATCAAATGTGATGTGGATGATTGAACTCTCTCAGCAGTTTTTGTTTTCTTTGGAGCCTGACATAGAGCTATGTCAGTTACTAGTCAGTTCATTTCAGTTAGCTAGAAGCTCATCAACTTGCCTTGTGGAAATAAGCATCTCAGCATCCTGCCTTGCCTTGCGGTACTAAGTTAGCTAGGGAGCAGTTATTCTTTAGATGGTCGGGAAATACAGTGAGATTAGTTAAGTATTGATGTGATGTGGTCAGTCTTGCCTTTATTCTCACTAATGGGTCAGATCTGATCCATCTCGGCCTTTTACAAAAGATTGAGGCCTTCAGCAAAGCTTGTGGGCATTCAACCTTACCCATAATGCCCTTCCCTAACTCCCCCAGATCTCGTTTGCCACTCTGTGAAGGACGTGGTTCTGAAGCAAGCTCTGGGCTAAGTGCTTTTTTCTTTTCAAATAATACTTTTGTATACTTAATCTTTTTCTTTATGGGTTTAACGTTAGTTTAAAGATGGATTTGAAGTTGCTGTTTTCATTTGCTCTTCAAACTGTTGGGACTCTGATCTGGCACGGATGTGACTCTGCCATATACTTCAGCATTGGATCAAAAATCTATGTTCCTCCTCTACCCACAATGCCCCACTCTCCCTCCTCCCCTCAGATCTAGTTTGCCGCTCATTCCAAACAGCACAGGTCGCATTTCTCCAAGCTCCTCTAAAGCTTTTTTTTTCGTATCTGTAAGTTGATCTCTCTAGTTTTTTCTACCTTTCCTTCTTCCTACTCTGTTTTCTCCTACCTTTCCTATCCCCACATTTGGCATTCCGGTTTAAAAAAAAAAAAAAAGTTTCCTGCTACTTCTCGCTCTCTCTCCTTTTTTTTCTCCTTTTTTTGAGAGAGAGAGAGTGAGTGTGTGTTTGTGTGTGTTTTCCTTTTTCTTCATGTCCCTATGGCCGAGACTCCAAAGCCGAGGATCAAGAAGTGTACGGAGTGTGGGCATAATATTCCTCCATCTGATACCCACACTGTGTGTGTGGTGGGCTTGGGAGTTTCCCATTTAGATTTTTTTTGCATGATTTGTATAGGCTTCAACCCAGCAAAATTATTGACAGGAGGAATCAGCTTATTTTGAAGGGACTACTACTTCCTCCTGCTGAGGCCTCTTCTTCCTCCACCCCAGCTTTTGGGACTCAAACTCCTGCTAAGAAGTCCAGGGATGGAGAAAGGACCCAACACAAGGAGCAGGATCGGCCAAGGAAGAGATCGCCTCAGTGGTCTTACTCAGCAGAACTGCCCTTTAAATCTAGACCAGAGCTAGTCCGGGGTTCTCCTCTGCTTCAGTCCCCTTGCTTCTCCCCAGAACTCGAGAGGTCAAGGGCTAGGTCTCCTGCCTTTCCTCAGCATCATTCCTGGTTGGGGTTGGTGGCTTCTGTTTGGTCCCACTCGGAGCCTGTCCAAAGCTATGGTGGACAGGATGATGTTGAAGTTTCTTTGGACACATATCCAGCTGGGAGTCTTGCCTGCTCCCTCTCCCTCCCGAGCCATGAGCATGCAGTCTGGTTTCCTCCTGATACCACCTCCTCCGATTTGACCTTTGGCTTCAAAGTCTGTGGATCCTAGGTTTTCCGGGTGTTGGTGTCAGCACTGATGGTCCCTTGTACCTTGATGCTGACGGTTACCTTGAGCAGTTTGGCTCAGATGTCGTCAAAGAGGACTGACTGTTGGAGCCATAGCTTCAGTGTCTGCTCCGAGGGCTGGTGTTGATTCCAAGTTTACCACAGTTGCCCATTCCCCTCGGGTCTTTGGTGCTGGGAAGCTCGGCTCCAACCCCTCCTCGGCACCTGGGGCAGCAGCCTTGCAGGCTCCGATGACATTTTTCGGCTGTGGCAGGCTGTCTTCTGGGCTCTGCTCACCTTTGGCTTTCGAAGTGGGGAGGGTCCTCTCTGCTCCTTCAAGAGCCTTGACATTTTCATTCTCAGATTCCACCCTGGCTCCTCTTTTTTCTGGGCCGGAGTCTTCACTCCTGCCCCTTCAGGAACAACCTGTTACCAGACTGCCCCAGGAGGTTCCTCTTCAGGAATCCCCCAGAGCTTCTAAGTCCTCCCTGGTGTTTCCCCATGAGAAGGCTCCTCAGAAGCATACGTGCAAGAGGAGTCACTTAGACTCCCTACTGGAGTCCCTCACTGATGATACAGACTTGGATGAAGTGGAGGGTTCCCCTCGTTCACCCCTGACGATGTCTCTCTTGAGGACATCATGGAAATCCTATGCCAGCGAGGCAGGTGGTCTACCCTCAAGCTCAACCCTGACAAGTCTGTATTCCTGGAGGCATTTGGCACAGGACCTTCTACTTCTTGGGTGTCCCCCCTGTGGATCCCTTGATGGATTTGGTTTCTAGTAGGGCATGGAAGGAATCTGACTTCATTGAGCCCATTCCTAAGTGCTCGGGCAAGGTTCTCAGTGCTCCATCGGACAGGCCCCATTGGTCAGAGGGTTCCCCGGTAGATGCCATGGTGGTTGCGGCAGCCATCTAGAAGGAGCAGGCCCAGGAGAGCTCCTTGGTTAATCCTCCAGACAGGGAGTCTAGGGAGATGGACTGCTTTGGGAAGCAGGCATGTGCTTCAACCACCTTTGCAGGCATGTGCTTCAACCACCTTTGCAGGCATGTGCTTCAACCTCCTTTGCAGGCATGTGCTTCAACCACCTTTGCAGGCATGTGCTTCAACCACCTTTGCTCTACATGTGCTGAATTATTTGGCCCATGTTATCAGACTCCAGAGTGACCTGGTTAAAGAGGTTGCTGAGTCTGCCCCAGGGTCTCTGTCAGCAGAGGAGAAGGTTTTTTCCTCTCGCATGGCCACCCTAACTGTTAGTTTTAATGCATCCATGAGGCTGCTTTCTCATGTGACTGAGGGCACCTCTAGGGCTGCCGGGATGGGCGTTGCCATCAGACATGCCTGGATCCGGCTTGAATTTTTTGGAACCTTTCAAGGCGTCATTTACAAATGCTCCATTTGACGGTTCAGCCTTGTTTGACAAGACTGTTAGTGACACTGTGACCCAGAGCGAGAAAGACGGGAAGACCTTGTGTGCCATCGGGATCTGCTTCTCTTCCACAAAGATCCTTTTTGAGGAATCGGCATGGAGTTAAGATGTGGTTTTGGAAGTCTCAGGGTTTTTCCCAGGACACTCAGGGTTCATCTTCCTCCAGGGGCAGAGGGAGAAATGACAGATGCCGCCCTCATGGCAGATGGGATTCAAAGAGCCAGGGGTCTGGAGATTCATTCTCAGAATACCCTTTCAGCAGTCCTAAAGGATTTGCCCGATTGCTGCGCTCTGGAGGCAGTCGCGGGTGCCTCTCTCTGCATCCAGCAGCCTTGGAGTCCATCACAAATGATCGTTGGGTGCTGCAAATAATATCCAGAGGTTATTCCATCCCATTCCTTCACCCTCCCTCTCCAATTAAACTTCTCCCAGACGTTACACCCAGACAAAGGGAGGAGGCAGCTATAGAAATTACCAGGCTGCTCAAAAAGTGAGTCATCGAGTCCATCCTCCCCAGACCAGCCCAGATCAGGCATTTATTCCAGGTTCTTTTTGGTGCCAAAGAAAATGGGGAACTTAAGACGCATCAAGGATCTATCTACCCTGAACCTGTTTGTTGCCAAGACAAAGTTTCGATGGTCACTCTTCAGTCCATTCTGCCCTTCCTGGAAATGAATGACTGGATGTGCTCGGTGGACCTTCAAGACGCTTACTATCATATGAAGTTGAGCCAACACTCCAGTTGGTTCCTCCGATTTCAGCTGGGAGACTGTCATTTTCAGAGTGCTCCCCTTTGGACTCACCACGGCCCCCCTGGGTGTTTACCAAAGTGATGGCGGTAGTGGTGGCTCACTTGTGGCTGCAGGGGTTTCAGGTCTTTCCCTACCTGGATGCTCCCTCCAGGCATCGACTGATTCAGGCCAGGGATGGTCTTCTCCACCTAGCCCCTTCCCTGGGCATCACGATAAATCTTGCCAAGTCGAACCTGGTAACTCTTCAGGTGTTGGACTTCATAGGTGCTCAGTTGTATAAAATACAGGGCAGGTTGTTTCTGCCTCCAGGCAGGTTGTCTCTTCAGTATCACATAAAGTCTATTCTTCAGACCCAGCTTCCCCCAGCAGGTATGGTTCTTCTGGCGTTGGGGTCCATGGCAGCCACGATTACCCTTCTACCAACTGCACACCTTCACATGCGGATTCTTCAGTAGAACTTAGCGGTTCAGTAGTCCCTTCTCGACCTTCCATTGTTGTATGTCCCAAGTTTGCTGAGACTGTCTTCAGTGTTGGCTTCAGTCTTCAGGCCTTCTAGGCCACCCATTTGTTCTTTCTTCCCCCTCTAACACTTTGACCATGGACACCTCCCTGCTTGGGTGTGGGGGGGTATTGCATGGGACAGATGGTCCAAGGCATGTGGTCTTCCCTAGAAACCAGTCTGCATATCAGTGTCCTAGAGATGAGGACGATGCTTTTGGAGTTGCAATCTCTCCACACCTTTCTTCCAACTGGGATAATTGCCATTCAGAAGGACAACATGTCAGTAGTTTGGTACATCAGCAAATGGGGGAACCAGATCTTATCCCCTTTAATGCAAGATCATGAGATTGTGGGAGTGGGTGATCTCTTCTGACCGTTTTCTGGTGCCAACGCACATTCCGGGGAAGTACAACATACTAGTAGACAGGCTCAGTAGGTGTATTCTGATGCCTTATGAATGATCTCTGAATCTGTCAGTAGTGGACATGATATTCCAAAAGTGGGGCCATCCTTGCTGCGATCTCTTCACCTCTCCTTCCAACGCAAAGTGTAGCGAGTAATTTCGATGTGATCTCTCCTCCAGGGGAGTTCGCCAGAGATGCTCTAGTCCATGCTTGGCCCTCCAGTCTACTTTATGCTTATCCTTCTCTTCCTCTTATCCCAAAGCTTATTCAGAAAGCACAACAGTTGGGGAGCTCAGTCATCCTCTTTGCCCTATTCTGGCCTCATCAAGTTTGGTTCCCCATTCTGAGGTCTCATTTAGTGTGTTCTCCTTAAACCCTGGATCCCGTTCCAGATCTGATCACACACCCATTCCTCACCCAGAGTCAATCAGCTTGAAGCTCACTGCTTGGCGGCTCCAGTTTCCCTGATAGCCAGGACTCTACGGGCTCTCTTCTGTCAAGAAGATCTTAATTGCAGCTCATAAGGCTTCTACTAGGAAGATCTATTCTAGCAAGTGGAAGCATTTCTCGATGTGAGCTTCTCTGCATGATCTTTTTCCTTTTGCAGCTCCAGTCCCTGCCATTTTGGATTTTATAGCCTATATTTTTGATGCTGGGGCTAGATTTTTACTGTTTAAAGTTTAGTAGGCAGTGATATCTAATTTCCTTGTTGGTGAGAATTTGGCTTCCTTGGCTTTGTCCAAGCTTTCAAGGCCTTCTTGAAGGGTGCCTTTCTTTGGCCTCCTGTCAAGGACCCCACACCTCCTTGGGATCTAACTTTGGTTTTACAGGCATTGGTTTCTCCTCCATTTGAACCAGCTGCCACAGTAGACTTACAATTCTTATCTTGGAAGACATCATTTTTGGTGGCTATTACCTCGGCCAAGAGGGTTTCCAAACTACAGGCATCATTTATCAAGCCCCCTTATTTGGTCTTTCATAATCAGACACTCAGGTTAAATCAGTCCTCTCCAAAGCCAAAAACACAGCATCAATGGGACCGGACAGTGTCCCAGGCTGCTTTCTACACGAGCTCAGACGAACTAACCCCTCACCTGTTCACTCAGCCTCTCCACAGACTACGTACCCATAGAGTGGTGCACAGCAACGGTTATTCCACTTCACAAAGGTGGGGCCACAACAGACCCCAGGAACTATCGCCCTATAAGCCTGACTAGCTTGGTCTGCAAGGCTATGGAGCGCATCATCATGGAACACATTAACAGAGACATTGTGAACCTCCAAACACTGGACCCTACCCAGTTCATCTTTAAGGGCAGATCATGCCTCCTAAACCTGGTGGACTTCTTTGAGACAGTTACCAAGGCTATAGACTAGGAAAGGTTGGTACACACAGCCTACCTAGACCTCGCAAAGGCCTTCGACAGTCCCCATTCTGGTATTATAGACAAGTTCACCAGCCTGAACATAAACCCCTACATCACAAGATGTGCTGCCAACTGGCTCACGGATAGAACCCACATGGTGAGAGTTGCGGGAACTAGGTCCGACTCTAAACCGGTTACAAATGGCATTCCCCAGGGCTTAGTCCTAGGACCCCCTCCTATTTGGCATATACTTCTCGGACGTACAGGCAAGCACGGGAAGACTATGCCTGACCATGTTCACAGACTACTGCAAACTAGGGGCTATAATTGACTCTCCAGCTGACATAGACATCCTCCAAAAGGGTCTCACTGAGATGGATACCTGGTGTCAAAATCATGGCCTCATGCTAAATGTCAAAAAGTGCATAGTCACCCCCTTTGGAAAAAAAAAGTACCCACAAACTACCACATAGATGGTAGTCCCCTAAATACAGAAGATGTAATAAGGGATCTGGGGACCCAAGTAGATAGTAATCTCTCCTTTGATAATTACATTGGCAAAGTGGTTAGAAAATCCTTGTATGTGGCCCACCTAATCACAAAAGGATTCGCATCCAGATCAAAAGAGGTCATTGTGCCCCTCTACTCATCAGACCCATATAGAGTACAACACCCCATTTGGGATGTACCTTACAAGACACCTGCAACAGCTGGAAAGACCACAGAAGTACCTCACCGGCCTCAAACAGATGCCCTATGCAGCTCGACTGAAGAAACTCAAGCTATACTCTGTTGCATACCGCACCTACTTAGAGATGATATCTGCCTGACATTACAAGGCCATGTCCAACCCAGAATTGATGGACATGCTCCACCTAAAGAAAACCATATCCCCTGGAGCCACACGCTCTAGGGATCTAAACCTCACCACAACAATAAATAGGACGTGCTGGAGGGACAGATTCCTGTCCCAGAGACTTTCCATGCTTTGGAACAAGATTCCAATCTACATTAGGCAGAACTCCTCACTAACTCACTTCAGGAGAAACCTTGATGAGTGGATGGGAAACAGAAAGTTTGCCCCGGGGATCACTTCAGTGGCTTTGCTGGACAGAGGCACAGGGAACTAATCTAAGGTGGAGGCGAAAGCCAACACATTCTGGCTAGGCTTATAAATGCCTTTGGGCAGATAGCCTAGTACCTACCTATGAACTTATAAAGACAGTGTCTCTCTTCAGACTAACGCATCCTTCTTGTCGAAGGTGGCTTCTGAGGTGAACATTACCCAGGTTATTAATTTGCCAGTTTTTTCCCAAATTACCAGAGCAAAGAGGAATACAAATTAAACTAACTTTATGTCCACAGGCAGCTGCATTTCTATTTGCATAGAACTAAAAGTTTGCAAAAGTCGGATCAGCTTTTCGTGTCTTTCTCTAAGCCTCGTCTGGGAAAGCCTGTTTCTAAGGTTACTCTTGCTCATTTGATTTCGGTGTGTATTTCTTTAGCCTATTGTTCCAAACGTTTGTCTTTACAGGGTCCCATCCAAATGCATTCCACCAGATCAGTATCCACTTCTGCTGCGTTTTTGTCTAGGGTCTTTATTGATGTCTGTTCTGCTGTTACCTGGTCGTCTTTGCATACCTTTATTTCACATTACAAACTGTATATTTTTCCAGGAGCACGGCATCCTTTGGCTCAGCTGTGCTCCAGCACATCCTTCCATGAGGGCCTCCCAAGGTAATTGTAGCTAGGGACTCTGTCCCACAGGTTGAAGAGTAAATGAAAACAACTTCAGATAAAGAAATTATGCACTTACCATAACATTCCATCTGAGCTGTTGCTTTCCATTTGTCTTCAACCATTCCTCCCCCCTCTGCCCTTTTTTGGCAGTATAGTGAACTGGACAGAGGCAGCTGTAGGCTCCTTGGCTAGAGCTGTGTATGTGTGTCCTATGCCTTCTTTTTTGGTCAGGTATATAATATTGTTATACCAGAGGGGTTGGTGCTGTTCTGCAACATACTCGAACTGAGGGGAGGAGGGAAAGCAAGGCATTATGGGAAGTGGAGGAGAATGGAATTTGGATCCGATGCTGGAGTATAGGGCCAAGTCGGATCCTTGCCGGATCAGAGTCCCCATAGGCTGAATACAAATGAAAAGCAATAACTCAGATGGAACATTGTGGTACATAACTTCTTTTTTTTTCTGTATTTTTGAGTGGATCGCTTACCATTATTTTTCACTTTTTAAAGAGAGAGTTGATTCCCTTTCCCTACTAATGTCAGTTTATCCTTACTGTTGCCCCCTTCCTCTCTTTATCATCCATTTGTTAAAAGACTATTTCATCTGTTAAAAAAAAAAAAAAAAAAAAAAAAAAGACTTCTATTTTCCCCCGCATACCTTCTGTCTGTTTAAGTTAGAGGAGGTTCCCACCGTGTGCGTCTCCCTCTCTCTGTCTTTGTGCATGTGTGTGTCTTGTTGTATTTTTTATTTAACTTGCTTTTTTTTTCAGGATAATGTGTCGGAAGCAAGAAGGGAAACCTCTTGGTTTCAAAAAATGTGAACAGTGTGGGGAAAAAGATGCCCCTCAGTGATTTCACACACTGTGTACTGCTTGGTGCCTCTTAATCTCCAAGAGTAATGCTCCATTTGCCACAGTTTTAACCAAAAGGCTCTTATGAAGTGTAAAAACAAGGTCATATTAAAGGGACTGCTGAAAACTCCCTTTTTCTGAGGCTATCTCTCCAGAGTCCACAACCTTTTCAAAATCCGATAAGTCTCAAAAACATTCTTCGGCTCCAAAGTCTTCCTCTGAACTGAAACAAAAATCTCCAGGATTGTCTGCTCCAACAGAACCTTTGAAGCAGACAGTCATGTCCAGATCTAAGAGTTCATCAGAGTAGCAGGAACCCTTGGCTATGACATCTTCAGCTCCCACTGAATTTAAATATATGAGGCGTTCTCCATCATTGGAACCAGTACCTTCGTGGCTCCCTTCTCCATTCTTGACCATATCAAGGTCTCCAACACTTTCTATTTGGACTATCAGGAGTTTATCTGGTGATGATGTGGATAGGGTAGTGCAGAGGCTTCTAAAGACACCAGCCTTGGCCAAGTTGTTACTGGATCCAAACCCAAAGGTAATGGAACCGGTGAAGTCCTCCCCATCAGCACCTGCTCTGATCCAGTCCCTGGTTTTGGAGCCAGAAGATTCGGATGTCCAGCTTGCGTCCATCTTGGATCGTAGACCCAGTGGTTCCTCTGATATGACATCTGCCCTGAGTGTTTCAGCTCAGTCAGAGCAGGAGACCTGTAGGACCAGATGCTTCCCTGGTCAGATCCACAGAGCGGGTTTGAATCTCTCAGGATCCGACACTGCCTCTGGGCGCTTCGGCACATATGAGTTCAGATCTTGCCTCTGCTTCAGAGTTTGTCTCTTGTACTGGAGATTCCTTCGGCCCCGACAACTTTTTTGTTAGATTCGGGCTGTTCTTCGGAGCAGCGACAGAGTGCCTTTGAAGTTATGAGGAGGGTATTGACCACATCCCAGTCTCAGACATAGTCCATCTCGAATCTGCCTCCCTCTTCTACGCCAGTGACTTTGGACTTGTATACCCTCTCCAATGGAACGCAGAGACTCCAGGCCTCAGGATGTCCAGAAAGGGACACCTCCCTCTTATGAAACTTCCCCAGACTACCCCTCTAAGGAAGTCCCTCAGAAGAGGACCTGCAAGATGAAGCACCTTGACTCCCCAGAGGAGTCAATCAGATCTGATACTGACCTCAATGATTTAGAAGGGTCCCCACGGTCATCTTCTGAAGATTTCACCTTTGGAGACATCCTCGAAGTGTTAAGGCAGAGAGGTGACCGACAGTCCACATCACATTCAGCTGAGAAGTCCATATACCTGAAGGTTTTTGGGTCTCGCCCTTGCACCTCTTGGGTGAACCCTCCTTCCGATGAGCTCTTTGATTTAATCTCTCAGAAAGCTTGGGAGACCTCAAACTCTATGAAGCGGACTCCTAGGAGGCCAAATAAATACATTACTGCCCCTAAGGACAAGCCTTTCTTAACTAAAGGTGTAGCAGTTGATGCCATGGTCATGGCGGTGGCCTCCAAAAACAAACCATCTGAGACTAGTTCTTCTGTCCAACCTCCAAATAAAGATTCCAGGACCATCGATAGGTATGGGAAGTGCATTTTTTTGTCAGCAACCTTTGCCTTATGGTCACTGAGCTATCTGAGCCACTTTATCAGATTACAGAGGGACCTGTTGAAAGAACTGTCAGACTCCCTCCAAGAAGCTGTAGCTGACATGGTGTCAAAGTCAACGCTCAACTCGCCACCCTCAATTCAGTCCTAAACTCCTCCATGAGACTCATGTCTTATGCAGCAGATGGAACAAGCAAGGCTGCAGGTTCTGGTATCTCTCTTGGGAGGCAGGCCTGGTTGCACCTTTGCGATTTCACAGAGCGCTTAGTCTTCCTTCATTAATGCCCCTTTTGATGGCTCCTCTCTATTTGGTTCGAAAGTAAAAGAAATGCTCACTAGGTGTGAACAGGAAGGCAAGGCCTTGTCTGCTATTGGAGTCCATTTTTCCACACCTACTTGACCCTCTCTCAAAGGTCGGAGGTGTAGTGGAAAGATGTGGTTTAAAAAAATCACAAAGATCTTTCCAAGGCACACAGGGTGAATGATCCCCTAGAGACAGAGGAGGGAACAATCACTGAAGATGTCACCCTCGCTGCAGGGGAGGCCCGCAGAATCAGGGCTCCAGAGAATCTTTCTTTGGTAGGCCCTTTCAGCACTCCTGAAGTAATGCCTGATTGCTTGCCTCTGGAGGAAGTCAGGGGATGATTGTCTCTGCGCCTTCATTGACAAAAGATAAACAGACTGATGCAGGACATAATATCCGGGGGTTACATTATTCCCTTCTCCTTCCCCACTCCCGTAAACAAATCAGTTCCAGGTGTTCTACCCAGTCAAAATGAACAAGCAACCATAGAAATTTAAAAGTTCCTAAGAAAGTGTCTTTGAATAAGTCCCCGCAGACCAGAGAGGATTCAGAACGTAGTATAGTTTCTTTTTAGTTCTAAAGAAATCGGGGGACTGGAGATGCATTTTGGATCTCAGCATTCTGAACAAAAATGCGAAAAACACCAAGTTCCGAATGTTGACACTGCTGTCGATTCTTCCGTTCTTGGAAAAAGACAGCTAGATGTGCTCTACACGCTCTATAGACCTTCAGGATGCGTACTACCATATATGAATGGAAAGGCTACCAGAAGGCACTTGCGCTTCTGGCTAGGAACCAGTCACTTCCAGATGTTTGTTTCACCGTTGCAGTCATCACCTGTGTGTTGTCCCTGCTGCGGCCGACCCGAATACCAAAGTAACTGTTTTTGTGCGCCGGCTGCTGTCACCTGTAATCTGACGTCAGGTCATCAGTACTATAAAGCAAGGTAGCCGGCGTCATTACATCAGTCTTTCTTGCTGTGGAGCCTGTATCAGAAGCAGTTCGCACGAGTGCCAGTCGGTCGCTACCAGAAGTTGAATTTCAGCAGAAAATGTCTAAAGTTAAGTATCCAGTTGGGGACCCTTTTTTCTTGCTCTAACCGATGTCCGAAAAAGTTAACAATTGTCTCACCTGTGGAAAGCAGATCCCACACTGAGACTTACTTTCTTACTGCATCACTTGTTTAGGCCCAGACCAAGACATCCCTTGTTGCTGGTCCTGTGCCCTTTTTAATGCGAAAACCATTCGCCGTAGAGCTCTTCTTGTAGACAGTTATTTTCGTATTCCATCTTCGAATTCCAATATGGCATCCGTCAGCCAACAATCTGCCGACATTCCAAAACATAAAGATAGAGGCAGGCCACACAAGGCTAAGCCTTCCGATGACACTACTGCTAAGCAAGTCGTCAGTTCTCCGGAATTCAGTGAGGCACTTTCGCAGTCCCTGATGCCCGACTCGCTTTCTACGCAAGGCTCTACAGAGAATTTTTCTGACTCCGGTATGCCACAGAAATCCACTTCATCTTCCGACCCTTTGGCTGTCTCTCCCTCGGTTGGGTTCTGAGCTGTGATGCAGGCACCAGCTTTCAAGGAGGCCATTCGCACTACCGATTCTAGACAAAAAAACAACGTGTTCTCTTCAGACTACCGTTTCTCAGAGACCGGATTCTCTTAGGCCTCAAAGCCAGGCCACTCCTAGGAAAATCTGCTTCTAGCCACCATCTTGCTACTGCTCCCCCACCCCAAGCTCAAATGCTTAAAATGGTGGAGGATCTCATCTCCCTTATCCAAGGTACTCAAGCCCCCACTCCAAAAAGGAAAAGGGCTCCTTCTCCAGAAGTTATGACAACCAGGAGCCTGAGGAATCTGATTATTCTGCCTTTTAAGAGGAACAACGGCCCTTAACTGTTTGAGGATTCAAATGCAGAGGAATCCATCCCCTTTGCCTTCCCTCCTGAGGACCTCTCCTTCGGGGAAACCCTTCACTCTCTCAGGGAACATTTCATTTTCAATGGGAATCTCAGGACTACCCACAGTCAAAGAAACCTTAGAGAGTTTCTGGACCTCCCCCAGCACAGACACCTGACCATCCCACCTGTTCTGGAAGTGGTGGATGATGTTTTCCTTAAATCCAGTTTAGTCCCTGATGCCCTGTCTCCTGCCCCAGCTAAACCTTACAGGTACTACAGAGTACCGGATTCTCACAAATACCTGTACAGGAACCCTGCTGCAGACTCTGAGGTCATTACACAGGGACCCAAAGGAGCCAAGACTAGTTCTGCCAAGAATCCTCTTCCTTCTGACAAAGACTCCAGAGCCCTGGATAGATGGGGTAAGAAAGTATACACCTCTTAAACCTTCGCTATCAGAGCACTCAGTTGTCAGTTCCATATGTTAAAATATCAACAACGCACTTTGGAACAATTAAAACAGAAGATTGCTACCTCCCCTGACGGTGCCTGGCAGAATTACTACAATCTGCTTTTGAAGTGGCCAAGCACTCATTACAATGTGGATATGACACCCCAGAAGCCTCTAGCAGGGCACAGTGACAGGATCTGTTATTAGAAGACATGCATGGCTGAAAGAACAAACCTCTTCCTGATCATGTAAAGTCTAAACGTATTGATGCACCCCTAGATAAGGAATGCCTGTTTGGGGGAAAAAAGTAGAAAAGGTGCTTGAAAAAGATGGAAGACCAAGCAAAATCTACGCAAACAGTAAAAGATTTCTTTCAAGTGCAACCGCCTAGATTCAGCAGGAACTTCCCCTCTAAACACTGGGCCTTCCCTGCACCCAGCAGACAGGGCCAAAGTAAACCCCGCAGGGACAGGACATCCAGGGCCCCATCCCAGGGCCAGCAAAGAAGCAAACAATGGACCACTTCCACCTCTAAGGCAGGGAGTTCTAAGCCAAGCTTCTATGGTAAGCACTGACAATGACCCCCCCCCCCACCCCCACCCTCCTTTCACTCATCTAAATCTAGGAGGAAGCCTCACACTCTTCAAGGACAATTGGGTTTCTATAACCAAGGACGAATGGGTATTAAAAATCATTTCTCAGGGATACAGATTCTCCTTCAGCGAACTCCCAATTCTAAGAAGGTACCCAGACCTCTCCCCAAACCAGTGGGCAGAGACATTAAAACAGGTAAAAACCCTAATATCCCAGGGGGCAGTAGAACCTGTTCCTCCGGATCAAACAGGAAAAGTTTTTTACTCCAGATTATTCCTTGTCCTCAGAAAAGAGGGCACTTGCCGCCCCATCCTGGATCTATCCAAACTGAACACCTCCTTGGTGGTCCCCAGATTCAAAATGCTAACCTTTCAGCAGCTCCTGCCTGTGCTCACACAAAATGCCTGGCTGGTGACACTAGACCTAAAAGATGCATACCTCCACATCCCCATTAGGTAATCGTGCAGAAAATTCCTGTGTGCACTTTCAGTTCTCTGCACTGCCCTTTGGCTTATCTATTGCTCCCAGAGTATTCACCAAATGCTTGGCACTGGCTATACCATTCTGCAGACAGAGAAATATACAGATTTACCCTTACCTGGATGACTGCCTCATTCAGGTGAACAGGAAAGAAAAGTTACTCCAGGATCTCCTCTTTGTCAAAAAACTCCTAACTTTCCTATGGTTCGCCATTGAGAAAAAATCAAAGCAAAATCCCACCAGGAAAATTGTTTTCCTGGGAGCTGTGCTAGACACAGCAACCCTAATGGCCTTCCTATCCCCAGAAAAGCAGAGTTTCATGCCTCTCTACTTCACCCAGCTGGCTTCCAGATGTCACCTCACTGTGAAGTAGTTCCTGCAAGCCCTGGGATACATGGCATTTTGCATCCTTCTCATCCCTCCCACCAGGCTTCACATGAGAAAGATTCAGTGATACTTAAAGAACCTTTGGTGTCAGCACTCAGTCCCTAGAGACCACTCTCCCACTGATCCCTTGCTTAAGGGACAAATTTCTCTGGTAGGCAAATGCCTGTGCCATGAACAAGGGTCTTCCCTTTATCCTCTGCCTTTCTGACCAGGCAATCACCACTGATGCCTGAGACATAGCTTGGGGCGCTCACCTAGCAGGCAGGTGTACCCAGGGCCTTTGGAATGCCCAGCAACTTCACTTGCACATCAACCAGAAAGAAATGATGACAGTGCAAAACGCTTCAACTTCCTTCCAACCCCATCTCAGGCCAGGGGTCCTCCTTATAAAAACAGACAACTCCACAGTAATGTGGTACATCAACAAGCAAGGGGGTCACCCAATTTTACTCCCTGTTCAGGTTAGCCATAAGTCTGTGGCTTACAGCCACCTCCATGGGGCTACACCTAATTGCCCAGTACTTACCAGGGATTAACAACACACTGGCAGACCATCTAAACAGAAACTTACTGGACCCCCATGAATGGCAACTCCACAGAGAAATCTTTCTGCAAATCACCCAGGAGTGGGGGACCCCAGAGGTGGACCTCTTTGCCTCGACCTCAACCACCAGCTGCACAAGTTTTGCACCAGGGAGTTTCACCACCTAGCATGGAAGGTGGATGCCTTGACCTTCCCCGGAGTTCACTCTTTGTGTACGCATACCCTTCTCTGCCCTTTCTTCCCAAGGTTCTGATCAAAATAAGAGAGGAAAGAACAAAGGCCATCCTCATTGTTCCAGATTGGCCCAGACAGCATTGGTAGTCCTTACTATGCAGTCTGACCCTACAGTCCCCCAAGCTGCTTCCCCTAAGTTCAGGCCTCTTGAGCCGGGTCTATATTAGAACATCGAAGTTTCAAAACTTTGAATGTTCTAATATCGACTCCTATTCAGAGAAAGCTGAAAATATCGAAGCAACAGAAAACCAAATTTTTTCCTAGGGAAAGAATTTGGTTGTCCGTTTCTGTTGCTTCGGTATTTTCAGTGCTGTGGTGGAAAGTTACGTTTCGGGTTCAGGTAAGTGTGCGATTGAGTGCGGGTTAGGGTTAGGGTGCGAGTTAGGTATGTGTGCGATTTTGTGGACGTGAGGGTTAGAGCGGGTTAGGGCTCGGGGTTGGGTATGTGTGCGATTGTGTGGACGTGAGGGTTAGGGTGGGTTAGGAGAGTTAGGGCGTGGGTCAGGTAAATGTGCGATTGTGTGGACGTGAGGGTTAGGACGGGGTAGATGAGTTAGGGTTAGGGCGTGATAGTGACAGACCTTAGGGTTAGGGTTTGGGTTAAGGTAAGTGGATAGTTGGTGAAGTGTGTATAGTTTAGTGTAGGGTTAGTTGTAAGATTTTAGGTGTATGTGTGTGGATTGCTGTTTGGTGTGCTTGTGTTGTGTGTATGTGTTTTGGAACAGCAAATTTTTTCCCTAGGAAAAAATTTGATGTTCTGTATGTTAAATGTTTTCAGCTTTCGCTGAATAAGGTTCAATATTAGAACATTCACAATTTTGAAACTTTGATGTTCTAATGTAGACCCTCTTGTCCCAGGAGGGGGGGGGTACTGCACCCTGACCTACAGACTCTCAAACTTTCAGCATGGCTCATACACTAAAAACTAACAAGAAGTCACTGTTAAGCAAACAGATCCTGGACATCATCACAGAGGCCAGAAGGCCCAGCACAGGAAAATCTTATGCAGGAAAATGGAAAAGATTCTGCTCCTGGAAACAACCAAAAGGGGGGCAGTACCTCCCAAACTTCCATCCCTCTCATCCTGGATTACTTAGCAGAGTTGCTCAATAGTGGCCTCCCCTTCTCCTTTATTAAAATCCATGCCTCGGCCATCTCTGCCCATTATGATTCAGACCCACCCTTCTTCTCTCATCCTTTGGTTAAGCAATTCCTCAGAGGGGCTTCTAATATCAGGCCTCCCAGAAGACCTTTTATTCCACCCTGGGACCTGAATTATGTGTTAGAGAAACTAACCTTACCTCCTTTCGAACCTGCCTCTTCAACAGAATTGAAATACCTCTCCTGGAAGACTGCCTTCTTACTAGCTATTACGTCAGCCAGAAGGGTCTCAGAACTTCAAGCTGTCATGGCTGTCAAGCCCTTCATAATTTTCCATGCAGACAGGGTCTCCCTGAGGACTAATCCCTCCTTTATGCCCAAGATGGTATCTGATGTGACCCTTAACCAAGCTATACACCTTCCCACCTTCTTTCCCAACCCTCAAACCAAGGGGGAAAGAATTCTATGCTCACTAGACGTGCACAGACAACTCAGATACTGTCTGGACCACACTAAGCCATTCAGAAAAACTGACCAGCTTATTTTAAGCTTTGCCCCAGGGGCAGAGGGAAAGCCCATCTACAAACAAACCATTTCCAAATGGATTTCACACTGTATTCATTTTTGCTACAGACTACATGGGAAACCCATCCCTAGGTCAGTCCGTACCCACTCCACTAGGGCAATCTCCACTTCCACTGCCTTCCTCAGAGGCGGTCCTACCAGGGGTATATTGGAAGCGGCCACCTGGACCTCAGTCCATACCTTTACAAAGCATTACCACTTTCCTCTCTTCAAAGTCTAGGGAGGGCAGGGTTTGCCTCTACAATTCTGCAAGGCCTCCTGACCCATACCTAGGACTCTATCTTTCCTTCCACCTTTTACCTCAGTTTTGGGAATCCTCCCACAGGTGATGACTGCAACAGTGAAACATGAAGAACATAGTACAGCTGTGTACACTTACCATAAATATAGATGCTTGAGTGTATTCACTGTTGCAGTCTTGGTTTCCCTCCCTCCATCTCCCTTTTTGCATCTTCCCCTAGGGGGACACATGCTTCCCAGGGTGGCTCTTAGCCACCAGGACCACTTCTCTGTTTTCCCTTGTGTTTCTGACGGGTTAGGGCAAGAAAAACTGATGTAATGTTGTCGGCTGCCTTGATCTGTAGTACTGACGACCTGACGTCAGACTACAGGCAACAGCAGCCGGCACACAAAAACCATTGACTCTGGTATTCAGCCGGCTGAGGGCTACCACAGCACAGGTGATTGCAGCAGTGAATACACTCAAACATCTACATTTATGGCAAGTGTACACAACTGTATTCTTCGAGCTCTGCCCTTTGGCCTCACTACAGCCCCCAGTGTGTTCACCAAATGCATGGCAGTAATGGCGTCTCACTTGAGAATGCCAAGGATTCCGGGTGTTTCCAGATCTGGGCGACTGGCTCATAACCACCCCGACCAGGCGTCTTCTGCTACAAGCCAGGGACTATACTCCACAACTCTATTCTTCAAAAAATGTGCTCTCAACCAATATCGGAGCTTGGTCTTCATAGGAGCAGAGATAAACCTGACAACAATGATAGCAAAACTTCCACAGGACAGAGTAAACGATCTTCAACATTATGTAAGACTGTTGATCAGGAAGAAGCGAACTTCTGCCAAACTAGTTCTCCAAGTACTGGGAAGAATGTCTGCTGCAATTGTTCTCATTCCCCTAGCTAGTCTTCACATGAGAATACTTCAGTGGTTACTTTCGACACAATGGTCAATTCTAGAACTTCCAATGACACAAGACCATAACCAACTCATGCAAAAAGGATCTCCAGTGGTGGATTTATTTTCCACTGATATCTCAAGGTCATCACTTTATTCCCCCTCAACCCCAAGCCATGGTGACCAAGGATGCTTCCTAGATAAGGTTGGGGATCATTATCTCAGGAAGGCAGTTCAAGGCATCTGTCAGCAGCACAAAGCTCATTTGTACGTAAACGTCATGGAGATGAGGGCAGTGTTTTTGGCGTTTCAAACATTTCAAGACTCTCCCTCTAGGAACGTTAGCAATTCAATCAGACATCATGTCTGTAGTCTGGTGCGTAAGCAAACAGGGGGAGCCAGTTCTTACCCCCTTCATCAAGAAGCCCTATAAGTCTAGCAATGGGCATCAGCTTCCAACCTCTTTCTATTAGCAACACACATCCCTGGGAAAGCCAACATAATTGCAGACAAATTGAGCAGAGCCATATTATGGCCTTATGAGTGGTCCCTCAATCGCAAAGTTGTGGAAGAGATCTTCCGAAAATGAGACCAGCCTTGCTGCAGCCTCTTTGCTTCACCCACCAGTGCAAAATGCAGCAACTACTTTGCCCTCATCCGAGGGAGTAACCAAGGGATGCATTTGTTCATGATTGGTCCCTGGGACTTCTTTATGCCTTTCCACCAATTCCTCTAATCCCCTAATTTCTGCAGAAAGCAAGTTTGTTAGAGACGATGATAATCCTAATTGCCCATTATTGACCTTGACAAATTTGGTTTCCCCTTCCTCCAGCCTCATGTCCGGGATGAACCTTGGATTCTGGATCCTGTTTCAAGCCTTCTGACTCACCCATCAGGAATGGTTCGTCCCAATCTGAACAGTCTTAAACTAACAGCTTGACTGCTCCAGTTCCCTTGATTGCCAGGTTTCCTCTCCTGTCGTCCCTAGTAAAATGTATTTTATCTTCTCATAAATCATCTACACTTAAATTATACAAAGGTAAATGGAAGAGCTTTATTTCGTGGGCCAGCAATAGACAAATGGATCCCTTTACCGGGCCCATTTATTCTATTCTAGAATTTTTGGCTAAGCTTTTCAGTGAAGGTGCTGCAGCAGCCACTATTAGAGTACAGTTGGCAGCAATTTCAGATTTACATATAGGAGAAAATGGTTCTGGTATCATGTCAAACAGACTTTGTAAAGCATTCTTGAAGGGAACTACTATACTAAGACCTTCATATAAAAGCCCAGCCCCACCTTGGGATCTGAAGTTTATATTGTTGAACATTATCTGTCCTCCTTTCGAGCCATATGCTACATGCGACTTGAAGTATCTTTCCTGGAAAACACTCGATTAGTGACCACTACCTCAGCAAGGAGAGTTTCAAAATTACAGGCTTTATCAGCCAAGCCATCATACATGATGTTTAATAAGGACAGAGTTTCTTTACACAGCAACCCTTCATTTCTGCCCAAAGTAGTCTCTGAAACTAACCTCAGTCAATCTGTTGAGTTACTGGTATTCTTCCCAAACTTCCAAAATAAAGGGGAATATTCATTAATGACATTTACTGGATGTTCACAGACAATTAAGTTTTTACCTACACAGGACTGCAGAATCAGACAATCAGATCAGCTATTTGTTTCTTACTGTGTTAGGAAAGGCCTACCAGTATCCAAAGTTACCTTATCCAAATGGCTTTCACAATGTATTTCATTTTACAGTTCTAAGAATAAAACTCTCGCTAGTCCTGTTAAAGCTCATTCCACTAGGGTGATGCTACTTCTGCAGACTTTCAAGCTGGGCTACCTTTGCATAATATCTGTGGTGCAGCTACATGGGCAAAACCTCATACCTTTATTACTCCTTGCAAAGTGGATTTGGCCTCTAGGAGTAGAGCATCTTTTAGATCTATGGATGTTCTTTGTGTTTCACTGTTGCAGTCATCACACTTGGGGTTATCTGCCTGCAGGTAGCCCTCAGTCGGCCCGAATACCAGAGTCTTGGGATTTCTGTGTCGGATGCTGTCACCTCATCCATGACATCAGGTTGTCAGGGGTATAAAACATGCAGCTGGCTTCATTACATCAGCTTTTCTTGCCGCGCGGGAGCCCAAAGTAGAAGCAGTTCGCAAGTGCTATTCGGCAGCTACCTGAAATTTTCGTTTTTCGAATTTCAAACCTGAAGTCTTCTAAAGCTAATTACCCCATCGGGGATCCTTTTTTCTTGCTCTAACCGATGTCAGAAAAAGTTAACAATTGTCTTGCCTGTGGAAAGCAAATACCTTGCAGAGATTTTCATTCTTTCTGCGTCACCTGTTTAGGCCCAGACCACGATTTCCCTCGCTGTCGGTTTTGTGGCTTGTTCAATGCCCAAACTATTCGTTGTCGGGCTACTTTTGTCTTTAAATTCTTTCACACTTGTTCTCTGTAGTCCGAAATGGCTTCGGTAAGCCATCCGACTACCGATCTTCCGAAAAAAATGCAAAGATAAAGGCAGAGACAGACCGCATAGGTCCAAAACTGCTGATGACACTTCCATTAAGCTAGTTGCTAGTCCACCGGTACTCAATGAGGCACTTTCGCAACCCCTGTTACCTGCTACTACAGATTTGCAGGCCTCTACTGAGAATAATTCGGAGTCTGGTATGCCACAAGATGCTTCTTCGACTATGGAACCTGCAGGTGTCTCTACCTTGGATGGGTCCGGAGCCGCTGTACAGGCATCAGTTTCTGTGGGTGTATTCAGACCTTCCGATGTTTGTATCAAACCGACTACTGTGTTAATGACTAAATCTACCGAATTTCTTTGGCCCAGAGTTCGCACTAAGCCTAGGAAGCCGACAACCAAAGCACATTCTCAAGCTCCCATGCCACAGAAACAAATGCTTAGAATGGCTGAAGACCTTATTACTTTAATTAGGGGAAGCCAGCCTTCCCCCTCTAAAAGACAAAGAATTGATTTTCCTTCTGATTCTTCAGACCATGAGTCTGATGACTCTGACCCCTGTGATTACCAGGACATACCCTTATCTACCTATGAGGACTCTGATGCAGAGGATTCAATTCCCTCAGCCCCCCCCCCCCCCACACACCAAGAACCTTTCTTTCGGTGAAACCTTGCTTACCCTAAGAGCATTTCCGCTGGGAATGCCAGGACTACCCACAGTCCAAAAAGACTCAGGGAATTTTTAGACTTGCCTCAGCATAGGCCTCTAGCTATTCCCCCTTTCCTAGATATTGTAGATGATGTCTTCATGGAATCCAGCCTTATCCCTGATAATTTACTACCTGCTCCTAGAAAGCCTGACAGATACTACAGAGTACCTGACTCTCACAAATTTCTCTTTAAAATCCCACTGCGGATCCAGAGACCATTTCCCAGGGACTTAAGGCTTCTACAGCCCAAAACCCTTCCCCTTCGGACAGGGATTCTAGGGCTCTAGACAGATGAGGGTAAGAAGGTTTATACCTCTGCAAGTCTTGCCATCAGGGCTTTAAATTGCCAGTTTCACATGTTGAAGTACCAGCAGCATATTATTGATCTAATTAAGCAAAAAATGTTGATTCCTGATTGTGCAGAAAAAAAGGACTTACAAGACTTGATGCATTCTGCAAACCAAGTTGGTAAACATAATTTGCAGTGTGGTTTTGATGCCTTAGAAGCATCTTGCAGGTCTGCTGTCACTGGGTCTGTTCTAAGATGGCATGTTTGGCTGAAAGAACAAATGTTGCCAGACCATGTCAAGGCAAAATTACTTGATGCTCCATTAAACCAAGAATGTTTGTTTGGCTCTAAAGCAGAAGTGGTTCCTAAAAAGATGGAGGAAAAAGCAAAATCCATGCAAACTGTTAAAGATTTCGTACAGGTACAGCCACCTAGATTCAGTAGGCACTGGCCTTCAAAAAACTGGTCCTTTCCAGTCCCTTCCACACCTTCTCAGCCCAAGCCCAGTGACAACAGACCAGAAAGACTGCAGTCTCAGGGTATGCGCAGATCTAAACAGTGGAGTGCTCTCTCCTCAAAAACTGGGAGTGGTAAGCCACCCCACTATGGAAAAAGTTCATAATGACTTGTCCTTAATCCTTCCCAGACATGCCCAAGTACTTGCACCCCAGGAGGAAAACTTGCCCTGCATGAAAAAAACTGGGAGTATATTACTCGGGACCGATGGGACTTAAACATTGTATCCCAGGGATACAGATTCTATTTCCACTCTCTGTCAACCCCAAGCAGATTGCCAAACCAGTGGACAGAGGCCCAAAAGCAAGTACTTTCTCTTCTCAGTATCAGGGCTGTTCAACCTGTGCCAACAGAGCAAAGGGGACAGGGTTTCTTCTCCAGGCTGTTCCTGGTGCCCAGGCAAGAGAAATCTTGGCGCCCTATTCTGGATCTGTCATCCCTAAACACCTTTCTGGTGGTACCAGAATTCAAAAGGCTTATGTTCCAGCAGCTCCTTCCTATGCTAGCCCAAGGACTCCTGGCTAGTCACCCAAGACTTAAAAGAAACTTATCTGCACATCCGCCATAAGGGAATCTTGCAGGAAATGTCTACGTTTCAGGGCAGGCTCTATGCACTATCAGTTCTCTGCACTTCCCTTTGGCTTGTCTACTATGCCCAGGGTATTCACAAAGTGCCTAGCTCCAGCCATTGCTTACTGCAGTTAGAGAAATATTCAAATGTACCCATACTTGGATGATTGTCTGATTCAGGCGAACAATCAGGAATTGCTACTTCAGCACCTGATGTTTGTAAAGAGACTCCTAACTTCTCTGGGGTATACCATCAACGAAAAGAAATCACATCTGGTGCCCAGCTAAAAGATTGTATTCCTGGGAGCAGGCTTGAACACAACTTCCCAGATGGCATTCCTCACTCCAGAAAAGCAGGTTTATTTGACAACTTATTTCAAACTACTGGCCTCCCAAACCTAGGTATCTGCAAGAAAAATACTGCAAGCCCTAGGGTTCATGGCCTCATGTATTCTACTGATTCCATAGGCAAGACTGCATATGAGGAAACCTCAGTGGTACTTAGTGTCTCGTATCAACATTCCCAGGACCTGGAAACAGTGATTCCTATCATTACTTGCCTAAAGACAGAGTTCCTTTGGTGGGCAGAGGCTTGCAACCACATCAAGGGACTCCCGTTTTCAAACCCCCCCCCCAGCCCCCCCCCCCCATCCAAACTCTGACAGTAGATGCATGGGGGGCTCACATAGCAGGCAAATACATTAAAGGCAAATGGAGCCCAGGACAAATTCACCTGCACATCAATCAAAAAGAAATGTTAGCTGTACAGAATGCATTGACAGCCTTCAAATACCTTATCCTGCCAGGGCAACTCCTGATAGACAGACAACACCACAGTTATGTCGTACATAAACAAGCAGGGGGGAACTTACTCCTACCCACTCTGCAGGTTAGCCATGGCTCTGTGGAACACAGCCTTAAGCAACCAAGTGCACCTGCAAGCTCTATTCCTACCAGGCAAACAAAATTAACTGGCAGACGACTTGAGCAGAAATCTAATGGACCCACACGAGTGGAAACTGGAACCAAACTCATTCAAACTTCTAATATACACAGGTGGGGACACTAGTGGTGAACCTCTTTGCACCCCCCCAAAGCCATTAACTAAAATTTTGCACCAGAATTCCCCACAGCCATGCTTGGAAAGTGGATGCCCTATCCTTCACATTGGAAAACCTCTCATTCTATGCCTTTCCCCCTCTGCCTCTCCTTCCAAAAGTACTCCTCAAGATCAACCAGGACAGGCCAAGGACAATCCTTATTGCACCAGACTGGCCACGCCAGCACTGGTACCCACTCCTACGCAGTCTGACAGTGGTGCCACCCTGGCACCTATATCAGACCCCCTCTCTGCTATCCCTGCAGGAGGGACAGATTTTGCATCCTCAGCTGCAAACCCTGAACCTGGCAGCCTGACTTGTTACCTGAATACATCACCAGCAACCCTCAGCAAACAGGTGCTGGATGTTATCTTTGAGGACAGGAGACCCAGTACTAGGAAATCCTATTCAGAAAAGTGGAATAGATACTGTTCTTGGAGCCAGTCTCAAGGGAAGGACACAGCCGTGCCCTCCTTGCCTCAAATCCTAGATTACCTAGCAGAGCTGCTCCACAAAGGCCTATCCTTCTCATCAGTTAAGATTCATGCCTCTGCCATCTCAAGCTCATTACAATACTGAGCCACCCCTCTTCTCTCACCCTCTGATCAAACAGATCCTGAGAGGAGCTAACAATTTAAGACCCTCAAGGAGAGCTCCCACTCCTGCCTTGGGACCTTAACTTTGTACTAGAGAAGCTCACACTTCCCCTTTTGAGCCTGCTGCTACAGCAGAGTTAAAATTCCTCTCTTGGAAAACAGCCTTACTGCTAGCCATCACTTCAGCAAGAAGAGTATCTGAGTTACAGGCTTTTATGCTGTGGAACCCTTCATTATCTTCCATGCGGACAGGGTTTCCCCTCAGGACTAACCCATATTTTATGCCCAAGGTGGTATCCAGTGTAG
Source organism: Protopterus annectens (assembly GCF_019279795.1). NCBI lineage: Eukaryota > Metazoa > Chordata > Ceratodontiformes > Protopteridae > Protopterus > Protopterus annectens. The sequence continues at coordinate 1,118,132,705 of NC_056741.1, forward strand.
CTTTAAACCAATCCATCCATTTGCCAACCTTTTTTCCTAATTCTCAGAGTAAAGGGGAAAGGATCCTGCACTCCTTGGACATGCACAGACAGCTCAGGTTCTACCTTGACAGGACTAAACCTTTCAGAAAATCTGACCAGCTGCTAGTCAGCTTTGCTACAGGGGCAGAGGGCAAGGCCATTTCAAAACAAACATTTTCTAAATGGATAGCGCACTGCATCTATTTCTGCTACAAACACCATTGAAAACCTAACCAACAGGGGATCAGGCCTCATTCCACTAGGGCTACCTCAACCTTTACAGCTTTTCTCAGGGGAGTCCCTACCAGGAACATCCTGGAAGCTGCAACCTGGAGTTCTGTACAGACCTTCACCAAGCAATTACCACTTGCCTATCTTTTCTAAATCCAGAGCTGGATTTGCCACAGCAGTCTTACAAGGCTTGCTAGCCAGCCCTACTACTACTTGACTGCCTCCACCCTTCCTCAGCTTTGGGAATCAACCCAAGTGTGATGACTGCAACAGTGAAACACGCAGAACATAGTACAAATGCTCTTCATGTTTCACTGTTGCAGTCATTACATTTGGGTTATCTGCTTGCAGTAGCCCGCAGTCAGCCTGATTAAAAAAAAGTCTTGGGTCCTGCGTCGGTTGCTGTACCTTCTTCCATGACGTCAGGTCGTCAGGGGTATAAAATATGCAGCCGACACCATTACATCAGTCTTTCTTGCTGTGCGGTGCCCAAAACTGAAGTAGTTTGCAAGTGCCGGTCGGCCAACTCCTGAAATTTTTGTTTTCGAGTTTCAGAACTGAAGTCTTCAACTAAAGCCAAGTACCCTGTTGGGAAACTTCTTAATAATTGCATTACTTGTGGAAAGCAAATACCTCACAAAGAGTTTCATTCGTACTGTATTCCTTGCCTAGACCCTGGCCACGATGTACCTTGCTGTCGGTTTTGTGCTTTATTTAATCAGCGCACTGTCCGTCGTCTGTATATTTTTACCTCTAAATATTTCGGCTTTCGGTTTAATTATCCGGAAATGTCAGTTAGCCATCCGACTGCCGGGGTTCCAATAAAACGCAAAGATAAAGACAGAGACAGGCCGCCGAGGTCCAAAGCTGCTGACGACGCTTCTCCTAAGCCAGTCGCCAGTTCGCCGATACTCAGTGAGGCGCTTTCGCAGCCCCTGATACCCGCTACTTCTGACTCGCAGGCCTCTACTGAGACCCGTTCGGAGTCTGGTATGCAGCGAGATGCTTCAACTGTGGAACCTGCAGATGTCTCTACCTTGGATGGGTCGGGAGCCGCTGTGCAGGCACCGGCTTCTGAGGGTGTATTCAGGCCTATGGACTTTCATATTAAACCGATGCCTCCTTCTTCATTTAGGCCAAAATATCGAACCATGCCTAAGAAACCGACACTCAGACCGCTGCCTAAAAAACAAATGATAAGAATAGCTGAAGATCTTATAACTCTAATCAGGGGAAGCCAACCTCCCGCTTCTGAGAAACCTAGGACTGAAGTTGTTTATGAATCTTCTGACCAGGATTCTTATTTTTCTGATTCTTCTGATCTGGATTTGCCCTTATCTACTTATGAGGATTTTGATGCAGAGGACTCTATTCCCTCTGCTTCCCCTCCAGAGGATTTTTCTTTTGGTGAGACCTTACATACTCTAAGGGAGCATTTCCACTGGGAAAGCCAGGATTTTTCTGATTCTGATAAATATACAGACCCAACTGATATTGCCAACATCCTGGCAGATAGGTTCAGTGCTAACTTTACCCCCCTCTCACCCCCTAAAGAGCCCATCTCTATACCGGAAGAATGCAAAGTTCCTGTAATCACGGCTGCACAGGTAAAAACCACACACTCCAAAGCCAAGAACCACAGCATCCATGGGACCAGACAACATCCCGGGCTACGTTCTACACGAACCACAGAACGAACTGGCACCCCACCTAAGTACCATGTTCAATCATAGCCTCACCTCAGGCTTTGTGCCTGCTGAATGGCGCACAGCAACGGTTATCCCACTCCACAAGGGGGGAGCCACCACGGACCCTGGGAACTACCACCCCATTAGCCTGACGAGCCTGGTCTGCAAGGCCATGGAACATATCATCATGGAACTTATAAACAAAGACATTGGTAATCTCCAAACTCTGGATCCCACCCAGTTCGGGTTTGTAAAATGCAGATCATGTCCCCTAAACCTGATAGACTTCTTTGAAGCAGTCACCAAAGCCGTAGACAAGGGTAAGGTGGTTCACACAGCCTATCTAGATCTTGCCAAAGCTTTTGACACCATCCCCCACTCTAGAATTATAGATAAACTCACTAAACTAGGTATAAATCCCTATGTCACAAGATGGGTTGCCAACTGGCTCACTGACAGAACCCACACTGTGAAAGTAGCAGACTCCAAATCCGACTTCAGACCAGTGACAAGTGGAGTACCACAGGGTTCAGTCCTGGGTCCTCTCCTGTTTGGTATCTACTTCTCTGAAGTGCAGGCTAACACAGAAGGTCTTTGGCTAATGAAGTTCGCAGATGACTGCAAACTATGAGCCATAATCGAAACTCCTAACTATGTGGACATCCTACAAAAGGGCCTCACTGAGACAGATGCCTTGTGTCAAAGCCATGGCCTCAAGCTCAATGCCAAAAAGTGCATTTTCATCCCCTTTGGTAAAAACTCTGTACCCATGAAATACAACATAGGCGGTAGTATACTTAACACCGAAAGTGTGATAAGAGACCTTGGGACACAGGTGGACAGTAGTCTCTCCTTTGATAATCACATCACCACAGTAGTCGGGAAATCCTTCTATGTGATGCACCTCATCACAAAAGGTTTCTCATCCAGAAAAAAAGAGATCATTGTTCCCCTCTGCTCATCACTCATTAGACACATTATAGAGTGCAATGCCCCTTTTGGTATGCATCTCACAAGACATCTACAACAACTGGAAAGGCCGCAGAAATACCTCACAAAGAGGATTACCAGCCTCAAACAGATGCCCACGCTGACTGTCTCAAAAAACTCCAGCTTTACTCCGTCGCATATCGCGTACTCAGAGGTGATCTCTGCCTAACATGCAAAGCTATGTCAAACCCAGAGCTGTTAGACATGCTCCACTTAAAGAAATCCCAATCACTCCAAGCTACACGCTCTAGGGACCTAAACCTTGTCACCACAATAAACAGAACATGCCGGAGGGATAGATTCCTGTCCCAGAGACTTCCCATACTCTGGAATAAACTACCTATCTATATCAAACAAAGCTCCTCATTAGCACTCTTCAAGAAAAATCTTGATGATTGGATGGGAAATAGGAAATTCACCCCGGGGATCACCTCTGTGGCTCTGCTCAACAGTGGCACAGGAAAATAATTTTCTTGGGTGGCAAAAGCCAGGGTACCTTTTTGACTGGGCTTGTATAGGCCCCAGGGCCGATAGCCTGGTACCTAACTATGAACCTATTCAAAAAAGAGGCTTTCTTACTCCTGCCTCAGCATAGGCCTTTAGCTATACCTCCTGTACTAGACATTGTTGATTATGCCTTTTCAGATGCTCCCAGAAAAGCTGACAGATATTACAGGGTTCCTGATTCACACAAGTTCCTTTTTAAAAATCCTATTGCGGATCCAGAGACTTTCACAGGGACCCAAGGGCATTAAGGCTTCTACTACTAAAAATCCTACCCCCTCTGATAGAGACTCCAGGTTGCTGGATAGATGGGGTAAGGTGGTTTACACTTCTGCTACCTTGGTCATTAGGGCTTTAAACTGCCAGTTTCATATGTTAAAGTATCAAGAACATGTTATTGGATTGCTTAAACAGAAAATGATTCCTGACTCTGCTGAAAATAAAGAATTACAGGATGAACAGGTTGGAAAACATACTTTGCAATGTGGATTTGATTCATTAGAGGCTTCTTACAGGGTTATTGTTACTGGGTCTGTGCTCAGAAGGCATGCTTGGCTTAAGGAGCAATCTTTGCCTGATCATGTTAAAGCTAAATTGTTGGATGCTCCCCTAAATCAGGACCGCCTGTTTGGCAACAAGGCTGAGGACGTTCTTAAAAAGATGGAAGATAAAGCTAAATCTATGCAAACTGTTAAAGATTTCTTACAAGTTCAGCCTCCTAGATTTAGTAGGCACTGGCCCTCTGAGAATTGGTCCTTTCCAAGCCCCTTAAAAAGGCATTGCAGAAACCCCAGGTTTCAGTCCCAAGGGGGACACAAGACTAAGTAGTTGGGGGTTTCCGCACCCAAATCTGGGAGTAGTAAGACCCCCCATGGAAGACTGTCTCAATGACTTGCTTTTAAAACTTCCAAGAAGTTCCCAACTGAATGCTCCTTTAGGCAGAAAGATTGGTCTGCAGGCCAAAAGGAACTCATTACCCTGGAGAAATGGGTTTTAAATATAGTTTCCCAAGGATACAGATTTCATTTCCACACGTTAGCAACACCATGTGGGTACCAGATCTACCCTCACATCAGTGGGCAGAGGCCCAAAATCAAGTACTCTCTCTCTTAAACATGGGGGCTATTCAGTTGGTATCAGAAGAGGAAAAGGGGCAAGGTTTCTATTTGAGACCTTTCCTGGTACCCAGAAAAGGCAATACATGGCGTCCTATCTTGGACCTTTCTACTCTAAACACCTTTCTGGCGATTCCAAAATTCAAGATGCTGACTCTTCACGAGCTGCTTCCTATGCTAGGCAAAGATGCATGGTTGGCAACACTAGATTTAAAAGAAGCATACCTGCACATCCCTATCAGGGAGTCTTGCAGAAGATACCTACGCTTCAAAGCAGGCTACATGCACTATCAGTTCTCTGCACTGCCCTTTGGCTTATCTACTGCGCCCAGAGTATTCACAAAGTGCCTAGCTTCAGTCATTGCATTTTGCAGGCAAAGAAATATTCAAATATACCCATACCTGGACGTTTGTCTAATTCAGGCAGAAAGCCAGGACATTCTTTTGAATCATCTGGCCTTTGTTCAAAGGGTACTGACTTGTCTGGGGTTCACCATAAACAAAAAGAAATCACACCTGGTACCCTGTCAACAAAGTATATTCCTGGGAGCAAGCTTGAATACAACTTCCCAGCTGGCTTTCCTCACGCCAGAGAAACTGATTTGACAACCTATTTCAAACAAGTGGCCACAAAAACCCAGCTTATCTGCAAGGCAAATACTGCAAGACTTGGGGTTCATGGCCTCCTGCATTCTTCTAATTCCATATGCAAGGCTGCATATGAGGAAACTACAATGGTATCTCAAAAGCCTATGGTGTCAACATTCACAGGTTCTAGAAGCAATGATTTCTATCATACCTTGCCTATGCCTAGAGTTCCTTTGGTGGGCAGAGGCCTACCACCAAAACAGGGGAATATCATTCACATTACTCCCTGCCGCCCAAATCTTAACAGACGCATCAGACTATGCATGGGGGGCTCACCTGGCAGGGAAGTGCATTCAGGGCAAATGGAACCCTAGTCAAATGCACCTGCACATAAATCAAAAGGAAATGTTAGCTGTACAGAATGACAGCCTTCAAGGACCACATTCTTCCAGGACAACTACTGGTAAAGACGGACAACACCACTGTCATGTGGCACAGGGGGTACACATTCTTACCCCCTCTGCAGACTAGCCATGGCATTGTGGAACACAGCCTTGAGCTTCCAAGTGAATCTACAAGCTCAATTCCTGACAGGAAAACTAAATACACTGGCAGACAGACTTAGCAGAAACCTCATGGACCCACATGAGTGGATACTGGAACTAAGGATTTTCAACATGTTGACAAGCAAATGGGGGGAGCCCAGGTATAGACCTGTTTTCCTCCCCCCAGAACCATCAGCTGGGCAAATTTTGTGCAAGGATTCCCCACAAGCTAGCTTAAAAAGTGGATGCTCTATCCTTCAGCTAGAAAAAAAAAACAGTTTATGCCTTTCCTTCTCTGCCTCTGCTCTCCAAGGTACTGCTAAAGATCAAACAGGACAAGCCAAGGACAACACTGGTACCCACTCTTACGCAGTGTGTCATGCTTGGCTCCATTGCACCTGCCTCAGACTCCTCTGTTGTCTCAGCAGGATAACCAGATTCTGCTCTCTCAGCTGCAAACCCTGAACCTACCAGCCTGGCTAATTACCTACTCTTTCCTTTACCATCCCGCAGTAAATCAGTGATGGATATCATTTCAGAGGCAAGAAGGCCTAGTACTAGAAAATCTTATGCTGCAAAATGGAAAAGATTTTGTGCCTGGAACCAATCTCAAGGAATGAACGCAGCAATGCCCAATTTACCTCATATTCTACAATACTTGACTGAGATGCAGCATAAGAGCTTGTCCTTTTCTTTCATCAAAATTTATGCCTCAGCCATTTCAGCTCATTATGGCACAGAGCCTCACCTCTTCTCTCACCCACTGCTCAAGCATTTCCTCAGAGGTGCCAAAAATTTAAGGCCACCCAGGAGAGCTCCAAATCCAGCCTGGGATCTTGTCTTGGAGAAACTCACTCTTCCTCCTTTCGAGCAAGCTACTACTGCAGATTTAAAATTTCTTTCCTGGAAAACAGCTTTCCTTTTAGCAATCACTTCTGCAAGAAGGGTATCTGAATTACAGGCCCTTATGGCAATGGAACCTTTCATCATCTTTCATGCGGACAGGGTGTCCCTCAGAACCAATCCTTCCTTCATGCCCAAGGTGGTATCCAGTATGGCTCTTAATCAGTCCATTCATTTGCCTACCTTCTTACCTAACCCGCAGAACAAAGGGGAACAGATACTGCACTCTTTAGATGTGCACAGACAGCGTAGATTCTTCTTGGACAGGAGTAAACCTCAGAGGAAATCTGAACAACTGCTTGTGGCATTTGCTGCAGGGACAGAGGGGAAAGCTATTTCAAAACAAACCATTTCAAAATGGATAGGCCACTGCATTCATTTCTTCTATAAGCACCATGGTAAACTTATCCCACAGGGCATCAGACCCCATTCAACCTGGAATGCATCTACCTCAACAGCCTTTCTCAGGGGGCATCCCTACTAGGGACATCCTAGAAGCTGCTACCTGGAGTTCTGTACATACTTTCACCAAGCATTATCATTTGCCAATTTTCTCTAAATCCAGAGCTGGTTTTGCCACTGCAGTCTTGCAGGGTCTTATAGCTGGTCCTAATTCTATTTAAATTCCTCCTCCCAACCTTAGCTTTGGGAATCTATCCACCCAAATGTAATGACTGCAACAGTGAAACACGAAGAACATAGTATAGTTGTGTACACTTACCATAAATGTAGATGTTAGAGTGTATTCACTGTTGCAGTCCTGGTTACCCTACCTCCAGCCCCCTTTTTTCTTTTGGCTATATCTCTACTCACACTATGCTCAAAAAGCTTTTTGGTGTATTTGCTTTTTTGTTGGAGGTATATCCATGTATTTATAGATTTAATTGCTTCCCATTAGGGGGGCACCTGACATCTGGGGCAAGAAAAACTGATGTAATGGCATCGGCTGCATGTTTTATACCCCTGACAGCCTGATGTCATGGAAGAAGGGACAACAACTGACGCAGGATCCAAAACTTTGTTAATCAGGCCGACTGAAGGCTACTGCAAGCAGATAACCCAAATGTAATGACTGCAACAGTGAATACACTCGAACATCTACATTCATGGTAAGTGTACACAACTGTACGTTGTATACATGTACCATATATATAGATGTTAGAGTGTATTCACTGTTGCAGTCCTAGTTACCCTCCCTCCAGCTGCCTGTCTTTCTATACTTTCTACCTATCCTCTTTTTTTTTTGCCCATATCTTATGGAAATGGTATTTACTTTTTACGGGAGGTGTCCCCCACCATTTGATTGCTTCCTATTTTGGGGGCTCTTGACATCTGGGGCAAGAAAAACTTATGTAATGGCGTCGGCTGCATGTTTAATACCCCTGATGACCTGACGTCATGGATGAGCAGCAGCATCTGAAGCAGAAATCCCAAGACTCTGGTATTCGGGCTGACTGAGGGCTACCTGCAGGCAGATAAACCCAAGTATGATGACTGCAACAGTGAATACACTCTAACATCTACATTTATGGTAAGTGTACACAGCTGTACTTTCTGAGGAATATTCTCCCATGAGCCACCCAAGAATCAGATAGCTTGGGACACAGTCCCATCAGTGAGAATAAAGGTGAGATTGACAATATCACATAAAGAATTTATGTACTTACCGTAATGTTCCATGTGTGTTGTCCATCTCTACCTTTATTCTCATAATCCGCCCTCCATACAGCCCCTGCTGGGAAGACCGAGTGGCACTAATTGGATATTATAGGACTCTATAGACTCAGAAATATTTTCTATTAAGCCATGAAGGCTGTACCTCTAATATGAGTTATTGGGGCAAACAAGATCTGAGGGAGTTAGGGAAGGGCATTGTGGGTAAGGTTGAATGCTCACAAGCTTTGCTGAAGGCCTTGAGCTTTTGTAAAAGGCTGAGACGGATCTGATGGATCGGATCCAACCCATCAGTGAGAATAAAGGTTGAGATGGACAGCACCAATGGAACATTATGGTAAGTACATTTTTTTTTTTTTTTTTGCATCTGTGTGAATCTGTCCAACTGTATTATTTTTTATTTCTACTGTTAATGAAACTCTGGTGTTTATTGTACTTAGATATTTACTATTCTCATGTTTTCTGTTTTATTATTAAATATTTTTATACCTTTCGTTGTGGTTGGTCTTTTAGAGAACATTTTTAATATCTTGGAGTGCTTATGCTTATATTAGTGATGCCTTGGCCACTCCGAAAAGCCTTACTGCTTTGGTTACACACTACCATTTATATTGGTATTGATTTTACTCAGTATAATTTAGATATCCTTTTAAGAGCCTTAGAGTGGCTGACTGGTTCATAGGTTCATAAGTGTTTACTAGGCTGACGACCACAAGGGCCTTTTATAAGCTTAGCCATGCATCTCAAATTTCTGACAAGTTCTGATACCCTTGATAAGTGTAAGCAGGTGCTGGTAGATGAAACATTTACAAGCTAGGACCTGGGAGATGAACCATTTACAGGATGCCTGTGTCCATTAGAGACATAGGTGCCAAACCAGGCATGAAATTCCTGTTCCCCATGCAGTTGTCCAAGTTGTACTTGAATTGGGTTAGGGAGCAACTCTGCTTCGTATGGATCGGGAGCCTATTCCAGAGACATGGTAATCTCTGGGATACATACTTGTCTCTCCAGCAGGTCCTAGTTATATCAAAGGCAGATTTTCAGTCTTCTGGGAATTACAGTAAACTTAGCAAAGTCAAAATTGCTCTCTGTGCAGAGCAATAGAGTTCATAGGAGCGCAACTGAATACAATCACACAAGTAGTGTCATTGTCCCCACGACATGTAATTTCTCTGAGACAAGTTCAGGTATTACTGGATATGCCCATTCCACCTGCAAAGCTAATTTTGAGAGCTCTGGGATCTGTCAGCTGCCATACTCCTAGTACCACTAGCAGGGTTCTTCATGAGAGTGCTACAATGGACTCTAGCCATTCAATGGTCCATTCTGTACAAATCACTATCTGTTACTGTCAGAGTAACACCAATTTTCAAGCGTTACCTCCAGTGGTGTATTCTGTCAAACGACCTGCACCTGGGCAGGCCTTTTTCTCTTTCTCCTTCGCTGGCCACAGTGACCATGGATGCTTCCCTGTTGGGGGTGGGGGGCATTATCAAGGAAAGTTGGTCCAAGGCATGTGGTCCCTGACAGAGACCAAGTTGCACATCAACATCCTAGAGGTGAGAGCAGTCCTCCTGATGTTGCAAGCCTTTCATGACGGTCTCCCTTTGGGAATGATACCAAGTCATACAGACAACATGTCAGTAATCTGGTACATCAGCAAGTGGGGGAAACCCATCCATACTCTGTGCAGAGAGGCCATGAGAGTGTGGAAATGGGTGTTCTCTTCAGACTGATTTCTCATTACAATGCACATTCCTGTGGAGACCAGCATATTGACGGACAGACTAAGCAGATCTGTCTTGAGTCCTCATAAGTGGGCCCTGAACCAGTCAGTGGTGAACCAAATATTTAGCCAATGGGGCCAACCTTGCTGTGATCTCTCTGCCTTCCCCCTGAACAAATGCAGCAAGTACTTTGGTCTGATCCCCCAAATGGGGAGTCACTGAGGGATGCTTTAGTCCATGATTGGCCTCTGGGTCTCCTGTATGATTACCCACCAATACCTCTAATTCCCCAAGTCCTACAGAAAGCCAGTGGGTTGAAGAGCACACTAATCCTCATTACCCCACCCCCTGGCCTCATCAGGTATGGTTCCCTTTCTTACGGTCTCAGAGCAAATATCCCCCATAGATACTGGATCCCAGTCAGGATCTAATTTCCCATCCATTATAACATCAACGTTCCAATCTTAGAGCCCTATGATTAACTGCTTGGTTTCTCCACTTCCACTGATTCTAAGAAAACCCAGGCTGGCTTCACCTCTCTGAGAGATTATTTTTTGCTTCCCAGAAGCCATTCACAAAGAAGGTTTATAAGAGCAAATGGAAGAGATTTTCAATCTGAGCATCGAAACAGAATATCGATCCCTTTTCAGCTCCTGATTCAGCTATACTTCTGTTTGAGTCTGCTTTTTCAAGATGGTGCCAGTTTCTCTCATAAAATTACAACTGGCAGCAATTGCAAATTTTGATGTAGGGAAATATTCTAATTGTTAGTACTCACATTCAGCATCCAAACTACTTAAGGTTTTTATAAAAGGGGTTTTCTTACTTAGGCCTCCAGTAAAAGATCCTTCTCATTAGGACCTCACCATTGTCCTTCAAGGTCTCACTCAAAAACCCTTTGAACCTGCTGACTCCTGTAACATGATGTTTCTGTCTTGGAAAACCATTTTTCTTGTGGCCATTACTTCAGCCAAAAGTGTCTGAGCCACAAGCTCTGTCATCTAAACCAACTTGTATCACCTTCTTCAAAGACTAGGTCTCTTTAAGAACGAATTCTACACTTATGCCTAAAGTTGCCACAGAGTCTAATATTAATCAGTCCATTCACCTACCAGTCTTCTTTCCCAATCATTCTAACAAGTGAGAGTATGTTACATTTGTTTGATGTTCATAAGCAGTTGCATTTCTATCTGCACAGGACAAAGGAGTATAGAAAATTTGAGCAACTATTTACATCTTTTTCACCTTATCGACTAATCCAGGCACTGTCAAAATCCCACTAGCAAAATAGATTACTGATTGTATTTCTACTGTTTGTTGAAAGGCATGTAGATACCCCGTCCTCCAAAAGCTTATTCTGCTAGGTCAGTGTCCACTTCATCAGCCTTTTCAGCTAGGACCTTGATGAAATCTGTGCAGCAGCAATTTGGTCCAAGTCCCATACATTTGTTTCTGATTATAAATTGGATATTGTCTCCAAAAACAGAGCATCTTCGCAGTGCTCTGGCATATCCTTCCATGAGGACCACCCGAGATTTTTGTAGCTGGGGACTCTGACCCATCATTGAGAAAATCATATATTAGTTAATGGAAAAGATTTGTAGTTGTTGCCAGGACATGGACCAACACCTTTTCAGGGCTAGTGTTTATGTGGTTCTGCATTATTTGTAATGGGTACAATGCTCTGGCCTGTATTACTTAATCTAGTAAGGTTCATATGTTGGCATTTTAGCAAGTCTTCCCATGGATCCCATTTTCAATGCAGTGTCATGTGAAAATGTTTTTGTATCAAGCCTCTGGAATCGTAATTTTGTGTTGGAAAAACTAACTCTTGCTCCATTTGAACCAGTTTATCAGGCTGACTTAAGGTTATTAACCTAGAAAACAGTGTTGCTGATTTCTCTAACCTCTGCAAGAAAAGAATCTGAAGTGCAAGCTCTTGGGTCAGTCTTCTCATTTCCCAAAATAACAAGTTTCCATGATAACTAATCCTTCATTTGTGCCTAAAATGATATCTGAGTTTACTTTGAGCCAGGCTATCCATCTCCCTGTCCTCTTTTCAGACAACAGAAAGAAATGAGAAAGGATACGCCATACTTTAGACATCCACAGACAACTCTAGTATTATCCTGACAGAACAAAATATATTAGGATCTCTGTTATGTTGTTAATTTCTTGTGATGGTATGAAAAAAAGGATATCCTGTGTATATGAGGTAGTGCCATCTGTGCCAGGGAGAGTAGGGTAGTGCTTATGTAATATATGCCAGCATAACTAGCTGGAGTTTTGTAAAGAATTTTATGTCATTTGATTATCACACTAATTTGTACAGATGTTTGTGTTAAAAATGTATTTGTAAAGTTACTTGTGTTAAAAATGCATCAATAGTGGGCCCTGCTGGATGGAAAAGAGATGTACATGTATGTCAGGAAATATTACAAGTGATTAAATGTGTATGTTTTAACAGAGAATTCTGGAATGAAATAGGTTATTTTCAGTCCAGCTAATTTTGAAAAATAGGTTGAAAATTAAATGGGTTGGTTTAGGCTATAAAGATTTTATCTTACAGGTCTGATTGCAGCCAGAGACAAAAATGTCTGGGAAAACCAGGACTAGGAATCTTGCTGTATTGTCCTTAGGGGTCAACTAATTGCTACCCTGGAAGGGTGGAAATTTTAGAAATTGTTTTATAGCTTTCAGATGCTGCAACAGATCTTAGCAAAGCTCTGGGTGTGTATTGCATCAGAGCCAGGTGACCAGATGTGATGTCATTCTATAACCAGTACTGAAAAGACTTTTTAGATACTAGTGAGAGATATTCCAGAACTCTTGCAGTAGCACTTTGTTTTTCGGAACATGGCAGGAAAGATTTCTGACAGATATCTCACACAGCCTCACACCTCATCCTGCCTTGCTGTAGTAAGCAACTCAACACATCATCTTCCCTTGCTTTAGTAAGTAACCAGGGAACAGTAATTAAGTCAGTCAGGAAAATATAGTGAGATTAGTTAAGTATTGTTTTTCTGCATCTATGTGAATCTATCCAACTGTTATTTTTTTATATCTCATGTGACTGAAACTCTGGTGATTATTGTAACTAGATATTCATTATTCTCATGTTTTCCGTTTTATTATTGATTATTAAATCTTTTTATACCTTTCATTGTGGCTGGTCTTAAACGTCTTGAGAGTACGCAAGGCTTCTTTTAGTGACATTGTGGCAGCTTCTGAAAGACTTGCTTCATTGGTCAAACTCTGCCATTTGTTTTAGTATTGATTTTACTCAATATAATTGGGTACCCTTGTAAGAGCCATAGAGTAGCTGACTGGTGGCAGTGTAATTACCTTAAAGTCTGGGCAGAGGGGGCACAGTTGGTAGATCTGTGCCAGCCTTTCCTGTGTGTGTGTGTGTGTGTGTGTGTGTGTGTGTGTGTGTGTGTGTGTGTGTGTGTATAAATCAAATATCCAAGTGTGTGTGTGTCAGCTACTTGGAGCAGGGACACAGAGCTCCAAAGTGGTCAGTGTGGAGTCTTTTTTGGGGCCTGGAGAGAGACAGAGTCCAACCCCAGGACTGGAGTGTGCTGTTAAGAGAATTTGTGCTTGGTGCAGACAGCTGCATCTGAAAATACTGTGTGTATCCATTTTTGCTCCAAGTGGCCGTCTCTCACCAGTGTCAGTGGTGAGGATTGAGCTCCTTGATTACTGGCCCAGAGTAGGGACCATCACAACCTGTGCCAAAGCTGACTATTTCCAAGTGGTTGTCTCATGAAGTTACCTTTTTGTTATACTCACCGCAATAAGGCAATTCCTGACCGGGTCAATGCTCATTCTACCAAGGCCTTGGCTTCATCTGTGGCTTTTTGAAAAGGGTTGGATTCTAGGAGTATTCTAGAAGCAATAACTTGGTCCTTCTCCACATCTAGGACTAACTTTGGTGGGACCATTCTCTAGGGTCTCCTGGATGCTTATCCTTCCTCCTCCTAGTCAGTTTAAGCGGTGGTAGTTACAAATACAGCTAAAGCTACTGCAGCAGTGATCATAATAATGAATTTAATACAATTGTATAAGTAAATTTACCGTAACAATAGATGTTTGAATGATAACAGCTGCAGTAACCGCTCCCTCCAGCCATTCCCCTTATTTTTTTATGTTTCTGTTGCCAGGTTTAGGGTCTGCATTTTCGCTTTACTAGTTTTAACCTTTTCCAGGGCTTTAGCCTTCCTCTTTCTGTTGGCAGGGAAGCTGTGAAAGGTTTTGCACCCAGATCACTCTTTCTTTATCTCAATTTGATACGAGTAATAGTTTGGGTGAGTGGAAGGTGCCCTTAAAGCTTTTGAAGCTGGCTGTTTACTGTGCAGGATGCAAAACATACAGGTTCCTCCTTCATTGAGTTTTATCTAAGCTATGGTAGTCTACCCAAATAACTTGGTCTACTGCAGCAGTGACTTAATTTTGAGCATAGTACAGTTGTGTAAGTAAATTTTGACATAACGGTAGATGTTCTGATAGGTGACTGTATCTCAGTACCTGTCCCGTAGCATTTTTCCTTTCATGTCTGTTGCCTCCATTTTTGGGGTAAGAAAGCTCTGAAGCTTTTGGTTCACTCATTGCTTTTTAATGGGGCTTTGCATGAGCTCCTGGTAGCTAAAACTTGTGGAACATTCTTTTAAGCTTTGAAAGGCTGGCCAGGTTGGTCATATCATTGTCAAGATATAACCATATAGCTTAGGCTACTGCAACAGTGACCTATTAGAACATGTACTGTTATGGAAAGTTTATTTACGTAACTGTGCTTTCTGATTTATTGTGGTCTTGTTTTCGGATATTTCATTCACATTTCTTTATCTTCCTCCTCCTGACTAGAGGTAGGGTTTACTCTGGCAAAAGCGTCCTGGACTTGTGGCTATCCATTTCTCAGCTACTGTTGTAGCATAATGGTTATAAGGCATCCAGAATGGAAATCCAGAGGGTCTTTGTTCAAGTCCTGTTTTGAAAGAACCACTTTTTTAGTGTTGTGCTCCTTAGCTTTGCTCACGGCATCTATAGCAGCTTGAGTCTAAGGTCAGAGTTTGTCGAATCAGTCTGTTCTCATTCATTGTCTTATTTTTGTATTTTGTTGGGTGGAGTGGAGAATGGTTTTCCTGCACTTAATAATGTAGTGTTCCACAGTGAGCTTTGGATGTGAATAATAAAAGATCTGTAGACTAGCCTACCAACTTGTTAAAAATTAAATATTTAAAATGTATATAAATGCAAGGTGTGCATTTGCACTTCCTCTGTCTCATTGGTGTGTGTGCATGTGTGTCTATTTCTTTTGGACAGAATTTTCCTAGTCCTACAATACATCATATTTTGTCTGTCATGTGAGCTAGCCCCCTACATACTAAATTTATTTATTTTTTCTATTTCTTATGGCTGCTAAGTATTTCCCATTTACTTTGATGTGCTGTTTTTATTGTCTGCATTTGTAATGGGTAGTGCTTTGAGGTATGTAATAACGTTTTGGTAAAGTCAGTTCCATCTATAATAGTGCAGTGAGCATTTGTTTTGTTAGTTTTATAGGCTATTTTTTTTTTCTTTTTAGCTAATTTATTTTTAGATAATGTAGTGTAGTTAAATCAGGTTTATTGTGTCACTAATGCAATTTTTCTGAATTGCTAGTTGAGGTTGGTCTGTGTTTTCATTTTTTATTTCTACTGTGAAGGAATTTTAGGTGGTTGATTTAGGTTGGCAGTCTTATTTTTGAGTGGTTGTATATTTCTATTTTTGTTTGGTTTCCACTGTGTGAAGTTTTTTCTCTTTTTAGTGAATGGGAGAATGTCCTTTTTAATTTCAGTTTTAAGGTAAGAATTGGTGTTGGTATATCTGTTTTGTGTGAATTGGTGTGTGTGTGTGTGTGTGTGTGTGTGTTTGTGCATGTATATCTGTGCAAATATATAATTATACAGAGTTTTGTGTGTGTATGTTTGTGCACATACAAAAATTGAAGAGAAAGAAAGCACAACAAAAAAGAATACCATCTGAAAAAAAGACAGCTGTAAACCTCCCTTGATAAGGGTGTCACGGGAGATACTCGGATTAACTTTTAAGACTGTACAGTTGCTCGATCTCTCACACATGTGAATGCAGCATCTTTAAAGAATAATTAGCATATTGCTTATTATCCTTTTATGAGAAGAGGTTTGTAGTTGTGTGTGTGTATGTGGCTATACATCATTTTGTCGATCACACTTTGTGCGATTTACATCTGTGTGAAAGTGCCGTTTCGTTCGCCGTTGTAAGGTTCGACATTGTGATGCAGATCACACTATAGTGGGGATCGGGAAGTGTACCCTTTCCCTCACTATAGTGCGATCCTGGAGTTTGTATATTTAAGTAGCAGGGGGTGGTGGGTGGGCTTGCCCCCCCTGCAAACACGTTTTTACTGTGCAAGTCACAGTAGTACTGTTCCCGGAAGTGTGGTGAATGTTCGAATTATGTCAAATTCGAACATTCACCACTTCGGAGTTAGACTTTGTGTTCAGCATTATAAATTTTGCGCTTTTGTTTTGAATTAGTAGCAATTCGCCATTGTTTAATTCAGTGAAATAATAGTAAACCGTTTATGTACAGTGGATATAAAAAGTTTACACACCCCTGTTAAAATGCCAGGTTTTTCTGATATAAAAAAATGAGACTACAATAAATCATTTCAGAACTTTTCACACTTTAATGTGACCTATAACCTGTATAATTCAATTGAAAAACAAATCTGTTAGGGAAAAAAAAAATAAAGTACAATACTCTGGTTGCATAAGTGTGCCCACTCTTAAACTAATACTTTGTTGTGTGTGCACACCCTTAAACTAATACGTTGTTGAAGCACCTTTTGATTTAATTACAGCATTCAGTCTTCTTGGGTACACTCCTGCCATCAATTAAAGAGAACTCAACGCCTCGCCAGTACGGTGTGCCCGGCCAAACCACGAATCAATAAAACACCAGAGGCCAGCATGTGCAGCTAATAAATCTTTTATTGAAAAGTAACTATTAATTAGGCATGAAATGCCACAAAACACATTATAAGTTCAAACCGGTTTCGGCTTTTCAGACTTCCTCAGTGAAAAAAGCATTTGTCATGCACAAAAAACTCATGAATATTTATACATACCACCAACCAATGGAGAAATGGTAAAGTCCAACCCTTAGGCTGGTTTGTCAATGCTATTTATATATTAATATATAACCATAGGTATCGTCATCAGAAAAGTGTAAACATATTACAAACAATATGAAAAAATATAGAAGGTAACATGTATTATGAATAATATACATAAACCATGATCCACAAAGATAAAAATATAAATTATATACATGAAAAGTAATCAACAAAAATGGAAATGGACTGTCAGTAGTATACTATACTGGGGACATACTGTGAAAAAACCACAAAGTCCCCAGTGACATGAAAATAAGTATAATGTAATACCTTTAACGAATCATCCACAAAAATAAGAATATTGTACATTAAAAATAATCTACAGAATAGAAAGATATTATCAACAGTATGTTATCAGGACATGCTGTGGGCAATTCACAAAGTCCCCAGTACCATGAATGGTATAATTAGGGTAACTTATATAGATGCCCTTATCAAGTCATGGTGCACCATATCAGTATTTATAATATGTATCTATACATTAACTATAAATGACTGTGTTGGATGTAAAAATCAACTAGATTGAACACACAAAAATTTGGAATAGACTGGTATATAGACCCGTTTTATAACAAAAATTCACCACCTGTGCTGGCAATAATGTGTTCATAAACACGAAATGGAGAAAAGTTCTGTGATATGTAGCTGGACAATGTAGCCTATAATAATGTAAAAATATACAACATAGACTATGTCATTTGTTTGATTGGATTCATGGTTAATAAACCAATCTGATCCATATCATACTTGGGAAAATGTCTCTAAGATTATTTCAAATTCTTCCCAATCATACCACATCTATAAGCTGGTTCCAGCATTTACAATCCATCCCAATTATAAGTGGTCATTAAGGCCAGGGGGGAAAAAAGAGCCCCAAGGTAAATGATCCAATATTTTTCTTTGTGGTTCAAAATACTATGCCACCCCTGTTGGTTGCTCCTGTCCCCAGTAATTTTGTCTATGATCATAAACATGAATTTGCATTATTGTGTTTTAAGGTGTGTCGATACAGAGCATTTGTCTCTTTTTTTATTCCTGATGTCACTTTTATGTTCCCCCATCCTAACTCTCAGTGAACGTGATGTCTGTCCTACATAGAATGCTGAACATTGACATGTTGCCAAATATATAACCCAACTACTACTGCAATTGCCAAAAACTCTATGATCATATACTCTACGTAAATTGTTTTAATTTACTTATTTGATTACAGGATCCACAGTGGCCACATGGAAAAGTGCCCAAAAGTTGGTCTCCAGACATTGTCATCTGTTTATAGATGGCACCCCCACTTTATGCTTGTAATGTGAGAACAAGGCTCCTAAAGTTTTACCCCATCTGTAGGAAAACTGACATTTGGGGCCCAAAAGATTCCTTAGTTGGTCGTTGGCTAATAATATGTTCCAGTTGTCATCAAGAATGCTTCTGATAACTTTATGGTTTCTGCCATATGTAGTAACAGACCTTAATGAAGACCCCTGTCCTGTCGGTTGATGTTTTTTGTATTCCAGTAGCGTATTTCTATCCTGATTATCAGACCATGTACTAGCTGACATTGTCAAATTGGTGATATCCCCTTTCCAAAAATCTGTTTTGGAGATCCAATTTGGCTTCCTCAAAATCCCTCTTGGATGAACTAATACTTTTAATCCTCAAAAATTGGGATTTCGGTATGTTGCGGATGGTTTGGCGCAGTTGCGTACTAGATGCGTGGAGTAGGGTGTTATATTGTGGGTATTTCGTGAAGGTCTTGGTACTCAAGGTGTGATCATTGTTCCTATAGACTGTCACATCCAGAAAGTCAGTGGTGTTAGAATTGTGTGTTATGGTAAATTGTATACCCCAAATATTACCATTTAGATATTCCACAAACTCCTGCAAATATGTGGGATTTGCACGCCACACCATCCAACAATCATCTAGGTATCTACACCAGATATCAATTTCCACCATGTATATGTTATGAAGTGGGTTATATATCAAGCATTCTTCAAAGTGTGCATCAGCTAGAAAGATGAAGATTAAGAGAAATGTCACCTTTCAACATGACCGTGACTGATTGCCAAGTCAAGATATGCTATGCTTATTGACTTCTGATAGACTCCTGCCCAAGAAGACTGAATGCTGTAATTAAACCAAAGGTGCTTCAACAAAGTATTAGTTTAAGGGTGTGCACACACAACAAAGTACTAGTTTAAGGGTGTGCACACTTCCAGCATATTGTAGGTTTTTATTTTTTTATATTTTTCCCCTAACAGATTTGTTGTTTTTCAATTGAATTGTACAGGTTATAGGTCACACACATTAAAGGTGGTAAAAGATTTGAAATGATTTATTGTGGTCTCATTTTTTTATATCACAAAAACCTGGCATTTTAACAGGGGTGTGTAAACTTTTTATCTCCACTTTAGATATGTAGAGCATAATGATGTTTACACACATCAGTAATGATGTATACACCCATATGTGAAACTTTAGTACAGTTTTAAACATTTATTTTCTTAAAGTAAAACAGTTAATATATATTTGTTGTTGGTGGCATTTTAATTCTTTTAGCAGATTTAAACCATTCACTTTCCTCTTTAATACTGTGATCTGTTTTTAACTTTCATACTGACGTGAAGTGTTTGGTTTGGTATGGTCTGAAACATTTTTGGCATTCTGTTTTGTTTTTGCAGACTCCAGAATGAAAAATGGATGAATGTACGTGTTGGTGACATTATCAAACTTGAAAACAATCAATTTGTAGCAGTAAGTATTTATTTTATTTTGTTTATGGTGTAGTGTTACTGTAGTGGACCAATTTCAGGAGTAGTCAATACAATTGCAATGTAAGCGATGGCTAAGAATAGGCAAAACAAAAATATACACTGGAAAAAAGAGGCTATGTACAATATTTGCAACAGTGGTTTTATTAATATGATATGATGACAGAGTTTGTGGAAGGAATTTGAGGAATTAAGAAGGGGCAAGGGTGAAACATGTTAGGCTGTGTCCCATCTGAGAGCACCTGCATTGGACTTGCTTGAGGGTATGCATTTTGAATTGAATTTATATGGAATAAGAGAATGTGTGTTTTAGGGGATTTGTAAGAGATTTATTGAGTTTTGGTGCAAGTGTAGAAAGCATGGTCTGTGCAGTGTAGTTTTCTTTTTGGAGTCTGCATGCTAGTAGTACTTGCCTTTATCATCTAAACAGACGTTTTGCAAAATGGATGCTTTCAAAAATGAGCATTCGATAAAAACAATTGGCAGTTCACTTTGTCAAACACATGAATAGTCGAAAAATTGAATATCTATGTGCTTATATGTACAAATGAATAAAATACTCCTGTATAAACATTTCTCACTAGGACAGCTGAAGTAAATATTTATGGATACAAAGAAAATACAATATGTTCATCATACTGATCTCTGCTGCATTAGCTTTAGATATACGAGTTATATCCCGCAAGAATATAACTATTTGGATGGCTTCCAATGCTTCAGGGCACATTCCATGTTCCCAAACTGTCAAGCAGCTCAAGCTGAACTGACTAAGAGACACGTGCGGGTGTGAAGCTGAAGATTATGCACCTCTGAGTCTTTTGAGGATCGATGGTTGGTTTGTGCTTTACTTTGCTGGGCAGAAGTTCCCTTTAAGGGGGGAAAAAACTTCCTTTTTTCTTTTGTTGAAGATTTATTACTTTCCTCTTCAAGGATGTTATCTTAAAGCTAGGAGTGTTACTTTTAAATAGAACACTTGTTTTTTTTTCTGTCAGTTTAAAAGAAGTGTAAATAACTGCAAATGTTTTTTTCTGTAGAGAAATTGTTTATTTTTCTTTTGTAATGCTGGTATAGCATTTTAAAGTGCTTTTTACTGTATTTTTTCAGTCAAAAATAACTTTTGTGGACTGGTAGTGATTACTGGCAGTTGCAGCTCCTCTTTCCTGGGAAAGAGGCACCATTTTCAGCTTGACCATGCAGTCGACTACCAGTCCCATGGTTGGTCCTTCTAACCACACAAAGAAGTAATTAATTAAACAGCCTTTGCCACCATGGCAGGCTAGCATTTAGCCTCAGCCATAGGTGGGTGACTCTGCTGTGACCATTTGTTATACCTCAGACCACTTATCTTTTACCCTGGATCCCTGTGGTGTAGTACCTAAAGCCACTATGGAGCCACATCCTCTGTGGTTGTTGGGGTCCCCTCAGTGGGCAGAGGAGAGATACTCTTATCGGTCCTGAGAGAGGGAATAGGGAAGATTTCCCTGTTGTCTCAGAATGCTGTGCCTATACCTGGGAACGCAGCTGCCACCATTAGTAAGAAGGTTGGCCCCATTTTTGTATCAAAAAGAGATAGAAAACCAACCATGTGTCTACACCTCCTCAAATTTCTTTTGATAGGAGTAGTTGACTGGGTCTGGTTTAGGGTTTAATTCAGGCTGTTGATACTTCTTGTAAAGAAGTTTCTGGTAAAGGAAAGAGGCATCCCTCTTTTCCTTAAGAGATTCAAGATTCTAAATCTGAACAAGGAAGATGCAGGGACGGATACAGGGTTTTTCCTCAGATTTCTGATTCAGAGTCTGAGGAGAGCTCAATTTCTGATTCTCCCTGTGGGAGTTTCTCTTTCTCTGAGACTATTGCTGGAATGTGTCAGTGTTTTTAGTGGGAGAAGACTAAGGTTTCTCAGTCCGTCAGAAAATACTATGATTTGTTACAGAAGGATTTTTCAAAACCTACACCCATTCCTCCTGTTCTTTGTGCTTTAGGGAATGTGTATGTTACTGCCTGCAAAGGCAGATAAGACATACAAAGTTCCTCAGTCTTTTAAATTTTTGTACAGTATTCTCAAACCTGACCCAGCAGCTATGGCTTTGGTTGATCCCATTGCTGCAAACCACTTAGTTAATTCCAATCCTACTATTTCTGATAAGGATGAGAAAGTTATTAATAGGTCATTGCTGGAACCTGTGTTCTGAGAGACTGCTTTCCAATCTATCTACAAATATACAGAGCTGAGTATATGTTTTTGGTTTTAGAGTTTGTGCTGTTGTTTTTTGTCCCACCCTCCCTATTTTTGACTTGTAGTTTAAATTTGGTGGTTTTTGCAGTTGCCTGCCCCATTGTAGATTTGATCTGAGACACTCCCCCAGTCCCATCTCTTTACCACATTCTACCTAATAAACTCTTTCTGCACTTGCTTTTAGTCCTTTTTAATTTAATTGCATTTTTTAAACTGTGTTTGGTCTAATATTGCTACATACTCAAGTGTGCTAGCTTGCACTGCATGTGAATTGTTTTTACTACTTTTCTGTAAAAAAAAAAAAAAAAAAACTTTAAGCCTGTTTATTACCTTTCCTGTATCCAGGACTGTATGTAAGCTTCTGAGCCCCCCAAGCCTTTCTGTGTTGGAGGGAAGCCTACTAGGTTATCAGTGGGAGTGGTAAGCACTAGGTAACCTGCCTACCACATAAGGAGTGGTTCTGGCCCAGAAATTGTAGTTATTGACCGTTTGGGCAATTTTTTCTATCAACTTTCTGATTTGAAAGCCTGCATTTGCACTTGTTTCTGTCCTGTAACTCGTCTAGTACAGATACAGATTCTTAGTTTTAGCACTTAAATTTGCTTATTCGTGCTCAGCACTTGTTCAGAACTTGTAAGCACTAAATAAGTTACTAATTACTATAGCACTCAACCTTCCTTATTACCTAGAGGAAAACAGTTTTTGTATTTTTCTCACTTGCTTAGAGGAAAACAGCTCTTGTACTCACTTTCCTCACTTATCTAGAGGAAAATAGTTTTTTATTTGGGCATGTCCAATGGTCAGCTCCCAGTGTTCTCTCCTATCTGTCTATATGTATCTGGGCATCTTGAGGCAATGTAGAAATTGCCTCATGTACACAGACAACCCTCTCCTCCTACCACCCAACACTACAACCTGTGAGAGATGCACTTATCTAGCCAAACTGGAGGTAAAGCTCTCTCCAACCAAGACTGAACTTGACAGTCATGAGGAGAAGGAAAACATTTGCACCACACCACACTCATCACATAGTCTCACTAAATCTACACCACCAAAATCCACACATAGTAACACAAAAACATTCGCGGAGGCTCTCTATAATCTGTCTAAGCAACAGAGACCTCCAAAGCAGAAACGCAAGCAACCTCCATCCCCCAACACAACCCAAATAACACATTGCCACTCAACCACAGCTAATAAGGCAAAACAACGTACCCAACACACTAGTCATAGGTGACTCTATAGTCAGGCACACGGATGTCCCACTCATCAGGCTAAACAAGGAGAAGGTTACTGTCGGGTGCCAGGATCCACCACATAACCCACACACTTGGGTCACACAACAACAAGTAAAAATATGACTCTGTCATTGTCCATGTTGGTGTGAATGACCTGAGACGTACCTCCCTGGACTACATGAAAAGAGACATGGAAGAGCTCTCCAATCTTGTAGCCCAGACAGGTATGACCCTAGCCCTGAGTAGCATTCTACCATCACCCAGAATGATACTGCAGTACAATGACAAATGATTGAATTCAACAATTGACTAAGCTTCTGGTGTCATTCTAAGGGGATACAGTATCTGTCTGCTTGGGATGACATGGTCGACAGACCACGATGCTTTGCCGCAGATGGCCTGCACCTGTCGCCACTGGGATTCCGGATATTGGCTAAGGCTCTTGCTGCCCCTATAATGCCTTTTGTAGGCAAGGTTCAAATAAATTCACCACCGTAACAGGAACAGGCAAGCAAAAACTGAGGGTAATGCTACTCAATGCTAGAAGTCTAAATCTCAAAATGCACTCACTCGAGGCACTCCTTAAAATGGAGAACATAGATATCTGTGCAGTGACTGAGGCCTGGTTCAAGGCTCCAGAGAGCACCCCTGCACTACCGGGCTATAACTCGTACCACACTTTTCGGCCATGTAACCTGGACCGAAACACCAAAGGCAGAGGTGTGTCCATATTCATTAAGGATATCCACAGCTCCAGGCTAGTTGCTCAGCATAATGCATCCGAGGTTATCCATAGGTTTATAGGTTGGTACTAGGCTATCGGCCCTAGGGCCTATACAAGCCTAGCCATAACAATTCTCTGTATTTCTTCTCACACTGTTTACTTCCCTGGACCCCTGTCTAGCAGGATGACTGACGTGATCCCCGGGGTGAACTTCCTTTCTCCCATCCAATCATCAAGGTTCCTTTTGAAGAGGGCCAAAGAGGCGCTCTGCTTGACAAGTATGGGCAGTCTGTTCCAGAGTCTGGGGAGTCTCTGGGTCAGGAACCTATCCCTCCAGCATGTTTTGTTTATTGTGATGACAAGATTTAGACAAGATTTAGATCCCTGGAGTTTGTGGCTCTGAGGGATTGGGAATTCTTTAAGTGTAGCATGTCCAACAGCTTTGGGTTTGACATGGCTTTGTATGTTAAGCAGAGTTCGCCTCGGAGTAGACGATATGCTTTTTGTAAGGCAGTCAGCATAGGGCATCTGCTTTAGTCCTGTGATACTTTGTGAGGTATTTCTGTGGCCTTTCCAGTTGCAGATGTCTTGAGAGGTACATACCAAACAGGGTGTTGTATTCTATAATGGGTCTAATGAGGGATTAGTACAGTGGGACAATGACCTCCTTTTTTCTGGATGAAAAGCCCTTAGTGATGAGGTGTGCCATATAGAAGGATTTCCTGACTGTTGTGGTGATGTGGTTATTGAAGGTGAGAACACTGTCCACCTATGTCCCTAAGTCTCTTATCACACTTTCAGTGTTTAGTGTACTGCCACCTATGTGATAATTCACAGGTACATGTTTTTTCCCAAAGGGGATAACTGTACATTTCTTGGCATTGAGCTTGAGCCCATGGCTCTGGCACCAAGCATCTGTTTCTGTAAGGCCCTTTTGTAGAGTATCTACATCATTTGGGGATTCAGTAATGGCTCCCAGTTTGCAGTCATCTGCGAACTTTGTTAGCCAAAGTCCCTTAGTGTTAGCCTGTACTTCAAAGAAGTAGATGCCAAACAAGAGAGGTCACAGGACAGAACCCTGAGGTACTCCACTTATCTGGAGCTGGATTTGGAGTCAGCTACTTTTACAGTGTGGGTTCTGTCAGTAAGCCAGTTGGCAACCCATCGAGTGACGTAGGGATTAATGCCCAACTTGGTAAGTTTATCTATGATTCCAGAGTGGGGGATGGTGTCAAAGGCCTTGGCAAGGTCCAGATAGGCTGTGTGGACTGCTTTACCCTCGTCCATGGCTCTGGAGACTGATTCAAAGACGTCACTAAGGTTCAGGAGACAAGATCGGCCCTTCCAAGTGCAACTAACTCTGGGCAAAACTGCAATACAAATTGTAGCATGCTACAGATCCCCCACCATGCCCCAAGATTCCCACTCCTCTTTTCTTGATGTACTGGAAAATATTAGGGTGCAACCAAACACCCTAATAATGGGTGACATCAACTACCCCACCATTAATTGGGAAAACTACTCATGTACCAACTCCTTAGTTCATCGCTTTCTGGAAATCATAAACTCCAATACCTTGGATCAACTTATCCACACCCCCACCAGGGGCAACAATATCCTAGACCTAGTCATTACCAACATGAGTGACCAGTGTTCCACACCTGAAGTCAACTCCTCGTTGGTCCGATCTAACCATAAGCTAATCACCCTTGATATCCACATCCTGCCCCCACCCCCATTAAGGAAACCACGGTAAAAAATTTCTCCAAAGCCAACTTCATGCTTCTTAAGACAGAAGTGGTGATCTTCAAGACACCCATGCAGGTGGACAATACAGTTACAACTGCTGAATCCTACACAAATGCACTCTATAAGCACTTACACAAGTGCATGGATCGTGCTATCCCAAACAGAACCAAGATGCTATCCTCCAAAAAAGAAGGCAATCTGGTGGTCCCCTGCCATAAACTGTACAACAGATGGAAGAAACTGTTGCAAAAGAGAGTAAAATCCCATGAGTAGAGGAGCTTCCCTGGTCAGCCTCGGTAAGAAGCTGAGATCCCTTATATGATCCTGCAAAGCTAGCTGCGTAAGCAAAATCACCACTAATTCCAAGGACAACCACAAAGCATTCTATAGCTATGTCAAGAATCTCGATGGCAACACCCAGATCTGCTCTGAGTTGCAGCACAACAGCATGAAAATTACAGAACCAACTGATATTGACAGTGCTAACTTTACCCCACCCCCTAAAAGGCCCTTATCTATACAGGAAGAATGCAGAGTCCCTGTAATCACAACTATGCAGTTAAAAGCTGCACTCTCTAAAGCCAAAAACACAGCATCCATGGGACCGGACAACATCCCAGGCTGCGTTCTACATTAACTTCAGAACGAGCTGCCTCCCCACTTAAGCACCATGTTCAGTAATAGCCTCGCATCAGGCTTTGTGCCCACTGAATGACGCAAAGCAACAGTTATCCCACTCCACAAACTGGGAGCCACCACTGATCCCGGGAACTATTGCCCTATTAGCCTGACGAGCCTGGTCTGCAAGGCCATGGAACGTATCATCATGGAACTCCTAAACAGACATTGGCAACCTCCAAACTCTGGACCCCACCCAGTTCGGGTTTGTGAAAGGCATATCATGCCTCCTGAACCTGATCGACTTCTTTGAGACAGTCACCAAAGCCGTAGATGAAGGTAAGGCGGTTCACACAGCCTATCTTGACCTCGCCAAGGCTTTTGGCACCATCCCCCATTCTGGAATTATAGCTAAACTCACTAAACTAGGTATAAATCCCTACATCACAAGATGGGTTGCCAACTGGCTCACTGACAAGAAACCACACTGTAAAAGTTGCAGACTTCAAATCTGACCTCAAAGCAGGGACAACTGGAGTACCACAGGGTTCCGTCCTGGGACCTCTCCTGTTTGGTATCTACTTCTCTGAAGTACAGGCTAACACAGAGGGCCTCTGGCTAATGAAGTTTGTAGATGACTGCAAAGTAGGAGTCATAATCCAGTCCCCAAATGATGTGGACATCCTACAGAAGGGCCTCGCTGAGACAGATGCCTGGAGTCAGAGCCATGGACTCAAGCTCAGTGCCAAAAAGTGCAGTGTCATCCCCTTTGGTAAAAACTCTGTACCCAGGAACTACCACATAGGCAGCAATCTATTTAACACTGAATGTGTGATAAGAGACCTTGGGATCCAGGTGGACAGTAGTCTCTCCTTTTGATCGTCACATCGTCACAGTAGTCAGGAAGTCCTTCTACGTGGCACACCTCATCATAAAAGGGTTCTCATCCAGGAAAAAAAGAGGTCATTGTTCCCCTCTACTCGACACTCATTAGACCCATTATAGAGTACAACGCCCCTTTTAGAATGTACCTCACAAGACATCTGCAGCAGCTGGAAAGGCCACAGAAGTATCTCACAAAGAGGATTACTAACCTCAAACAAATGCCCTACACTGACTGCCTCAAAAAACTCCAGCTTTACTCCGTAGCATATCGCCTACTCCGAGGTGATCTCTGCCTAACATATAAAGCTATGTCAAACCCAGAGCTGTTGGACATGCTACACCTAAAGAAATCCCAATCCCTCCGAGCTACACGCTCTGGGGACCTAAACCTTGTCACCACAATAAACAGGACATGCTGGAGGGATAGATTCCTGTCCCAGGGACTTCCCATACTCTGGAACAGGCTACCCATCTATGTCGAGCAAAGTTCTTCATTAGCACTCTTCAAGAAAAATCTTGATGAGTGGATGGAAAATGGGAAATACACCCCGGGGATCACGTCTATGTCTCTGCTCGACAGTGGCACAGGAAAATAACTTTCTTGGGTGGCGTAAGCCAGGGAACCTTATTGGCTAGGCTTACGTAGGCCCTTGGGCCGATAGCCTAGTATCTACCTATGAACCTATAAAAGTGTATACTTCAACTTTGATTTGCAGAATTTTGAATAGTCAGGCTCATATGTTAAAAGGTTGTTCTGACATTGTGAAAATGTAAGGAATGTTTTATCTGCAGTTTCTTGAGGAAAATCTGCTTTAAATAACTTTAGATCTGATGTCAGTCTTCATCTAGTCTTGACTCTTGGGTAGTCTGTACCGATCTTCGGAACCAGTTCGGCCATTATACAGCTCGCACCAGCCTCTTGAGCTAAGACTCTACCCACAATACTCCTCTCTATGTTACATCAGATCTCGTTTACCGCTCTTGTCGCAAGATGTGTCAGATGATTTTCCTCTTGCAGCAAAGTAAATATCTAAATTTATTAGTCTTTCTATTTTTCTTTTTTCCCTTTTTACTAAAAACCTTTAATCTGAAGTTGTTAATCTTCTTCCTCTTCATCCCTGATGGGTTCGGTTCTGAGCCCTCTGAGCCGAGTTGGCCTTGTACCAAGCTTGCGTGCACCAAAAACTCTCGGGCTAAGCTGCTACTCACAATGCTCTTCACTCAGTTACCTCAGATCTCATTTGCAGCGCAGCCATATAGCAGCGTTTCACCGAGCTCTCCAGCTAAGTGTTATATGTTTCAAATTTTTATATAAGTATTTCTGAGTTCTTTCTTGTCAAATTATTATTTTCCTCTAATTACTCACTCAGTTCTACCCATAGGTATCTCTTTTCCATACCATTGTTGGTATTTGCCCTCTGTACCCTTGCGGTATTCTCAATACCATTGTTGGTACTTCCCTCTCTCTCTCTAACTTCCCTTTCGACTTTAGCGTTGTGTGTTTTTTCTATTATGTCTGAAAAGAAAGGGACTACAGATTTTAAACACTGCTCTTCTTGCAGTGGTAAATTACCTAATAGTGATCTGCATGAGGAATGTGTATAATGTTTGGGGGTTCCGCACTCATCGGCGAAACCTCCCTGTGACATTTGCGCAAGTTTCAGTCACCGGATACTGAATGAAAGACGAAATAAGTTAATCCTCAAGGGCCTGCTTTCTTCTTTTTCGGAGGCTATTTCTGCATCTGAGGTCTCAACCCCTCCTTCTGTGGACAAAAAACATCCTCGTTCTGACTCCTCTTCACCGGCTGGTGATAGGGGCAAGGCTCATAAGCACAAGGCCCGTAAGACATCTTCTGAGCATCGAATTGCCTCGTTTCCGACCACCTCAGCTCCGAGTTTGGCACCAGTGGTACTTACAGAAGTTGCTATGATCGCCTCGTCGGCGCTGGTCCCAGCACCGACTACGGCTCCCGCTGCAACTTCGGTTCCGACCAGTTTGCCTGTCTCTACCTCGGCAGCGATGTCCCCCATCTCCGCTCTGTCGGTTCAGACAACATCTTCAGAGCCACTGTTTACCTCAACCCCAGCTGTGGCTTCGGCTCAGAGCCCACTCTCAGCTCCAATTATTACCCTGCTGACGGTTTATAAACTATAATCCTCTGTGCCATTTTTCAATACATCACGGACCCAGTACACCCCTTCTGCGGATACATTTGCCAAACAAGCTTTCAGCCCCTTTTTGGACTGGCCTGATTCCCCCTCAGAGGCATCAGTAAGATCCACCAGGGCCTACCTGAAGTGGATGTGGTGCGCCTCTTTGATCAGCTGCTGACTGCCAGGGGACTTACAAATTTTCTTAGAGCCCATTCCACTCCGGGTTTTGGGTCCATTGCTCCGGGAACCCCCACGTATTCTCCACCCTTGGACCCCTCTGTTCTCAGGCTCATATTTCCGACGTCTACGAGGGGGCAGTTTGCCTCGGTGCTGACAACCAGTGTGTCGGAGGTTCCCAGGCCCCTTTCGGTGTCTGTTCCGTCAGAACCCACCCTTCCTCAATCATATGCTTGGGGGGTGGAACCCACGGTTCCGGCCATGGTTCCAGTTGTGTCACCGGTTCTGTCTGTGTCCGAGAGTGACTCCCGACCCGGTTTTGCTTGAGTCTCAGTCCCTGGGAGCAGACCGCGTGGAACGGGGTATGACCCCATTTCCAAAATTTTCTTTGGTTCTAGGCTGCCATTCCTCTTCAGGCAGGCCTGCTTTCTGGGTGATGGAGAGGGTGCTTGCTTCAAGCAGTCCTCCTACTTTGGACCTACCACCCATTCCTTCTGAGCTGCAGCTATCAAAGGCCACCCTCCCTGGACTTTGAGAGCGCAAGACCCAGGAGACCCCTCTATAGGGTATTTCTCTGTCTGAGTCTTCTTTGCTTTGGATGCTCCCACCGAAGAACCCCCTTGGAAACGGGTGTATAAGAGAAAACACATGGACTCCCCAGAGGAGTCCCTCATGGAAGATGCAGACTACGATGATGGGGAAGGGTCCCCACGGTCACCCCCCTGACTATGTCTCATTTGGAGACATCCTGGAAATTTTGAAGCAGAGGGGTGACTTGAAGCCCGCCAACCCTTCCTTGGAGGAATCTGTATTCCTGCAGGCCTTCCGCTCTCAGCCCTCTACTTCTTGGATGACCCCCCGCCGATGACTTAGGCTCATCGTGCAGTGGGCATGGAAGAATCCATACACCACTGAGGCCATTCCCAGGAGATCAGATAAGATACTTTCCCCTCCAGAGGATCAACCCCATTGGTCTAGAGGTTTTCCAGAAGACACTATGGTGGTGGCGGCGGCCACGAAAAAGGACCTTGTGAAAGAAAGTCCTGCTGTCCACCCGCCCAACAGAGAGTCCCGGGTGGTGGACAGGTTAGGGAAGCAAGTGTTTGCTTCAGCGACCTTTGCTGTCAGGTCTCTGAACTTTTTGGCACATTTTACGAGGCTCCAGAGAGATCTCATCACTGAGCTCTCTGGAACCCTTGTGGGTCAAGTTTCGGACGGGGCACATGATAAAGTTGCTTCCCAACTTGCCACCCTAGAGTCAATTTCCAACTCGTTCATGAAGTTGCTGTCCCACGCAACTGAAGGGGCGGCTAGAGCTGTGGGTGCAGGCGTAGTTGAGACACCACACCTGGATGCGCATCTGTGACCTCACGGACTCAGTCTTCCTTTCTAAATGTCCGTATCGAACCATCAGCTCTGTTAGGTTCTAAGGTCAAGGACACATTAGCCAGGTGCGTGCAGGACAGGAAGACATTGTCTGCCGTGGGTCTACATTTTTCCAGACCTCAGCGCTCCTTCTCCAGGAACCAGAGGAGTGGAAAGATGTGGCACAAAAAGTCACAAGGTCCTTAACGTGAGGCACATGCTAAGGGCTCCCCCAGAGGCAGAAGGGGGTTCCAATAATGGAAGATGCCCATTTCGGGGCAGAGGAGGTCCCCGAAATCAGGACTCCAGAGATTTTCTTGTGAAGACCGTATAGCGCTCCTGAAGCGCTGCCCGGTTTGCTTTCCTCTGGAAACAGTTTGGGCTCGTTTCTCTCTGCACCAAGCTGCCTGGCGCTCTATTACAAATGACTAGTGGGTGCAGAGAATTTCCAGAGGCTATCACATTCCCCTAATCTCTTCCCCAAGACCTCTGAAATCCCTTCCTGATGTTCCACCCAGTCAAAGGGAGGAGGCAGCTTCCGATATAAGAAAGCTATGTCAAAAACGAGTCATCCAACAGGTCCCCCCAGACCAGTGCAATTCCGGGTTTTACTCAAGATTCTTTTTAGTGCCAAAAAAGACCGGGGACTGGAGACCCATTTTGGATCTCGGCCAGCTGAACAAATCAGTGATTCAAACCAAGTTCCGCATGGTCACGATTCAATCCATCCTCCCTTTTCTTCCGGAGGGTGTGTGGATGTGCTCGGTAGACGTCCTGGATGCGTATTACCACATCAAAATGGACAAACCCTCCAGGAGTCTCCTTTGCTTCCGGCTGGGAGCCAATCATTACCAATTCGGTCTCTCGATGGCCCCCAGAGTGTTCACGAAATGCCTAGCAGTGGTCCCAGCTCATCTGAGACTTCAGGGATTCCAGATGTTTCCGTATTTAGACTATTGGCTCCTCTCCGTCCCCATCAAGAGCCTCCTGGTCAAGGCCCTCCGCTACACTTTAGTACTAGCGGAGTCGCTGGGCATCACCATTCACTGGGAAAAATCCAACCTTCAGCCCTCTCAACAATTGGAATTTATAGGGGCAGTATTCAACACTCAAGTCTGGTCTCTCTTCCCCCCTCACAGGCTTTAGAGATTAAGGGCACAAGTTCAAGTGATACTCTGTCAAAGGAAGGTGTCTGCAAGGGAAATTCTTCGGACTCTGGGGTCTATGGCGGCAGCCATCCCAATTGGTCCCCTAGCCAGATTACATGTGAGACTGCTACAATGGCTGCTCCTGTCTCAGTGGTTATCCAGTCTTCATCCCCTGAGCTCACAGATTCTCATCACCAACTCCTGCAAACAAGATCTCCTCTGGTGGATGAGTACAGACGAAAATCTTTGGTGTCGCCCTTTCCAGACTCCCCAACCCAGCTCCACGGTGACCACGGATGCTTCCCTGATAGGGTGGGGGGGGCCACTTCCAGGGAAAGTCAGTCCAAGGCACATGGTCCAGCATAGAGGTCAACTTGCATATCAATGTCCTGGAGTTAGGAGCGGTGCAATTGGCGTTGCAAGCATTCCATCCACTCCTTCCATCAGGAACGATTGCTATCCAGTCGGACAACATGTCCGTCATCTGGTACATAAACAGGGTGGGACCAAATCCTATCCCCTATGCCGCGAAGCCATGAGAATCTGGTATTGGGTGATAGCTTCCAACCACTTTCTGATCGCAACACATATCCCAGGGAGTTCCAACGTAATTGTGGACAAGCTGAGCAGATGCATCCTCCATCCTCACAAGTGGTCTGTCAATCCGAGTATGATGGCAGAAATCTTCAGCCATTGGGGCCAGCCATGCTGCGACCTTTTCGCCTCCCCCTCAAACACAAAATGCAGCAGCTACTTTGACCTCTTTCCCACTCATGGGGAGTCACCGAGAGACGCTTTGACTCACGATTGGCCTGCGGGTCTCCTTTATGCTTATCCTCCGATACCTCTGATCCCTCTTTTGTTTAAGGAAAGCTATTCAGTTGAGTAGCAACGTGATCCTCATTGCCCCATTCTGGCCTCGTCAAGTGTGGTTTCCCTTCCTTCGACCTCACCTATTACAACCTCTTTGGATCCTGGACACTCATCAGGTCCTCATATCTCACCCACAAGGGCTGACTCCATAGAATTTATCCACTCTCAAGCTGACGGCTTGGCTTCTCCACTTCTGTTAGTTGCCAGGCAGGAAATCCTCTCCTCATCTGCCCATATTATCCTGGCCTCCCATAAACCATCCACCAGAAAACTTTACAGGGACAGATGGAAAAGATTCTCTATCTGGTCACATAATCGGATGCTAAATCCATTTTCAGCTCCTGTAGCTACTATTCTTCATTACCTCTGAGTTGTTTAACAATGGTGCATCGACTTTCACCATTTGAGTCCATTTAGCAGCTATTTAAGGACAGAGTATCACTTCATACTAATCCATCCTTTCTCCCCAAGGTGGTTTTTGACTTTTCTATTAACCAGTCCATTGAGCTCCCTGTATTCTTTCCAAATTATTCAAACAAGGGAGAATACTGTCTGCATTCATTGGATGTTCATAGACAACTGCGTTTCTACCTGGACAGAACTAAGTCCTTTCGCGAGTTGGACCAACTTTTCATTTCCTTTTCTGGTGCTAAAATGAGGTGTGCAGTATCTAAATTTACTTTGTCAAAATGGCTCAAGGATTGCATTACCTTCTCATATTCGCTTACGAATGAATCTAAGCCTGCTCAAATCAAAGCTCACTCAACTAGGGCTGTCTGTTGCCTTCCACTCTAGGGCCTCCATGGATGACATCTGTGTAGCAGCCATTTGGGCTAAACCCCATACCTTCATCAAGCATTACAAGTTGGATCTGATCTCCAGGGGAAGAGTGGCCTTTGGTTCAATGGTTCTCAGGAATGTTCTTCCATAAGGGCCACCCATGTTTTCCAAGTAGCTTGGGACTCTGTCCCATCAGTGATGCCTAGGAAGAAGATTAACAACTTCAGATAAAGGAGTTGTCTTACCATAACGTTCCATCTGAGTTGTTGATCTTCTTCCAGTCATCACACCCTCCCACCGGCCCCCACCAAAGGCTCCTGGTGGATTTTCTGGGTCTTGTGGTGCTTTAGGGTTTCTGTGCAGAGATGGCCTCTGACTTTCTGTTTCTTCTATATGTTGCATGCAAACTCGATATGAGGTAACTGAGTGAAAGGCATTGTAGGTAGCAGCTTAGCTCGAGAGTTTTTGGTGCACACAAGCTTGGTACAAGGCCGACTCAGTTCGGAACCGAACCCATCAGTGATGACTGGAAGATGATCAACAACTCAGATGGAACGTTATGGTAAGACGTAACTTCTTTTTTTCTGATCTCTATCCAACTTTTTCCAAGCGAGTGAGCTATTTTCCATACCCAGATAAACAGTGCAAGGAGGCAAAAATAGTTTGTGACACGAATGAACAATGTGAATTTAGAGTAAAAAAAACTTACCAAATATACATGCATACACACACACACACACACATATATATATATATATATATATATATATATATATATATAGGTTCATATCTAATGGCCGAATCAACATTATGCCGAATTACACATTGCCGAGACTAGTTTAACGAACGTACACATTGCTGAATACTCAAACGGCCAAGTTACACTATGCCGAATAGGAAGTTACATCTGCAGTATACATAAGGAGTAAGTTTGTTGTATAGCGTACCTCGTACAAGCAACAACATGGCGGAAATGACAAGCAATGCACCATAGAATGTAGGAACCATAAAAAATGATTTGCGGGGGGGGGGGGTCACCCCCTGCACCCCCCATGTGGGGGACTGTGCCCCCCACACACCCCTACTTAAATATACCAACTCCGAGACCGCACTACAGTGGGGAAACACGTAAATTCCCTTTCCCCACTGTAGTGTGCTTCGGCATAGTGTTATTTGGCCATTTAATCGGCAATGTGTACGTTTGGCAAATTAGTCTCGGCAATGTGTAATTCGGCGTTCTGTCAATTTGGCCATTAGATATGAACCCATATATATATATATATATATATATATATATATATATATATATATATATATATATAGTTCCTTTTTTACCATAGTTGGTAGTATTCTTTCTCTTCTAACTTTTTTTTTTTTAAACCTATTTTTAGGTAGTTCTGTCTACCATTGTTGGTAGAATTTTTCTTTCTATCCTTGTGTGTGTGATTGTATGACTACAGTTCTGCATGTTGACCTCCCTTGTTTTCTTAGTCATCAACATGGCAGAACAGTCCAAGGGCATGACTGGCTTTAAGCAATGCCAGGACTGCAGGCAGAAAATGGACACTCCGCCTGTATTTATTGTTTTTAGGTGCTTCACATTTAGACCTAGACTACTCCATCTGCCTGGTAGAACGTCAAAATAAGTTAATTTTTAAAGGGCTTAAGGCCCCCTTTGAAGAAGCCTTGGTTCCAAGATTAGTCAGTTGCTACTGACTTCTCCATCGGCACCGATTTATATATATTAAAAAAAAAAAAAAAAAAAAAAGTCCTCTTCCATTGGCTCCTCATCAGAACTGAAAGCTAAGGTTCCAAAGCTCTCTAAACAATTTTCCTCCTTGACACCAGCCACTACTTCGGCACCAACTTCAGCTTCTTGGTTGGCGCCGACATCTCCAACTGCAGCACAGCAGATCTTATCCTCTACCTTGGGGCCGAAAAGTGAACCACTTTTTATACACAGGACAAGGTACTCCCCTTCCATTGACCCTTTCTATGGTCAGATTCCTAGTCACTTTGTGGAAAGGCCAGAATCCCCCCTGGATTGTCCATTTGATCCTCCAGGAGTCTCACTGAAGTAGATGTAGTGAGGTTGGTGGACAACCTCCTAGTGGCTAGGGGTCTTTCAACTTCCTTCCAACCCCCTTTCTCACCTGGAGCAGGGATATTTTCTCCCAGGACTCTACCAGTTCTTCCTCCACTGACCTCCACAGAGGCCTTAGAGCTTCCCAGTATGACCACTCAGGGTCCAGTTGCTCTGGTACAGACAGCCTTTTGTCTTCAGTTCTGGAGTTGGCTCTGTTGACTTTTGTTCCATCAGAACCGGCGGGCTCCCGAGATCGTGGTTCCACTGTTGGACCTGAGGGGTTTGAGTCTGCTCCTGTTTTTTATTCGATGTCACCCTTACCTCTTGGAACTCCAATGGCTGGGGGCCCTTTCCTCAGCTTCTGCTTTGGAGGTGGATTGCTTGGAGTGGGAGGACTGCTGTTCCGAGTTTGTCTCTCTCTGTTCCAGGCTCCCATCCCTCTTCTTGGGGGGAGCTGCCTTCCAAACAATGGAAAGAGCATTGGCCATTGCAGGCTCTCAGGTGGCTCCTGCTGTGCCAGAGTTTCATCCTTTGACCTCTTCTTACCTGGAGCTTCCACCGACCTCCATGCCCAGACAGCAAGCACCAAGGCTGCAAGAGATTCCAGCAAAGGGTCATTCCCACTGAAGAGCCTTCTTGGAAGAAAATGTGTAAGAGGAAGCACCTAGACTGTCCTGAAGAGTCTGCCATTGAGGACACATTTTGATGACAGGGAGGGTTCCCCATCACCCCTGGAAGATTTCTGCTTTGGAGACATTCTAGAGATCCTTAAACAGAGGGGTAATTGGAAGTCCAAAGACCCTTCTTCCAAGGAGTCTGTGTACTTGCAAGCCTTCAGTTCTCACCCATCTACTTCCTGGGTGATCCTTCCTCTGACGGTCTGATTAAGTTGATCGCTCAGTGGGCTTGGTAGGCTCCTGACTCCATAGATCTGATTCCCCGGAGACCCCAAAATAAATGCTCTCTGCTCTCAAGGGCCAACAGCATTGGGCAGAAGGGTTAGCATTAGATGCTATGGTGGTGGCTGCCACCAAAAAGGAACTAGCTGAGGAAAGTTCCACTGTCCATCCCCCTAACTGAGAGTGTAGGGCAATGGACAGATTTAGAAAGCTGGTTTATGCATCAACCTTCACCTTAAGGTCCTTGAGTTTTATGGCACATTTCACTAGGCTCCAGAGGGATCTGATCAAGGAGCTGTCGGCGGACACCCTACCAGGAGTTGCATTTGACAGGGTCCAAGAAAAAGTAGCCTCACAATTAGCTACCCCAGAGTCCATTTCCAACTTGTCCATGAGGCTCATTGCACATGCAGTTAAAGGGGTGACCAGGACAGCCAGTAAAGGAGTTGCAATTAGAGAACATGCCTGGATGTGCATGTGTGAGCTTGCAGAGCCATTCAAGTCTTCCTATGTCAATGCTCCCTTTGACAGATCATCTGTTTGGCACCACAGTCGAAAAAACTCTAGCCAGGTGTGAGAAAGATGGGAAGACCTCTCTGCAGTGAGCAAAAGTTTTTCTACTCCCCAACGGTCCTACTCTAGGAATCAGAGGAGTGGAAAGATGTGGTTCAGGAAGTCCCAAGGGTCTTTCCAGAATACATGTTGGAGGAGGCTCCCCTCGGTGCAAATAGGGCAGCTCTAGTGTAAGACCCCGAGCCAGAGGTGACTCGCAGAATCAGGGTTCCAGAGATTCTTTCTCTGGCCAGCCCTACCAGCTCTCATGAAAGGGGCCAGATTGCTTACTTTTGGAAGCAGTCTGGGGAAGATTTCCTCTGCATTCAAGAGCCTGGCGACAAATAGCCACAGATGCTTTGGTATAGAGAATTATTATCAAAGGTTATTCTATCCCCTTCATTTTGTATCCAGGATCTCTAACAAGGCTCCTCGATGTTTCACCCAATCAGAAGGACCAAGCAGCTTTACAAATCCAAAAACTGATAGAGAAAAGAGTCATCCAAGAAGTCCCACCAGACCAGATAGGATTCGTATTTTACTCGAGGTTTTTTTTAGTGCCAAAAAAAAGACAGGGGACTGGAGACCAATTCTGGATCTCAGCCTTCTAAACAAATTTGTTCAATCCTAATTGTGGATGGTCATGGTTCAGTCTGTTCCTCCCTTTCTAGAGGAAATGGTTGGATGTGCTCTATAGACCTTCAAGATGCATATTACCACATAAAGATGGACAAACACTCCAGGAGGTTTCTCTGCTTTCAGCTATGAGCCAGTCACTTTCAGTTCAGAGTGCTGCCCTTTGGCCTCACCACAGCTCCCAGGGTGTTCAAATGTATTGCAGCAGTAACAGCTGACTTGAGACTGTACGGATTCTAGCTGTTTCCGTATCTAGATGACTGGCTCATCACCGCTCCCACCAGACATCTACTGCTTTAACCAACATAATTTATTATGCACTTGTTCGTGCACCTGGGCATCATAGTCAAAGTCTCAGCTAAACCCCACTCAAGATTCATAGGAGCTCGTCTGAACACCATCTCTTGTGTAACCTCCCTTCCTAAGCACAGATTACAGAAGATAAAATCCCAAGTACATGCTATTCTCTGCAAAAACAAAGTCTCGGTGCTACTAGTCTTTCAAGCATTGGAGTCCATGGCAGCGACCATCACTCTGGTCCCACTAGTGAGATTTCACATGCGGCTACTACAATGGCTTCTAGCATCACAATGGTCTAGTCTAACCCATCCAGTGACCTATCCCATTCTCATCACCGGTCACTGCAAAAAAAAAAACATGTCCTGTTGGATGGAATCCGAAGAAATCCTTTTAGACTGCCCCTCCGCCTCTCCTCTACCCAAGGCCATAGTGACTACATATCCACCCAGATGGGGTGGGGGTCATTATCTGGGAAGAACAGTCCAACGCACTTGGCCCCTGATAGAGACTAGCCTGCATATCATCGTTCTGGAGTTGAGGGCAGTGCTATTAGCATTGCAAGCCTTTCAATCTGTCTGTCTAGGAACCATTGCAATTCAGTCAGACATGTCCATTGGTCTGGTACATCACCAAACAGGGAGGAACCAAGTCTTACCCCCTCTGTTGAGGAGCCCTCAGAGTGTGGCAATGGGCAGTTTCCTCCACCCACTTTTTGATAGCAGTGCACATCCCAGGGAGCTCAAACGTGATTGCAGACAAATTGACCAGTTGTATACTTCTGCCTCACAGTGGTTTCTCAATCCCTGAAGAGCGAGGAAGATTTTTCATTGCTGCGGCCAGCCTTGCAGCAACCTATTTGCATCACCCCAAAACAACAAGTGCAGAAGTTACTTTGCCCTAATCCCCCCCACACTGGGAGTTCCCGAGAGACTCTTTTCTCATAGCTATTACCTCCGCAAGACGAGTCTGAGATTCAGGTTTTATGCTTAAAAACCCCCTTATTAAGTTTTCCATAAGGATAGAGTTTCACTCTGAACCAATCCATTCTTTTTTCAGAGGTGGTTTCAGAATTCAACATTAATCAAACCATTGACTTACCTGTTTTCTTTCCTAACTTTACCAACAAAGGTGAATATTGCATGTTATGTTGTCCTGTCTCGCCTTCATTCTTACTGGTTGGGTTTGGAACAGATTTTCAGTTCTGACTCGGCCGCATACTAAAGCTCAAGGACTTCCACTAGCTTGTGGCTGTATCCCTATCCTATCATGCTCTAGTGAAGCTCCCCAGATCTCTCTTGCCACTAAAGGGATCTGAGGCTTCCATCTTGGCTCTGGCTAAGTGAACACATTTTTTACCTTTATTATCCCTTTATTGTCATAATAAAGGTAAAAAAAATGTGTTCACTTAGCCAATTACCTTTATTATCCCTTTATTATCATATGAAGCCGCGGTGGTGCAGGGGTAGCATTGTTGCCTCACAGCAAGAGGTTCTCCCGTTCGATTCTCGGCTGGAGCGCCTTCTGTGTGGAGTCTGCATGTCCTCCCCGCGGTCGTGTGGCGTTCGAAAGATACGTGTGAATGGGCATGCCTTCGTTGAAGGTTGGGCGTCGGTCTGGCACCTCTGCACCATAAAAAATTGACTACCAATCATTAGCGGACTGGAGTTCCGCTGTGGCGACCCCTAACAGGGCAAAGCCGAAAGAAAAACAAACATCCCTTTATTATCATAATTTTTTCTGTTCTATTTTAACATAGAGTCGGTGTTATTCTTCGTGGTTTTTTTCCCTACTTACATAACAAATTCGCTGCTGTGGTGTTGCTTTAGGCTGTCCTTTTCCGTTAAGGCCTTGTTTTTCCCTATCCCAGTTAAATTGCCATCTGTTAAAGAAAAAGCGTCAGCCCGTTTTAATTAGAGGGCATCTTGTTTTTGTTTTATTAGTAGTATTTGTTTTTCTCCACTGTTTAAAAGAAAGGAGCGTTAGCCCATTTAAGTTATAGGGCTTCCGCTGCTCATTTTAGTTAGAGGGCTTCCTAACCATGTCTTTCCCTTCCTACTGTGCTAGTTTACAAAAAAAAAAAAAAAAGTTTGTCTTTATATAGAATTGTTCCTTAGTTTTTTAGGGTGTTAAATTATTGTTGCAGTTCATTTGTCTGCTCTTGCGTGTGTGTTTGAAACATGTCCAAGGAGCATAAAGAATCTAAGCCTTCGGGCTTCAAAAAATGTACGAAATGCACCCAGATGATTTCAATTACTGTCTCCCATACTATGTGTGTACTGCTTGGGAGCAGTACATCTTCAGGGGACATGCTCAGTATGTCACTCATTTAGCTTTAGCGTGATGTTAGAGCTTAAAAATAAGTTTATTGTGAGAGGTCTTTTGAAATCCCCATTCCAAGAAGCTATAGAAGGTCCGGAGGCAGTTCAGCATCAGTCAAATCTTCATCAAGATCAGAAAAATCAACAAAAAGATCTTCTCCCTCTTCAGGACAGAGTTGTCAAAAAAGTTGAGCAAAATTGCATATCCGGCTTCAACTACTTCATAACCGACAAAATCTACTCTGTTGGCTCCAACTTTAATGGTGCCGATGGAGTTTGAACTCAGGAGCCGGTCCCCAGAATTGGAACCAGTTACTCCAGTTTTGAGAGCACCTATCTTACAAGTCAGTAAGGTCTCCTACCCTCTCATCTAAGTCCTCCAGGAGTCTTTTGGACGATGATGTGGATAGGGTGGTCCATAGGCGTCTGAAGACACCGGTGCTGGCTAAATATCTCTCTGCTCTGACCCACAGGGATTTAGAGCCAGCCAAGCCCAACCCACTTACATCAGTTCCTCCACCGAGCTGACCCAGGACCTCAGAGCAGGAATGATTGGAACAGACTGTTGTAGAGCCCATCGGTGCCGAGAACCATCCTGGTATCTTCGGAACAGATATCTGCTCCGACTTCCTCGGTTCTGTCCGAGGGGTCTAGGAGCCGATGCTCTCCTGTTTGGTCCAGGGAGGGGAGTTGGATCGGACAGTTGTCTGATCTGACCCTGCCCCTCGGAACTTCGGCACGGATGAGCTCAACTCCTACATCGACTTCAGAGCCCACCCCCTTGGTTCCGGGGATTTCTTTTGGCTCTTCGGAGATGGAGGTGTCTTCGGATCAGGGGAGGGGGGTTTTGAGGTGATGAGGAGGGTGCTATCTACTCAGACAGCTCCACTCTGGTTCTAACATTCCTCCCCCTAAGGTGCCGGCGTCTGTCTCTGTACCACACCATCCATAGACTAGTAGAGACCTGATGCCTCAGGGTAGGCCATCGGGTGAACCCCTCTCTTCCGAAACCTCTCCAGAATACCCTTCTGAAGAGGTCTCTCGCTAGAGACTACCGTCGCCCTCTGAAGATTTCTCTTTCGCAGAGATCCTAGAAATCCTTAAGCAGAGAGGCGGCTGGAAGCCCATCAGCCCTTCTGATGAAAAGTCTGTTTACCTGAAGGACTTTGGGTCTCACCCTTCAGTCGGATGTCTCCGCCTTTCGATGAACTTATGGAACTAGTTAGTTGAAAAGTGTGAGAATCTCCAGATGCAGTGGAACCTGTCCCTAGGAGGCCAAATAAGTTCATTACAGCCCCTTCAGATAAAGCCTTCCTGAACAAGGGTGTCCCTGTAGATGTTATGGTGGTGGCAGCAGCCACCAAAAAGGAACTTTCTGAAACATTCTCGTCTGTCCATCCACTGAACAAGGAGTCCCGTACGATGGACAGATACGGGAAGTACACTTTTGCTTCAGTGACTTTTGCTCTCCATTTGCTGAACTATCTGAAGCATTTTACAAGCCTACAAAAAGATCCTCTAAAGGAGCTAGGAGATGCTCTCCAAGGAACAGTAACTGCAGGGGTAGCAGACAAGGTTTCCCATCAGCTCTCCACCTTAAATTCCATGGTCAACTCCTCCATGAGGCTCATTTTTAATGCAGCAGGAGGAGCCAGCAGAGCTGCGGGTTCAGGTTTTTCCCTAGGGAGACATTCCTGGATGCACTTATGTGACTTTTTGGAACCTTTCAAATCTTTTACTAATGCCCCGTTTGATGGCTTGTCCCTGTTTAGGCCAAAAGTTAGAGACTCTAACCAGGTGTGAACAAGAAAGAAAGACTCTCTCTGCTGTAGAAGTCAATTTTTCTGTACCTTCTAGGCCTTATCCAAAAGGCCAGAAAGGGGGGGGGTGTGGTTCTGTAAATCCCAGAAAGTTTTCAGGACACATGTGACTCTTCCCGTAGGGGCAGAGGGGGCAGTACAAATGGAAGATGCCATCCATGTGGCAGAGA
The DNA here is from genome assembly GCF_019279795.1 of Protopterus annectens. Taxonomy (NCBI): domain Eukaryota; kingdom Metazoa; phylum Chordata; order Ceratodontiformes; family Protopteridae; genus Protopterus; species Protopterus annectens. The sequence continues at coordinate 1,118,175,389 of NC_056741.1, forward strand.
TCTGCAAAACCAGGGCAACAGATTCTTTCCATGGTTGGCTCTTTCAGTGCTCCTGAAGGGAGGCCCGTCGGTCCAACATTTGAGGCAGTCGGGGGTCACTTATCTTCGTAACTACAAGCCTGGCTTGAAATAACAAAAGACAAGTGAGTACAAAGTATCATATCCAGAGGATACTCCATACCATTTTCTCTTCCCGTCCCAAATATAAAGAAAATCCCGGACATTCCACCCAGTCAGAGGGATCAAGCAACTCTAGGAATTCAAAAGTTGCTAGACAAGAGTCATCCAAAAAGTCCCCAAAGACCAAAATAGGATCTGGAACTTACTCAAGATTCTTTTTAGTGCCAGAAAGAACTGGGAACTGGAGACCAATTTTGGATCTCAGCAGATTAAAGGAATCCGTAAAAAAGACCATGTTCCGGATGATAACACTGTAGTCGATTCTCCCATTTTTGGGAAATGAAAATTGGATGTGCTGTATAAAGCTCCAGGATGCGTACTACCACATAAAGGTGGACAGGCCATCCAGGAGTCATCTGCGCTTCCGGCTCGGAGCTAGTCATTCCCAGTTTCGAGCTCTGCCCTTTGGTCTCACTACAGCCCCCAGAGTGTTCACCAAGTGCATGTCAGTAGTCACGGCTCACCTGAGACGTGTAGGAGTCAGAGTGTTTATCTAGACTGGCTCCTAACTGCCATCACCAAGCAACTACTACTGGAATCAGGAGACAGAGACACCACTCTCTCTCTGCCTCTCTCTGCTCTCACCTGAGAATCACAATAAATTAAGAAAAATCTGCCTTGTTGCCATCACAATGTATCGTGTGTATAGGAGCAGATCTATATACAATAAGCATGAAGGCAAAACTTCCTACAGAAAGAGTCCTAGTTCTGAGACAGCAAGTCTCCAACCTTCTCTCCAAAACAAAAGTACAGGAAAAAACAGTTTTGAAAGTGTTGGGCACCATGGCATCTGCGGTAAGTTTAATTCCACTTGCACGCATGCACATGAGAATTCGGCAGTGGCTTCTGTTCACCCAGTGGTCATTACAAGAACTACCCATGTCTCACCAAATTCTGTTGAGTCCTGCAAGAAAGACCTTAGCTGGTGGCTTCACTCTATTAGGTCAACCATTTCCTCCCCCTCAGCCGGTGGCCACAGTGACCACGGATGCCTCCCAGATTGGGGGGGGGGTATTATCTGGGCAGGACAGTTCAAGGCCCCTGGCAGGATCACAAGGCCCACTTGCACATCAATATCCTTGAAATGAGGGTGGTGCTTATGATGTTGCAGGCACTCCAGGACTCTTCCGCTTGGAACAATTGCAATTTAGACAGACGTGTCAGTTGTCTGGTACATAAACAAGGCGGGACCAGGTCTTACCGCCTTTGTCGAGAAGCCCTCAAATTATGGCAGTGGGCAACTCTTGCCATCAGGGCATTGAATTGCCAGTTTCACATGTTGAAGTACCAACAACATATGGAACTAATTAAACAAAAAATGTTGTTACTCCCAGATTGTGCAGAAAATAAAGATTTACAAGAGTTAATGCATTCTGCAAACAAAGTTAGTAAGCGTACTTTGCAGTGTGGCTTTGATGCCCTAGAAGCGTCTTGCAGAGCTGCAGTTACTGAGTCTGTACTGAGAAGGCATGCTTGGCTGAAGGAGCAAACATTGCCAGATCATGTCAAATCAAAATTACTAGATGCTCCTTTAAATAAGGACTGTTTGTTTGGCACCAAAGCAGTAGTAGTTCTTAAAAAGATGGAAGAAAAAGCTAAATCTATGCAAACTGTTAAAGAATTCTTACAAGAGCAGCCACCTAGATTCAGTAGGCATTGATCTTCTAAAAATGGTCCTTACCTGCCCCTTCCTGGACTTCTTGTAAGAAGCAAGGTGAGGCCGATGCCAATAAGGAGATGAACAGATATCCACTATATAGCAAACCAAACTGCCAGGTACTGACCAACTCCAAAAATTGCAGAAAAGACTCTGTAACCACCTTTTCACGAACACTGCTTTATTGTTTTGACCTAGGTTTCGTCCTTACGAACTTCCTCAGAATACAGTCTATCATTCTACCCCACTTATTTATACAATGCTGATTATTCAATAATCATTTAATTAATAACCTAATTTCCCGCCATACATTCTTAAAAGGGAAATGGTATTATTCAAAAAATATTTTTGTTCATTTAAAAACAACACATATTAATACATTATCATCTCATATGCACTTTACAAATTGATATATACAATTTTATACAAAAAATTAATTAACTTTCCAAAAATACAAATAATCTATTTATAAATTATATATATAAATTCTTGTTCTATCAATTTTGCCATGATATCATTTTAAATGATATATTATCCTATATAATGACAATGTGCTACATGTGTACCATTATAAGTATATTTATTAACCCTATTATATTATTGAATGTTCATGTATATTTACCTTTTATACCATAAATTCATTTGTATAATTAATGATAAAAATATGTATAATTATATATACTACTAGTATATTTATTTATAAGCAAAAGACTTAACTATGTTCCATGGAATATTTGATGTATTTCTATCTATTTTAATACAATTAATATATATGTATTGTGATATGTGTAAAAATTGCACCCTATTAATTATTAATTTCATATTTTAAATGTATATGTTCATAATTTGTTCCAATAATTAATCTTGTGATTTCATATTGTATGTGAATTATAAATATAATACCTTGTATGTGGATGTGATAATTTATCATGCATTATATATTCTATTTAATTTTAATACTGGCATAATACTCATATATTCATTTATACCCGGAGGTATACATGCATTGAGTAATATTTGCCATTTTAATTCTTCCATATCCAAGTGATATATGGTTGTCCTTCCTTGTAGATCTTGTTTAATTTGAGTTACAACCATAAATTTAAAAGTATGATCTTTATATTCCATAATGTGTCTTGCTAAAGCATTACTGTTTTTCTGATGTTGAATATCCAATAAATGTTCTTTAATTCTTTCTCTGATTTTTCTTTTCGTTTTTCCCACGTAAAATGCCTTACACTGTTGACACAAGGCTATGTATACTATATTAATTGTATGACAATTATAATGCCCATGTATTGTTATGTTGCATTCATTAATTATAATATTAGAACCTGTTACGTGAATATAATTACATGTCCTACATGCTCCACATTTAAAATTTCCTTTTCTTGCACTTGTGTATTGTCCAGTATTTCTTTTGTGTTCTAATATATTTTTGAAGGAAGGACTCTTCTTATATACAAATTTTATTATTCCAAAAAATATTTGTCTCCCAATTTTGTCATTAACAAAGAAATCCCAATTTATCTTAATGATACCTTCTATGTCTTTGGAACAATCATCAAATTTAATAATATATAATGGAATGTTATTATAATATTGTTCATCCATTATATCTTCCTTCTGAATCGATATTACACCAGTTTTTAAAATTGCTGTATAGATTCCATTCTTTCTTTTGTTTGTTACTTCTTCATATATCTGAACACAAAATTGTTCTGGGTATCCCCTGTTCATAAAAAGCTGCATAATGTATTTCATTTCTTCTATGAAATCAAGTTCTCCGCTGACCATTCTGGCCGCCCTGACCATCTGCCCCTTCACAATGGCTTTTTTCTGATGGTCGGGGTGCCAACTATCAAAGTGCAAGTACGCATTTGAAAATGTAGGTTTTCTATGTATTTTTGTATTCAACTTGTTTGTTTGTTTATCATGTGTTATATCCACATCCAGGTAATTAATACTGTTTTCTTGGACATTATAAGTAAACTTCAAAAATTTTACTGTATTATTTATATACTGTAAAAATGTATCCAATATATTTATATTATTATTTGGATTCCATATGATGAAAATATCATCCAAATATCTGGTATACATAAAAATATGTTCACGAAACTCTGTAGTAAATAGATAGTTTTGTTCCCAATAGCTCATGATTAGATTTGCATACATGGGGGCACAAGGTGCCCCCATTGCTACTCCACTAATTTGTTGAAAATAGCTACCTTCGAAAAATATATAATTGTTATTCAATACAGTTTCCATTAAATTTATTAATGTATTGATTTGGTCTTGTTCATATAGCTTTGTCAAAAAAAGTTGTTCTTCCAGCCATAAAAGGCCTACATCATGGGGTATTGTGGTAAATAAACTTACTACATCTATTGTAATGAAAACATATTCTTTTTTCATGGTGATTTTATTAAGTCTACTCAAAAAGTCCCATGAATCTTTTGTGATGTAACTAAAGGATTTCATACTTTCCTTAAAAAATGATCCAAGTATTTACTTATATTACTTGTAACACTTCTATTTCCATCTACTATAGGTCTGAAATCCAAGTTATCAAGACCTTTATGAATTTTTGGTATTCCGAAGATACCACTGATTACTGGATATTCATTTTTCAAGTAGTTATATTCTATTTCAGTGATACCCCCTTGATATAACATATCTTCTAGCTTTGTTTCAATTCTTTTATATGCTATATGTACTTGATTTCTACTTATTTCTACATATGTTTTATTCATTAACATGTTAGTCATATATAAGCTGTAATCATTATAGTCTAGTATGACTATACCATTACCTTTGTCAGGTCTCATGACTCTTAATGTTGGATCATTTTGTATTTCTTTCAAAAGCTGTTTTTCACTTGTTGTAATATTAACATATTTGTTATATTTATATTTTTTATAGAATTGTCTTATGTCATATTCAGTTCTCCTTTCAAATTGTATAATTTCCTCATTCATGGGTGGGTTGAATAGGCTTGGTTTCGTGAACATATTATTTTCCCCAATATTACATTCATTGTTGTTATTGAAGTATACCTTTAAGTTTAATTTTCTAGAAAATAACTTTAAATCTAATATAGATTGTACCATATTGCCTTTAGTACATGGGACAAAATTGAGTCCTTTTGAAAATAAATTTGCATGTGCTATTGTAATATCCTTAGAAGAATAATTATATATCATATAATCTTGCTTTGTATTCTTTATAACAATTGGATTACATAAAAATTGCACATTATGTTCTATTGGAATATTCAAATTTGAACATATCGTTGTTTCTACATCATTGGGTTGCACTTGATTATCACATTGTGTAATATAATTGTCTGGATTTTGATTAATACAAAAATTAACTAAATATTGCGAATGATCTAACGTAGTTGTTACTTGCCTGTCTCCTGGACTTCACTCCAAACCCCGGGGAAACAGGCCACACAGACTACAGTCTCAGGGTATGCGGAGATCTAAACAATGGAGTGCTCCTACCTCCAAAACAGGGACTGGTAAGCCACCCCCTTATAGAAAGCATTTACAATGACTTTTCAATTATCCTTCCCAGCCCTGCCCAATTACTTGTGGCCCTAGGAGGAAAACTTGCCCTTCATGCAAAAAACTGGATGTCCATTACTCAGGACCAATGGGTCCTAAACATTGTATCCCAGGGGTACAGATTCTACTTCCATTCACTGCCAACCCCAAGCGGGTTTCCAGACCTTCCTCCAAACCAGTGGGCAGAGGCTCAAAAGCAAGTACTTTCCCTGCTCAATATCAGAGCTATTCAACCTGTTCCAGTAGAACAAAGGGGGCAGGGTTTCTACTCCAGACTGTTCCTGGTGCCCAGAAAAGTGGGCTCTTGGCGCCCAATCCTGTATCTATCAATTCTCAACACCTTTCTGGTGGTCCCAAAAATTCAAAATGTTTACCCTGCAACAGCTTCTCCCTATGCTAGCCAAGGATGCCTGGTTAGTCACCCTAGACTTAAAAGAAGCTTATCTGCATATCCCCATAAGGGAATCTTGCAGGAAATAGCTACGCTTCAGGGCAGGCTCTATGCACTTCCCTTTGGTTTATCTACTGCACCCAGAGTATTCACAAAGTGCCTGGCTTCAGCCATTGCATACTGCAGGCAGAGAAATTTCCAGATTTTCCCATTCTTGGATGATTGCCTGATTTAGGTGGACAGTCAGGAATTGCTACTTCTGTACCTGGCATTTGTAAAAAGCCTCCTCACTTCATTGGGTTACACCAACGAAAAAATATCACAACTGGTGCCCAGTCAAAGAATTGTATTCCTGGGAGCAAGCTTGAACACAACTTCCCAGATGGCATTTCTCACTCCAGAAAAACAGGTCTATTTGACCAGCTACTTCAAACAAATGGCCACCAAAACCCAGCTATCTGCAAGCCCCTAGGGTTCATGGCCTCATGTATTCTGCTAATTCCATATGCAAGACTGCATATGAGGAAACTTCAATGGTACTTGAAATGTCTTTGGTGCCAACATTCTCAGGACCTGAAAACAGTCATTCCAATCATACTACCTTGTCTAAGGGCAGAGTTCCTTTGGTGGGCTGAAGCATGCAACCACAACAAGGGACTGCCTTTCACTCACCCCTCGCCGCCCAAACCCTGACAACAGACGAATCAGACTATGCTCACATGGCAGGCAAATGCATTCAGGGCAAGTGGAGCCCAGGCCAAATTAATCTTGCACATCAATCAAAAAGAGATACTAGCTGTACAGAATGCGCTGACAGCCTTCAAAAACCTAATCCTTCCAGGACAGCTGCTGATAAAAACAGACAACACCACAGTTATGTGGTATGTAAACAAGCAGGAGGGAACCCATTCTTACCCACTCTGCAGGTTAGCCATGGCTCTGTGGAACACAGCCTTGAGCAACCAATTTCATCTACAAGCTCCATTCCTGCCATGCAAACAAAATTCACTGGCAGACTACTTGAGCAGAAATCTCCTAGACCCAAACGAGTGGAAATTGGAGCCCAACACCTTTAACCTTCTAATCCAGAGGTGAGGGACACCAGAGGTGGACCTCTTTGCCTCTCCTGAAAACCACCAGTTGAGCAGATTTTGTACTAGGAACCCTCACAGCAGAGCCTGGAAGGTGGATGCCCTATCCTTCCAATGGGAAAACCTCTCAATTTATGCCTTTCCCCCTCTGCCCCTCCTCTCAAAAGTACTACTCAAGATCAAACAGGACAGGCCAAGGGCAATTCTTATTGCCCCAGACTGGCCACTCCAGCACTGATACCCACTCTTATGCAGTCTGACAACAGTGCCACTCTGGCACCTTCATCAGACCCCTACCCTGCTGTCTCAGCATGAGGGACAGATTTTGCATCCACAGTTACAAACCCTAAACCTTGCAGCCTGGCTTATCCCCTGAATACACTGCCAGCAACCCTCAGCAAACAGGTGCTAGATATCATTTTTGAATCTAGAAGGCCTAGTACTAGGAAATCCTGTGCTTAAAAGTGGAAAAGATATTGTTCTTGGAATCAGTCTCAAGGAAAAGGCGCAGCACTGCCCTCCTTACCTCAAATCGTGGATTACCTAGCAGAGCTATTCCACAGAGGCCTATCCTTCTCCTCCATTAAGATTCATGCCTCTGCCATCTCAGCTCATTGTAATACTGAGCCACCTCTATTTTCTCACCCTTTCATCAAACAGTTCCTGAGAGGGGCTAACAACTTAAGGCCACCTAGAAGAGCACCCACCCCTGCCTGGGACCTTTACTTTGTACTGGAAAAGCTCACGCTTCCCCCTTTTGAACCTGCTGCTTCAGCAGAGTTAAAATTCCTCTCTTGGAAAACAGAATTGCTTTTAACCATAACTTCAGCAAGAAGAGTGTCTGAGTTACAGGCACTAATGGCTGCGGGAACCCTTCATTATTTTCCATGCTGACAGGGTTTCCCTCGGACTAACCTGTCCTTGATGCCTAAGGTGGTGTCCAGTGTGGCTCTAAACCAGTCCATCCATTTGCCAACTTTCTTCCCTAATCCTCAGAATAAAGGGGAAAGGATTCTGCACTCCTTGGATGTGCACAGACAGCTCGGGTTCTACCTTGACAGGACTAAACCTTTCAGAAAATCTGACCAGCTACTAGTCAGCTTTGCTTCAGGGAAAGAGGGCAAGGCCATTTCAAAGCAAACCATTTTCAAATGGATAGCACACTGCATCCATTTCTGCTACAAACATCATGGAAAACCTACCCCACAGGGGATCAGACCACATTCCACACCTTCACCAAGCATTACCACTTACCTATTTTTTCTAAATCCAGAGCTGGTTTTGCTACAGTAGTCTTACAAGGCCTGCTACCCAGCCCTAACACTTCTTGACTGCCTCCACCCTTCCTTAGCTTTGGGAATCAACCCAAGTGTGATGACTGCAACAGTGAAACACGAAGAACATGGTACAGTTGTGTACACTTACCATAAATGTAGATGTTCGAGTGTATTCACTGTTGCAGTCCTGGTTTCCCTCCCTCCAGCCCCCTGGTTTTCTCTATCTTTTCTGCCTCTCCTCTCTTTGGCCATTTTTAATGGCAGTGGTATTTACTTTTTCCTGGTGGTGTTCCCCAGCATGTACTAGCTTCCTACTTGGGGGGGGCTCCTGACATTTGGGGCAAGAAAAACTGATGTAATGGCGTCGGCTGCCTGTTTTATACCCCTGACGACCTGACGTCATGGAAGAGGTGACAGCATCCGACGCAGAAAACCTAAGACTCTGGTATTTGGGCCAACTGAAGGCTACCTGCAGGCAAGATAACCCAAGTGTGATGACTGCAACAGTGAATACACTTGAACATCTACATGTATGGTAAGTGTACACAACTGTACTTTTTCAGTGGCAAGTGTGTCCCTAGCCGTCTTCATAATATGTATTGATGTTATCTTGGGTTCCTAATGTTATCAGCAAACAAGATCTGGGGAGTTTCACTAGAGCATGATGGGATAGGGATACAGCCATGAACCAGTGGAAGTTTTCGAGCTTTATTATGCGGCTGAGTCGGAACCGAGAATTAGTTCTGAACCCAACCAGTAAGAATGAAGGAGAGATGGGCAACAAACATGGAAAGATGTTCTTCATGTTTCTTTGTTGCAGTCATCACACTTGGGTTATCCTGCCACGGGTAGCCCTCAGTCGGCCCGAATACCTAAGGCTTAGTATTTCTGCATCGGTTGCTGTCACTCCAGGACTGATGTCGGGTCATCAGTGATATAAAATCAGGCAGCCGACGCCATTACACCTGTCTTTCTTGCTGAGGAGCCCGAAGCAGAAGCAGTTCACACGAGTGCCGGTCGGCCACTACCTGAGTTTTTGTTTTCGAACTGAAGTTGAAGTCCTCTAAAGCTAAGTACCGCATTGGGGATAATTTTTTCTTGCTCTAACTGATGTCAGAAAAAGTTAACTATTGTCTTGCCTGTGGAAAGCAAATACCACACCGAGATTTCCATTCTTACTGTGACCTGTTTAGGCCCAGACCATGAAGTTCCTCGTCACTGTGTGCTTTGTTCAACGCCAGAACTGTATGTCATCGAGCCCTTATTGTAGCTAGATATTTTCTGTGTCAGTCCTCGAATTCTGATATGGATTCAGTAAGCCATCTAACTACCGCTCTTCTGAAAAAACATAAGGATAAAGACAGAGACAGAATGCACAGGTCCAAAACTGCCGACGATGCTTCCGATAAGCTAGTTGTCAGTTCTCCGGTCCTCAGTGAGATGCTTTCGCAGCCCCTGATGCCCACTTCTGTGGATTCAGGCCACTACCAAGACCATTTCGGAATCCGGTATGCCGCGAGACTCTTCTTCGACTAAGGATCCTGCGGATGTCTTTACCTTGGATGGGTCCGGAGCCACTGAGCAGACACTGGCTTCCGAGGAAGTTCTTCGCACTACTGATGCTCTACACAAACCTACAACTTCTTTCGCATCTTCGGTTCCTTCTAAAACTGCAGAGCTTCTAATGCCCAGGGTACGAACTACGCCCAAAAAACTGACTACCCAAGCTCAGGCACCTGCTTCCATGCCTCAATCTGAAATGCTTAAAATGGCAGAAGACCTTATGCTTATTAGGGGAAGCCAGGCTACCCCTTCCAAAAGAAAGAGACTTGTCCCCAGTAGTTTTATCTGAGCAGGAGTCTGATGACTCTGATGCTTCTGAATAGGAAGACATGCAACCCCTCTCTGCTTATGAGGATTCTGATGCAGAGGAATCCATTCCTTCTGCCTCTCCAACCAAGGATTTTTCATTTGGTGAAACCCTACATACTTTAAGGGAGCATTTCCAATGGGAATGTCAGGACTATCCTCAGTCAAAAAAGAGACTCCGGGAATTCTTAGATTTGCCACAGCACAAACCTTTAGCCATTTCTCCTGTCCTGGATGTTGTGGATGATGATTTTATGGAATCCAGTTTGACTCCTGACACCCTTCCTCCTGCTCCCAGGAAACCTGACCGGTACTACAGAGTCCCTGATTCTCACAAATTCCTTTTCAAAAATCCTACTGCTGACCCAGAGGTCATCTCCCAAAGGCCTAAATAAATTAAAGGAACCTCAGCTGCGAATCCCACCCCCTCAGACAGGGATTCCCGAGCTTTAGACAGATTGGGTAAAAAAGTATACGCCTCTGCAACTCTTGCTATTAGAACACTAAATTGTCAGTTCCACATGCTGAAATATCAGCAGCATACCATGGAACTCCTCAAACAAAAAATATCTTCCTTTCCTGCTTGTGGAGAAAATAAAGAATTACAACAGCTCATGCATTCTGCAAGCCAAGTTACTAAGCACACCTTGCAATGTGGCTTTGATGCCCTAGAAGCATCTTACAGGGCAGCAGTCACTGGTTTTGTCCTTAGAGGGCATGCTTGGCTAAAGGAACAGGCCTTGCCAGACCATGTCAAATCAAAATTATTGGACGCACCATTGAACAAAGTTTGGCCCCAAGGTAGAAGTAGTCTTAAAAAAAGATGGAAGAAAAAGCTAAATGAATGCAGACTGTTAGACTTTTTTACAGGTCCAGCCTCCGAGGTTCAGTAGACATTGCCCCTCCAAGCATTTGTCCTTTCCGGCACCCTCCAGGCCAACTCGGCCCAGACCCAGGGGAAGCAGACCCCCCCCCTCACCCCCCGACAGCAGTCCCAGTGAATGCAGAGATCTAAGCAATGGAGTTCCTCCTCTTCAAAAACAGGGAGTGCTAAGCCAACCCTTATGGTAATAACTCACAGTAACTTTACACCTCTGCCCACCTGCTTGTGCCCCTAGGAGGAAAACTTTTCTTCCATGCAAACAACTGGGCCTCTATTACCACGACCGATGGGTCCTCAACATAGTGTCCCAAGTTTACAAATTTTATTTCTACACTCTGCCAATCCCAAAAGGGGAGGATCGATCACTTGTTCTGGGTTCCTTGTTAGGTTTCACCTTGGGCATGGTTTCTTCATGTTTGGTTATGATTTTTTCTGTCTTTCTGTACAGCTGCAAACTTGATCTGAGGAAATGTAAAGAGGGGCATTGTGGGTAGAGTCTTAGCTTGAGAGATTTTTGGCTGGCGTGAGCTGTACAACGGCTGAACCGGTTGTGAAGATTAGAACAGACTACCAAAGAGTCAAAAATAGATGAAGATAGACAACACAGATGGAACGTTATGGTAAGAACATAACTTCTTATGTTATGTAGTCCTATATCGCCGCCATTATTACGTGTGGGTTCGGAGCCAATCCTCGGCTCTGACTCGGCTGCTTTTAGAAAGCCTGAAAACTTCTGATTGGCTCATGGCTAGGAGATATCCCATGGTGCATGAGCACACGCCCCAGATCTCATTTGCCACGTCTTCAGTCAGAAGCTTTCTTGGTTGGCCGTGGCTAAGTGATAACCTTTTTTATTACTACTACTTCCTTTTTAGGAATTTATTGCTTATAGAGAGTTTTTCTATTATAGTTACATTACTGACAGTCATTTTTTGTGACTTCTGATTTGTGACTTCAACCGGATTTGACTTGGTTATCGGATATTGTATTTTCTGGCCTATTGCTTGTCTGTGTGTGGTATCCCTTGTGTATGTGTGTTTTTTTGGTTTTTACTAGACCGTTTAAGTTAGAGGTTCTAGTTTTGTCCCTTTTTGTTCTTTACACTAGGTCCGTTTAAGTTAGAGGACCTTAGCCCTCCCCCCCTTTTTTTCTTAGAGTGTGATAGGGCTAGATCTGTTTAAGTTAGAGGATCTAGTTCCTCTCTTGTGAGTGTGTTGGCCTTCCTTTGCTGTCAATATGTCTAAGGAATCTAAGGAACACAAACAGTCAGGCTTTAAGAAGTGCATTGTGTTCACAAAAAATGTCCATCACTGATGGACATAGTATTTGTGTATATTGCTTAGGGGCCATACATCTGCAAGAAGCCTGCCTTTTCTGCCATTCTTTTAGCCCTAGAGTACTCCAGGAATGGAAGAATAAACTTATTTTAAAAGGTCTGTTGAAACCTTCCTTCGAAGAAGACCTAGCCAGTTCTTCTTCCTCTCCTAAGTCGCAGTCTTCTAAGAAGGATAAGGGCAAAACTTCAAACGGCCTTCTCTGGCTCCAACTACTGCCTCTGAACCACCACAGAAGTTACAAAAAGCGGAGTTGGTAACTTTCTGTTCGGCTCCACAGTCTTCGGGGCTGATTGAGATTTTGGACATAGAACCTGCAGTATCAGTATAAAGTGTTTCGGTGCCGATCACTAGCAGCCCTCTTCGGAGCAGGTCAACGGATATTCCACCGGTCTCCCCTACCCTTAAATCTCCAATATTACAGAGAACAAGGTCACCCACGCTGTCCTCCAGATCCTCCAGGAGTCTATCTGAAGAAGACATCGAGAGAGTGGTGCTCAGACTCCTCAAGTCGTCGGCCTTGCCAAAATTTTTATCGGCTCCGACCCACTCTGTCTCGGAGCCGACTCCTTCTACCTATCCTGCTTTCATTCCTCCTCCAACCCAGATTGGGTCTTCGGAGCCGATGTTGCCTGTACCGTCTACAGTGGAGTCTTCGGTTACAGCACTTCATGTAGTTGTCTCGGAGCAGAGTTCTGCTCCGACACTCTCGGTACCCTCTAAAGTGTCTAGGGTCCGAAGCTCCTCTGTCTGCCCCGATGGGGACACATGGAACCGAACTTCTTTGGTGCTGGGTCTCCCTCTTGGTGCGTTGGCCCGAGTGAGCTCGGACCCTACATGGTTCTCGGAGCCAATCCTTCTGGAGCCGTCAGCACCTCTGGTTTCTTCGGAACCAAGACATCCTTTGGAGCCGGAGGAATCTGTCTTCATCCGCCCCTCGTAGAAGTACCGATGCTATACTCCCTCAAGCGCCGACTACAGTTTCAACATCTTCTCTTCCCCCGGATGGTAGAGACCCACAGCCCCAGAACCCCCACTCGGGTGGCCCCCAATCATCCGAGGCTTCCCCAGAGAACCCCACTGAGGAGCCCCTGCGGAAGAGATCATGTAAGAGGAAGCATGTAGACTCCCCTGATGAGTCTCTCACATCTGACACTGACCTTGAGTCGGAGGGGTCCCCTAAGTCATCCTCGGAAGATGTCTCCTTTGCAGACTTCTCGGAGATCCTCAGGCAGAGAGGCGGCTGGCCCACTGTTACCCCGTCTAATGAGGAGTCTGTGTACTTGAAGGCTTTCGGGTCTCAACCCTCAGCTTCATGGGTGTCTCCCCCATTTGACTAGTTACTGGATCTTGAGTCAGAAAGCATGGCAGACTCCTGATGCCGTGGAAACGGTCCCCAGGAGGCTGAATAAGTTTCTTTCCATCCCTAAAGACAGACTTTTTATCCAAGAGCTTACCTGTAGATGCCATGGTGGTGGCGGCCACTAAGAAGGAGCTAGCAGAGACGACATCTATCCATCTGCCCAATAAAGAATCCCGAACGATGGATAAATACGGGAAGTGTATCTTCTCTTCAGCAGCTTTTACACTCAGATCGCGGAATTATCTATCACACTTCACGAGACTTCAGAGAGATCTCCTGAAGGAGTTAGGAGATACTCTTCAAGGTACCTCTACTGAAGGAGTCCCAGCTACAGTATCTACTCAGTTGGCTACCTTAACATCCATTGTTAACTCCTCCATGAGGCTGATCTCGTACGCAGCTGATGGTGTGAGTAGGGCGGCGGGTTCAGGAGTCTCCTTAAGGAGACAGTCCTGGATGAGTCTATGCAATTTTGCTGAACCTTTCAAGTCTACATTCACCAATGCTCCTTTTGACGGATCCTGTCTTTTTGGACCCAAGGTGAAAGATACCCTCACCAGGTGTGAACAAGAAGGAAAGACTCTCTCTGCCGTGGGAGTCCGGTTTACCATCCCTTCTAGACCTTACCCTAAAGGTCAGAAGAGCGGTAAAGTGTGGTTTAAGAAATCACGGAGATCTTTCCAGGATACACAGGGTAATTCCTTTTTCAGAGGCAGGGGAGGAGGAGCAAATGGTAGATGTCGCCCTAGAGGTAGGGGAGGTCCACAAAGTCATGGAGGTCACGATTCCTTTCGTGACTGTCACTATCAGCATTCCTGATGTGGAACCCGACTGTGCGTCTCTGGAGCCGATCGAGGGTCGCCTGTCTTTGTACCCAGAAGCCTGACTAAATATCACCCGAGACAAGTGGGTATAAGACATTATCACCAGAGGTTACTCTACCCTTTTCCCTTCCACCACGCATTCCCAAAACGATCCCAGATGTACCACCCAATCACAGGGATCAAGCAACTATAGAGATGGAAAAGCTGCTGTTAAAGAGAGTCATCCAAAAGGTCCTGGCAGACCAGACAGGATTCGGAACATACTCCAGATTATTTTTAGTTCCAAAAAGAACAGGAGACTGGAGTATGTAAAGAAGTCCAAGTTCCGAATGGTCACTCTACAATCCATACGCCCTCTGTTAGGGAAAGAAAATTGGATGTGCTGAATAGATCTCCAAGATGCCTACTACCACATCAAGATGGACAAAGCATCAAGGAGTTTTCTGTGCTTCTGGCTGGGAGCCAATCATTACCAGTTTCGAGCGCTGCCTTTTGGTCTCACCACAGCTCCCCCAGGTGTTCACCAAATGCATGGCAGTAGTGACAGCCCATCTGAGGCGTCTGGGAAGCCAAGTTTTTCCATACCTGGATGATTGACTCCTGACCGCCACCACCAGGTATTTTCTAGTTCAATCCAGAGACACTACAATCAAGCTCTGTTCCCAGTTGAGTCTCTCTCTAAATTGGGAAAAATCCTTAACTTTGCCCACTCAATCTGTAACCTTTATAGGAGCAAACATAGACACGGTCTCTGACAGCCAGACTACCAATAGACAGAATACAAAGTCTTTCACAGCAGATTTACAGGTTACTTCCCCTTCGAAGAGTCAAAGCAAAGGTGGTGTTACAACTTCTTGGAACAATGGCGTCGATTATAACATTGGTACCATTAGCCAGACTGCATATGAGAATACTCCAGTGTCTGCTGTCATCCCAGTGGTCTTTTCAGCAGTTTCCCCTGCATCACCAGATACTAATCACAGATTCTTGCAAAAAGGATCTCAGTTGGTGGATTCAGCCAGGTCACCTTACCACCAGGGACTCCCTTTGTACCGCACCAACCCGTTGCCACTGTGACCACAGATGCCTCTCAGGGTGGTGGTGGGGCATTATCTAGGCAGGACTGTCCAAGGCACATGGTAAGATCATGAGGCCCATCTGCATGTCAATGTCCTAGAGATGAGAGCGGTGCTTCTAGCGTTGCAAGCACTTCACAACTTTCTCCCTCTAGGGATGATAGCTATCCAGACAGACAACATGTCTGTGGTATGGTATCTAAACAAGCAAGGAGGAACCAGATCTTACCCCTTATGTTGAGAGGCCCTGCAAGTTTGGAACTGGGCGATTTCTTCCCAACACTTTCTCATCGCAACGCACATTCCGGGGACATCCAATGTGATAGCAGACAAGCTAAGCGGGGCAGTTTTGTTGGTCTTTGAACCAGAAAGTAGCCCAACAAATCTTCCACAAATGGGGACAACCCTGCTGCGATCTCTTTGCCAGCCCCATCAGGGCCAAATGCAGCACCTTTTTCTCCCTCATTCCTCCTCCGGGAGAGTCTCCGAGAGATGCACTCGTCCACGATTTGCCGCCGGGACTTCTTTATGCGTTTCCTCCTTTTTCACTCATTCCCAAGGTTATACAGAAAGCAATGTTGTTGGGAAGCAAGATGATCCTCATCACTCCTTACTGGCCTCGTCAGACAGGCCTCACCTGTTAGACTATCCATGGACTCTGGACCCAGTACCAGACCTCTTGACACACGTCAGGTTCTCTTCATCCCTGTCTCCACACACTCATACTGACAGCATGGCTGCTCCAGTTCCATCATTAGTCAGGCTTCAGTCAGGCTTCACAATCTGTCTCCAGCTGTAACCCATATCATTAACTCTTCTCATAAGCCCTCTACTAGAAAATTGTACAACAGTAAATGGAAGAGATTTTCTATCTGGGCATATAACAGAAAGGTTAATCCATTTACAGCTCCCATTCCTGTTGTCTTAGAATTCCTATCAGAACTTTTTCACCAGGGATCAACAGCTGCTACACTCAGAGTTCAGCTAGCAGCAATATTTAATTTTCATGTGGGAATTAACGATTCTAACCTTATGTCCCACAAACTTTGCAAGACCTTTCTCAAAGGTTCTATGATAAGACCTCCCATTCAGGATCCCATTCCTCCCTGGGATCTTAATCTAGTCCCTTCTAAACTTACTTTACCACCTTTTGAACCAGCCCATAGCCGTCAATTAAAATTTCTATCGTGGAAGACACTTTTTCTGGTGGCAATAACTTCAGCCAGACGAGTTTCCGAACTGCAAGCCCCGTCAGTTAAATCCTCCTTACTTAATTTTTCACAAAGATAGGGTGTCTCTCCGGATGAATCCTTCCTTTATCCCCAAGGTCTGCTCCCATTTTCACTTGAATAAAACTATCGAATTGCCAGTATTCTTCCCCAATCACACCAATAAAGCAGAGTATAGATTTCACCAATTGGATGTGCATAGGCAATTGCGTTTCTACATCCACAGAACTAAAGGATTTAGAAAATCAGACCAGCTATTCATTTATTTTGCTGAAACAAGAATGGGTTTGCCAGTTTCTAAGGTCACACTATCAAACTGGATCTCTAACTGCATTTCTTTCATTTATACTTCTGAGGGAAGAGAGTTACCCCTTAAAGTCAAAGCGCATTCTACCAGATCATGTTCTACTTCTGCTGCCTTCCAAGCCAGGACTCCCATTGATAATATATGTGCAGCAGCAACATGGGCTACCCCTCATACCTTCATTACCCATTATAAATTGGACCTAACTTCCAGGGGTAGGGCCTTATTTGGCTCCACGGTACTCAGGAGTATTTTCCAGTGAGCCACCCATACAAGATGCTAGGGACGCTGTCCCACACGTAATAATGGAGGCGAGATAGGATTACATAACATAAAGAAGTTATGTACTCACCATAACGTTCCATGTATGTAGTCCATCTCGCTGAACATTATTACGAACCCCCACCCACCAGCCCCCTTCCTGCAGGATCTGGAAACAGTTTTCTACGGTGGTTTATTCATAAAGGACACTTTTTATTAGGGTTTTATTCTTCTGAACCTTTGTTCTCCTTTCTGCTTTTTCTCCTTATATAGACTAGCAGCAAACAAGATCTGGGGAGTGTGCTTATGCACCATGGGATACCTCCTAGCCATGAGCCAATCAGAAGTTTTCAGGCTTTCTAAAAGCAGCCGATCCTCGGCTCCGAACCCACACATAATAATGCTCGGCGAGATGGACTTGCATACATGGAACGTTATGGTGAGTACATAACTTCTTTTTTTCTTCTGTTGCACAGGTCACTACTCATTGTTTGCAATGTATATGTATGACTCTATAGATACTTCTTCCAGGGCTATGGCCACTGGTGCTGTTTTGAGGAGGTTTGCAATGGCAGCATTCTCAGAACCTCCAAGATGATGATAAAAATGAGATTTTTAATTCTCCCTTGGATATAGATTGTTTGGCCCCTCTGTGCAGAGGCGATCAAAAAGTGTGACAAAATGGGTAAGCTGATCCAGGGAATCTCTATGATTTTTCAGCCTCCCCCCTTTTCCATATTGCCCAAGGGATTTCCTGCCTTCCTATCCAGTTTTGGCAAAAAAAAAAGATTAAACAGTCAACAAAACTCCTGTTAAACAGACATTTAAGAAATGGCAAGGGGACTCCAAGAAGTCTTGCACCTCTCAAAATGAAGAACAGTCCAACAAGTCTGAATGACTAGTCAAGAGACTTTCTTACCCCCGCTCACCCGGGCTACCTTTTTTCTTCGAGAAAGTCTAAATCTTTGTTTTTCTCTTTGGGAACAGATTGTTTCAGACAAATGGGTTCTGAAAATCATTAAGGTTTCAGATGGCAGTTGGAGGAAATTCCTCCTTTCCAGGGGTCATTCCTCATCCTCCAGATCAGACACTTTTGTTTCCACCTATTCTTCGTCACATGCTGTCCAAAGGAATGGTAGAACCAGTTCCTCCTTCCTAGGTAGGAAGGGTTTTTATTCATGGATATTCCTAGTGCCAAAGAAGGAAAATGCTTGAAAAAAACAGTTCTGGATCATTATTTCCTAAACATGTTTGTGATAGTGCTCAAATTCAAAATGATGTCACTTCACAGCCAGTCCTGGTAACACTAGACTTAAAAGATGCTTATCAAATCCCTATTCATCCAGACTTCAGATGTTTCTTAATGTTTTGTGTGTGTGGATCACATTTTCGTTTCATCATTTCTCTGCCTTACACTTTGCAATATCCACTGCATCAGGAGTGTTCACAATCTGTCTTGAGTGAGCGATCTCTTAGTCAAGCTGGGATTCTAAGAGAACATTCAGAAGTCTTGATTTCCTCACACAAGATTGTTTTCCTGGGATGTCAACTAGAGTTCCAAGAGCTTTTCTTCCACAGGAAAAATAGATCTTTATTTAGATCTGTTTCTAAAGTTTCCAATCAGACTTTGATCACTACAAGAAAATACCTCAAGATTCTGAGCCTCATGCCATTTATAATTCTCATTATACCCCTGGCAAGAATCCGCATGAGAAAGATAGTGAAATCTTTGTTCCTAGCATCAACAGCATTTATCTTTTCAAGTCCAGTGTTGGAGTTTGTCATAAGAGAAATTTTTTGATTGAGACAATATATATCCTTAAATCCAGGTTTCTCCTTCTTCCCCCAACTCCGAAACAATCCATCAGCACAGACACTTTGGACTTTGCTTGGGGAGCAGTTTCAGGGGAGAAAAAATGTAAGGGGTGTGGGACACCAAGGGCAAGCACATAAAAATCAAGGAGATGTTTGCCCTAATCAAGGCATTCAACTCTCTCAACCATCTTTGGTCCCTGGTACCTCTAAGTGGTTACAGATAATACCACAGTTATGTGGTTCATCAACACATGAGGGAGAACCAGGTCATCCCCCCTTTTCAGACTTGCTACGTTAGCTTGGGTTATAGCTTCACAGCACAATCTCACTCTACCAACATCCTTCATTGAGTCAGGTCAAAATTGTGTGGCAGACAAGCTGAGCAAGACCAAGGCAGACCCTCATGAATAGAAACTAGATCAGAGGGTCTTTCAAGATTTGATTCATCTGTAGGGAGTTCCTCAGGTTAGACCTCTTTGCCTCCTCTCAGAATAATCAGCTGGCAAGATTCTGTTTCAGGACTCCATTGCAAGAAGGCCTGGAAGATAGATGCATTTTCTTTTCATTGGATAGGAATGTTGCTGTATGTTTTCCACCAATATCCAGGGTACTTATGAAGACTGAAAGGGAATCCCCCAAAAATCATTGTGTTGACTCCCTTCTGGCCCAGGAACTGTGGTTCTCCCTTCCTTTGGAAATGGCAAGGGGGAATTACCACATGCTTCCTCAGAGACTATATCTACTCACACAAGAACAGGGGTGTTTGATACACCAAGTCTCTGTAGTATGCATGTACTGCAAAAAAGTGCAAGGCCAAAATACTAAATGCAAAAATAAATAAAAACAGCCAGCACAATAAACTGTGAAAATATCAATTTAATACAATGTAGAAGTTGGGTTCCAAGAAAAATTTAACTTTTGAACAATGGGCATTATGGTCTTTGAAAGTTAACCACAAGGTAGTCATCAGTAATGCTGATAAGGGGGTGCAGTAGTGATCTGGGACTGGGATTTATATGTGCGTGAAGTAATGAATCGGTTGATGGATGCTCAGTTTTTTCAGAAGATGGTTTTAGACCCTATGTTACATTTTAAAAAATATATTGATGCTTTTTTGTCTTTGGCTTTTGAGGAGGGGATTATTACTAGAAGCACTTTATATCATTTAACATTTACTTATCCCAGTCTCCAGTATTTCTACATGCTACCCAAAATTCATAAAAATTTTGAATATCCCCCAGGTAGACCTACAGTTTTGGGGCATGGTTCATTAACGGAACCTCTTTTTGATTTTCTCACTAAGTATCCTAAGCCCCTATTAACTGGAATTCATTCCAGAATTCAAGACACTACAGAAGTCCTTAATATACTGTCCAATATGGAATTGAAGCAGGCTTGGTATTTGTGGACATTAGAATTAAGGCATTATATACCAGCATTCCACACTGGGCTGCTTGTTGGCTATAGATTTTTGGTTAAACAGGATGGGTTTATATAACCCGGGATTTCATACTTTCTTGTGCTTAACTGAGCATGTTTTGACCAAGAATGTTTTTTATTTCACTGGGGATTATCTGCAATTAAAAGGTACAACTATGGGGGCATCTTTTACCCCCATTTATGCAGATCTCTTCATGGGATATGTAGAGGAACAACTGATATATTAGAGACTTTATTTAGAGTGCTGGCTGGTCTGGAAATCTGATGTAGTATATTTGAAAAAATTCATACAGTACTTGAATGACAATAAATGGAGCTTACAATTTACTGCCTTTTATGACATTAAAGAAATTTCTTTTTTGGATGTTAAAGTTGTCAAAATGTCTGATGGTATGTTAAGTACTTCTTTATTCAGAAAGGAATCTCAATATAATTCTTTAACAGCTGACAGCTATCTTATGTTGTTAATAACATCCCAAAATATCAGTTTCTCAGAATGAAGAGAATTTGCTTTTCTGAAGAAGAACTACAAAACATAGTGATCAACTTGCAGTTAAGTTCAGGTTAGGGGATATAATGCTTCTTTTATACATCAGGCCCATTGTTTTGCTCAATCTGCTGATAGAGCCACCTTGTTGAGTTGTAAGACATGCTAAAAACAAGATCATAAGATTATATTTATTACTAATTTTAGTAGTAGTACGAAACAGTTTTGTGATTTAATCAACAAACACTGGGGAACCCTTTTGATTGACAACCTTGCTAAAATGTTGCCTATAGGTTGTATGTTTACTTGTAGGAGGGGGAAAACCACTGGAAATTTTTTGAATCATTTAAAAAAACTGTTCATTTTGATGCCAACAGACAGCAATCTATAGAAGGGGTACCTTTGGTGGGATGTTTTCCTTGTGGACATTGTACAGCTTGCAAACGTAAAAATAAAACAGTTTTCATCTGCTAATACATCTACTTTGTATGACATCAGATGTTTTGCTAATTGTGCATCTGAATGGATTATTTAGTTGAATGTCATTGTTCTGCAATTTATGTAGGACAGACTTCTAGACAGTTTTAAGATCCGTATTTTTCAGCATTTAAGTGATATTCGCAGTAAAAGAATGTCTAATGCTTTATATAAACATGTTTTGCAGCATATTACAGCAACATTTAGATTTATTGCTATTGATCGTATTTGTATTAAGGGATGTAATAAGTTGGGCTGGCATGATATTTTGAATCAAAAGGAACGATTATGGGTTATTAAACTAGGGACTTTATTTTCCCGTGGGTTAAATGATGTATTTGGGCAAAAGAGAGAGGTGGGGTGTATCTGATTTTTTTATATATATTATGTGATTGTATGGGGTGTGTAACTCTATTCAGCTTTGGCAAATATCGGTATGCAGTTTTCCTGTATTGGACTTTGGAATTTGTATTAAATTGACATTTTCATCATTTATTGTGCTGTTTTTATTATTTTTTTTGTGTTTGATACGCCCCAGTGTCATTCATTTCCAGTTGACTTCCTGGATGATAGGGTCTTAATTCCTTTTTAGGCACCCATTATGTGAGGACGTGCAGCAGGTATTAATGGAGGCAAGAAAGCCTGCTACTAGAAAGTCATATATTAGCAAATGGAAAAGGTTTTCTAGTTGGTGCCAGCAACATAACCAGCACCCATTCAGGGCTAGGTGTTTTCTGGTTTTACAGTATTTGTGAAAGTTACTATCCTATGATTTTTCTTATTCCTGTAACAAGGTTGATTTATCAGGCGTCTCATCTGCCCACGGATCCTCCTCTTTCAATACAGTCAAATGTTAGTGTTCTTGAAAGGGGTTTTGCATAAGAGGCCTGCAAGAAAATTGGTGCTCACTCTTGGGATCCTAATTTTGTGTTGGTGTTGGAGAAGCTAACACTTGCTCCATTTGAACTAGTTAATCTGTCTCACTTGAGGTTATGAGCATGGAAAATAATTTTACTGATTGCTCTGACCTCTGCAGGAAGGGTAGAGGAGTTGCAAGCTCTTCTAGTGAGTCAACCCTGTCTCATTTTTTTTAAGGTTAGGGTTTCTTTGAGAACTAATTCTCCTTTTTTGCCTAAAATGGCCCCAAGTTTACTTTAAGCCAAACTGCAAGGTACATGGGATATCTGACTTTGACCATAGGGTACTTGGGCCAGACAAGTGACATCTGCAAGTGCTTTCCTCAGAACTTTTCTACAACTAGTCAAACATCAGCTCATCCTGCTGTCTCTTCCATCAGATTCCTGTGATTAAAGATAAGTAACCCACTGGGGCTTTTTTTCTTGTTCTTGGTCACTGCATGCCTGCCCAGGGTCATGTCATCCAGAAAAGGAAAGTGTAAGAACTGATGTTGTATCCCACATAAGGATGCCCATGACCTGTGAATGTTTTGCCAAGGGCTCGACCATGACCATAAGGCCTGTGCAATTTGTCCGGCCTTTGTCCCAAAGACTCTTCGTAGCTGTCTGCACTAGAGAACCAACACCTCAAACGTCTCACTCTTGCGATGGAAGGGCTGTCTGGGCATACCGCCGAGCCACTGGAAAAGAAAGCCAAGGTTAACCGACTACTGCTGCACCTCTTCCATACGATGTTCACTCTGTGGCTGAGGTACGCCTGGAGGAACATAAAGAACCAGATGACTCTGGTATAGCGGGTACCGATGTTCTTCGTGTTTCACTGTTGCAGTCCTCACACTTGGGTTATCTGCCTGCAGGTAGCCCTCAGTAGGCCCGAATACCAGAGTCTTGGGATTTCTGCGTCAGATGCTGTCTCCTCTTCCATGACGTCAGGGGTGTAAAACAGACAGCCAACACCATTACATCAGTCTTTCTTGCTAAGGAGCCTGAAGCAGAAGCAGTTAGCAAGTGCTGGTCGGCCACTACCTGAAATTTTCGTTTTTCAAACCTGCAGTCTTCTAAAGCTAAGTACCCCATTGGGGATCCTTTTTTCTTGCTGTAACCAATGTCATAAAAAGTTAACAATTGTCTTGTCTGTGGAAAGCAAATACCTCAGAGATTTTCATTCTTACTGCATCACCTGTTTAGGCCCAGACCACGATGTCCCACCCTGCCGGTTTTGTGTTTTGTTTAACACCCGAACCATTCATCGTCGGGCTATCTTTGTCGCTAAATTATTTCGCTGTTCTCCGTATTCCGAAATAGCTTCGATAAGCCATCCGACTACCGATCTTCCGAAAAAACATAAAGATAAAGACAGAGACAGACCGCATAGGTCCAAAATGCAGACGACGCTTCCGTTAAGCTTCAGTCAGCCGGTATTCAGTGAGGCACCTTTGCAGCCCCTGATGCCTGCTTCTACAGATTCGCAGGCCTCTGCTGAGACCTATTCAGAGTCCGGCATGCCACGAGATGCTTCTTCGACTATGGAACCTGTGGATGTCTATCTTGGATGGGTCCAGAGCCGCTGTGCAGGCACTGGCTTCTGAGGGTGTATTTCGACCTACTGATGTTTGAATTAAACCGACAACTTCATTTTTGGCTAAAACTACAAAGTTTCTCAGGCCCAAAATGCATGCTCAAGCTCCCATGCCACAAAAACAAATGCTTAGAATGGCTGAAGACCTTATTACCCAAATTAGGGGAAGCCAGCCTTCCCTGCTAAGAGACAAAGAATCTAGTTTCATTCTGATTCTACAGACCAGGAGTCTGATGACTCTGATCCTTCTGATTACCAGGGCATACCCTTCTCAACCTATGAGGATTCAGATACAGAGGAATCCATTCCCTCTGCCTCCCCTCCAAAGGATTTTTCTTTTGGTGAAACCTGGCATACTTTAAAAGAGCATTTCCGCTGGGACTGCCTAGACTACCCTCAGTCCAAAAAGAGACTCTGAGAATTTTTAGTGTTGCCTCAGCACAGGCCTCTAGCTATACCCCCTGTCCTGGATGTTGTAGATGATGTCTTCATGGAATCCAGTCTTACTCCAGACACTTTACCACCATCCCCTAGAAAACCTGACAGGTACTACAGAGTACCCAAGTCTCACAAATTTCTCTTTAAGAATCCTACTGTGGATCCAGAGACCATTTCCCAGGGACCTAAAGGTATTAAGGCTACTACAGCCAAAAACCCTACCCCTTCAGACAGGGATTCCAGAGCTTTAGACAGATTGGGTAAGAAGGTATATACCTCTGCAACTCTTGCCATCATGGTTTTGAATTGCCAGTTTCACATGTTGAAGTACCAGCAACATCATATGGAACTAATTAAACAAAAAATGGTGTTAATTCCAGATTGTGCAGAAAATAAAGATTTACAAGAGTTAATGCATTATGTAAACCAAATTAGTAAACATACTTTGCAGTGTGGGTTTCATGCCTTAGAAGCATCTTGCAGGGCTACTGTCACTGGGTCTGTACTGAGAAGGCATGCTTGGCTAAAGGAACAAGTCTTGCCTGACCATGTCAAAGCAAAATTACTAGATGCTCCATTAAATCAGGAGCATGCGTTTGGCACAAAAGCAGAAGTTCTTAAAAGGATGGAAGAAAAAGCTAAATCTATGCAAACAATCATAGATTTCTTATAGGTACAGCCACCAAGATTCAGTAGCCATTGTCTTTCAAAAAACTGGTCCTTTCCAGTCCCTCTCGGACCTTCTCAGTCCAAACCCAGGGGAAACGGACAACTAAGACTACAGGCTCAGTGTATGCAG
Organism: Protopterus annectens; assembly: GCF_019279795.1. Lineage (NCBI taxonomy): Eukaryota > Metazoa > Chordata > Ceratodontiformes > Protopteridae > Protopterus > Protopterus annectens. The sequence goes on from NC_056741.1 coordinate 1,118,200,652, forward strand.
AGATCTAAACAATGGGGTGTTTCCACCTCAAAACCAGGGAGTGGTAAGCCAACCCCATATGGAAAAAGTTCACAATGACTTTCCAGTTATCCTTCCCATGCCCAAGTACTTGCACCCCTAGTGGGAAAACTCGCCCTTCATGCAAAAAACTGGATGTCCATTACTCATGACCGATGGATTCTAAACATTGTATCCCAGGGATACAGATTCTACTTCCACTCACTGCCAACACCAAGTGGGTTGCCAGACCTTCCTCCAAACCAGTGGGCAGAGGCTCAAAAGCAAGTACTTTCCCTTCTCCATATCAGGGCTATTCAGCCTGTTGCAGTAGAACAAAAGGGACAGGGGTTTTACTCCAGACTGTTCCTGGTGTCCAGAAAAGAGAGCTCTTGGCACCCTATCCTGGATCTATCAATTCTCAACACCTTTCTGGTGGTCCCAAAATTCAAAATGCTTATTATGCTAGCCAAGGATGCCTGGTTAGTCACCCTAGACATAAAAGAAGCTTATCTGCACATCCCCATAAGGGAGTCTTGCAGGAAATATCTACGCATCAGGGCAGGCTCTATGCACGATCAGTTCTCTGCACTTCCTTTTGGCTTATTTACTGCACCCAGAGTATTCACAAAATGCCTGACTCTAGCCATTGCATACTGCAGGCAGAGAAATATTCAAATCTACCCATACTTGGACGGTTGCCTGATTCAGGCGGACAGTCAGGAATTGCCACTTCAGCACCTGGCATTTGTAAAAACACTTCTAACTTCACTGGGATACACCATTATTAAAAAGAAGTCACAACTGGTGCCCAGCCAACAAATTGTATTCCTGGGTGCAAGCTTGAGCACAACTTCCCAGATGGAATTCCTCACTCCAAAACAGCAGGTCCAGTTGACAAACTATTTAAAATTAATGGCCAACAAAACCTAGCTATCTGAAAAGAAAATACTGCAAGACTTTAGGGTTCATGGCATCATGCATTCTGCTAATTCCATATGCAAGACTGCATATGAAGAAACTTCAGTGGTACTTAAAAAGTCTCTGGTGTCAACATTCTCAGGACCTGGAAGCAGTGATTCCTATCATACCTTGTCTAAGGGCAGAATTCCTTTGGTGGGCAGAAGCATGCACCCACAACAAGGGACTTCATTTTACTCAACCCCTCGCCGCCCAAACCCTGACAACAGATGCATCAGATTATGCATGGGGGCTCACATAGCAGGCAAATGCATTCAAGGCAAATGGAGCCCAGAACAAATTCCCCTTCATATCATTCAAAAAGAGATGCTAGCTGTACAGAATGCTCTGATAAGTCTTCAAATACCTTATCCTTCCTGGACAGCGCCTGATAAAGACAGACACGACAGTTATGTGGTACATAAACAAGCAGGGCGGAACTCATTCTTATCCACTCTGCAGGTTAGCCATGGCTCTGTGGAAAACAGCCTTGAGCATCCAAGTGCACCTACAAGCTCAATTCCTGCCAGGCAAGCAAAATTCACTGGCAGACGATTTAAGCAGAAATCTACTGGACCCTCGTGAGTGGAAACTGGAACCCAACTCATTCAAACTTCTAACCCAGAGGTAAGGAACACTGGAGGTGAACCTTTTTGCCTCCCCCCAAAACCACCAATTGAGCCAATTTTGCACCAGGAACCCTCACAGCAGAGCCTGGAAGGTGGATGCCCTATCCTTTACATGGGAAAACTTCTCAATTTATGCCTTTCCTCCTCTGCAAACAGGACAGGCCAAGGGCAATCCTTATTGTACCAGACTGGCCATGCTAGCACTGGTACCCACTCCTACACAGTCTGACAGCAGTGCCCCCCCTGGCACCTATCAGACACCTTCCCTACTGTCTCAGCAAGAGAGACAGATTTTGCATCCACAGCTGCAAACCCTAAACCTTGCAACCTGGCTTATCCCCTGAATACACCACCAGCATCCCTCAGCAAACAGTTGCTAGACGTCATCCTTGAGGCCAGAAGGCCTAGTACTAGGAAATCCTATGCTGAAAAGTGGAAAAGATATTGTTCTTGGAGTCGGTCTCAAGGAAAGGACACAGCTATGCCCAACTTACCTCAAATCCTTGATTACCTAGCAGAGCTGCTCCACAGAGGCCTATCCTTCTCGTCCATTAAGATTCATGCCTCTGCCATCTCAGCTCATTATAATACTGAGCCGCCTCTCTTTTCTCACCCTCTCAAACAGTTCCTGAGAGGAGCTAGCAATTTAAGGCCCCCTAGGAGAGCTCCCACCCCGGCCTAGGACCTTAACTTTGTACTGGAGCAGCTCGCACTTCCCCCTTTTGAACCTGCTGCTTCAGCAGAGTTAAAATTCCTCTCTTGGAAAACAGCATTACTTCTAGCTATTACTTCAGCAAGAAGAGTGTCTGAGTTACAGGCACTAATAGCGGTGGAGCCCTTCATTTTCCATGCTGACAGGGATTTCCCTCAGGACTAACCCTTCCTTTATGCCCAAGGTGTTATCCAGTGTGGCTTTAAATCAATCCATCCATTTGCCAACCTTTTTCCCTAATCCTCCGAATAAAGGAGAAAGGATCCTGCACTCCTTGGACATGCACAGACAGCTCAGGTTCTACCTTGACAGGACTAAGCCTTTCAGAAAATCTGACCAGCTGCTGGTCAGCTTTGCTACAGGGGCAGAGGGCAAGGCCATTTCAAAGCAAACCATTTCCAAATGGATAGCACACTGCATCTATTTCTGCTACAAGCACCATGGAAAACCTACCCCTCTGGGGATCAGAACTCATTCCACTAGAGCTACTTCAACGTCTACAGCATTTCTCAGGGGAGTCCTTACCAGGGACATCCTGGAAGCTGCAACTTGGAGTTCTGTACACACCTTCACCAAGTATTACCACTTACCTATTTTTTCTAAATCCAGAGCTGGATTTGCTGCAGCAGTCTTACAAGGCCTGCTAGCCAGCTCTAACACTTCTTGACTGCCTCCACCCTTTCTCAGCTTTGGGAATCAACCCAAGTGTGATGACTGCAACAGTGAAACACGAAGAACATAGTACAGTTGTGTATACTTACCATAAATGTAGATGTTCGAATGTATTCACTGTTGCAGTCCTAGTTTCCCTCCCTCCAACCCCCTGGCTTTCTCTATCCTTTCTACCTATCCCCTTTATGGCCATCGTTTATGGCAGGGGTATTTACTTTTTACTGGAGGTGTTCCACACCATGTAATAGCTTCCTATTTTGGGGGTCCTGACATCTGGGGCAAGAAAAACTGATGTAATGGCGTTGGCTGCATGTTTTAAACCCCTGATGACCTGACGACATGGAAGAGGCAACAGCATCCGACGATCAAATCCCAAGACTCTGGTATTCGGCCGACTGAGGACTACCTGCAGGCAGATACCAAAGTGTGATGACTGCAACAGTGAATACACGCTAACATCTACATTTATGGTAAGTGCACACAACTGTACTTTCTGCAGTCTCTGGGTTTCACCATCAGCTTACCCAAATCCAGCCTAAACCCCTCCCAGGGCCAAGTCTTCTGGGGTGCAGAATCAAGACAGCTGTTATGATGGTATTCCTCCCACTCCAAAAGGTGGAAAGCTTGAAGGGAATACCTATTGTCTGTTATCCAAGCCCCTGCAATGACAGCAAGGTAATACCTCAGAATCTTGCGGCATATGGCTTCTACAATCTCCATGTTGCCACTGGCAAGACTCCACATGAGGAAACTTCAAGTGGTACTGGAGCTCCACATGAACACAACACTCCCACCCCTTTGACTGCTCCATTCCCCCTCCTACCTTGCCTAAGGAGGGAGATCCTTTGGTGGATGGATCTTGTCTCTCTGAATCCCAGACTTCCCTTACAACCCATAAGTCCAGTCCAGGAAATGTACACAGGTGCTTCAGACCTGGTTTGGGGAGCTGCTGTGGGCAGCTTGAAGGCGCAAGGCACATAGACAGGCCCCTGCAAGAGGGAGCATATCAACATCAGAGATGAGGGCTCTCATCTTTGCACTGAGGGCCTTCCAAGATGTTTTGACACAAATACCCCCAAAGTTGTTCATAGACAACACCACTGTTCTTTGGTATGTGAACAAACAGGGGGAACAAAATCATACTGGCTATGCAGACTTGCAACTCCAGGCTTGGGAATTAATAGTCCAGTGTGGAGTCACTCTGCAGGCTGTCTATATCCCCTCTGCTCAGAACACTCAGGCAAGCATCTTGAGCAGGTCCATATCACAAACCCATGAATGGATGCTACACAGTGATGTGTTTCTGGACATAGTCCACAGGTGGGGTACACCACAAATAGATGCGTGTGCCTCCCCTCTGAACAAACGACTCCCACAGTTTTCTATCAGGACACCCAGCCTCCTAGCAAGGGCGATGGATGCCTTCTCTATCTCATGGAAGGGAATGTTTCTGTACACTTCCCCCTCCCCTTCCCACTCTTACAAAAAGTCCTAATGAAAATTCAACAGGACAGACCAAAAATCTTGTTGGTGACTCCCTTTTGGCCAAGACAGCACTGGTTACCCCTTTTTCTGCATTTAGCCAGGGACAATCATCACAAGTTACCTCACAGAGTGGACCTACTCACACAGGACAAGGGATCCCTAATCCATCCCCACTTGGAATCTTTGAGCCTAACCCTGTGGGTGATAGAGTTTTGATCCCTGTCAGACATCTCTATTCTGAGGATGTGCTAAATATGCAGGAGGTCAGGAAACCCAATATTAGGCAATCCTATCTGTCCAAATGGAAAAGGTTCTCCATTTGGTGTCTGAAAAGACAGCTAGACCCTTTTCAAGGAGAGATCCCCTTAATGCTGCCTTATCTGTGTGAATTGTTGCAAGCAGGGTTGGGATATTCCTCTATTAAGGCTCACCTTGTTGCTCTTTCTGCTTGTCTGCCTCTTGACCCTCCTCTCGCATCTAGACTTCAAACAAAGTTATTCTTGAAAGGAGTTCTTCATCTCAGGCCCCCCAGGAGGCCAGTTTCTCCACCTTATTACCTGAACTATGTGTTAGAAAAGCTCACCATTGCCCCTTTTGAGCTAGCAGCTACAGCCTCTTTAAAGCACTGCAGTTCAAAAACTGTGCTTTTGGTGGCCCTGACATCAGTCAGGAGAGTGTCAGAGCTCCAGGCCCTCATGGTCACCCCACCCTTTTTAATCTTCCACAAGGATAGGGTAACCCTACGGACTTAACCTGTCCTTTATACCTAAGGTGGTCAAGGAGTTGTCCCTAAACCAATTTATCCACCTCCCCACCTTTTTCCCACAACGACAAAATGACAGAGTCCTGCATTCACTTATAGGCTGGTACTAGGCTATCGGTCCTAGGGCCTATACAAGCCTAGCCATAACAATTCCCTGGCTATTTCTTCCCATAATATTTACTTCCCTGAACCCCTGTCTAGCAGGGTGACTGACGTGATCCCCTGGGTGAATTTCCTATCTCCCATCCAATCGTCAAGGTTCCTTTTGAAGAGGGCCATGATGTTCAGACAGTTAAGATTCTGTTTAGACAAGACCAAATCCCTTAGGAGATCAAAGCAACTGTTTGTCTCATTTCATCCCAGGGCTCTGTGAAAAACTGTGACAAAGCAGACTCTCTCTACCTGGATTTCCAAAGCCATTTCCTTTTGTTATACTTACCATGGCAAACACCTGGACTGTAACATAAAAGCCCATTCCACTAGGTCCATGGCCTCCTCTGGAGCATTTTTCAAGGGGATGGACACTGCTTCTATTCTAGAAGCAGCTACCTGGACATCTGTCCGTACCTTCACCAAGCACTACAAACTGGACCACATCTCCAGATCCAGAGTAGGTTTTGGTAGAGCAATCCTGCATGGAGTTTTGGAAATAGTTCCAAACCAGGCTGCTCTTCCCTTTGAGCTATGGCACTTACCAAAAGGTTATGAATACTGCAACATGAGAATAGAAGGACATAGAATAGTTGTGTAAAATCTTACCATAACCATAGATGTCCTTCTGTTCTCATGTTGCAGTATTCATAACATGTGGGTTAGCCTCCGCTTAGTGACATGAGCATACGGCCAGTATACAAAAGCTTTAGTCACTGCAAGGTGGGACATCTGATGTTGGCTGTAGGGTGCGTGGGCCATAAAAGTGATGTCTGCATGTACCTTCCTCAGAACTGAATGCTCCAGTCGGAGTCCAGTCCTAAGATAGCTGCACAAGTCCTTAATCATCCAGCAAAGCTTTTCTCTTTTCCAGGGGGGTAGGAGGGTGAGATAGAATACCGCAACATGGAAAATAAGGACATCTATGGCTATGGTAAGACTTTTACACAATTCTATGTCCTTATTTTCCATTATTTGGTATGATGTAAATCGTATAACTAAGGCTACTGCAGTAGTGATCATTCAAACACATACTGTTTAGTTCAACTTACACATCTGTACTTGCTGCATAAAGTTTGATAAGTAACGCCTTTTATTTCAACAGACTACTTATGTTTATCCTCTTCCCATTAGCTGCATGTTCTCATCCACTCTGTATCAAAAACAATTTGAGTTTTTTTTCATTAAAGCGTCAGTTTCATTTAACCATTCAGTTATTATTGTTCTTTCATCATCAGTATCCCTTCGCAGTCATCTTCTAATTTTATGGGCACAAAACAAATGTATTATGGAAAGCCAGTCCTTATAGCAAAAATAAATCTTTTCACTTTATGAAATTGAATTGAAAAGATGAGTACTAAACCAATATGTATAATTATGACAGCACTTTACTTAAGCTGAAACCCATGCACTTCCCAGAGTCATGTCTTTGGTAGAGATTTATGATGTAGCTGTTTGTCCTTCATTCATAGATATTGTCATATGTAATGTTAGTAGTTGCTACTGATACCAGAAAGTCATTAAGAAGGATGACGTTTTTTCCCCCTTTCATGCTTATGCTGGATATATCTGCTTGGCCTTTAATTCATTGAACTTCACTCCAAGTCAGAAACATTTCTCTGCCAAGGTGATGACTATTAACATTTTTATACTAAATGTGTTTATTCAGTTTTCCTGCTATGTTTATTACAATTGCATCTCTGTCAAAGTGCATTTGAAGAGTGATAATTTTTCCCATATTCCTAAGAAAATATAAAAATAAAACTTTCCTTTGTTCTGAAATATTGCACCAATAGAAGAGGTGCTGCATATATTTATTTCCCTCCTGTTTCATTTTATATTCATATTTCCCTGCGTATCTCCCATAAAGCAGTTTGAGTACCATAGTACGCACTTTGTTGCGTCTTTCGGTTTTTCCCGGTTAGGGGTCGCCACAGCGGAACTCCGATCCGCTAATGATTGGCAGTAGATTTTTTTACATGCCGAGTTGCCAGCTCTGATGCACAACCTTCAACGAAGGTACGCCCATTCACGCATGTCTCCACACAGAAGACGCTCTAGCTGATTATCGAACAGGACACCGTCTTACTGTGAGGCGACAATGCTACCGCAGCACCACCACCGCAGCAGCATAATACGCACTGTTCCTCCCTATTTGTGCTCCTTCCCCAGGCAGTTAATTTACAGAGATTTTATTGTGCCAGAGGTAGCAGAATAGTGAGCATAAGTTAATATAGTGTGTAGTTTATCCACAGAGCAGTTCATTGTGTAGACCAGAGAAAATGCTTGCACCGTCTACTAGCAGGAGTCAGTAAGCAAAGCATTTCACTAACACACTGTGTAAAACAAAACTGTAATTTCAGAGCTGAATTAAGTCATGAATGATACTTTTTTTTCTACTACAGGAAAAGTAATGTCACTACTGCCATTCTTAAAATACCCGGTTTCTTAATTTACCCACCATGCACGTAACTTAAAACAATTTACTGTGAAATATATCCTTTCCAGAAGAAGAATCACTTGCCTTTTGTGCATGTAACTGCAGTAGATGTATGAAGTCACTTTTCCTTTGAGTTCAAGTTACAAACACTGTAGAAGTCCATTTCCTTAAGTATTATATAAGCAGTAAAAGTGCCTGAAGAGCATCCTGTATATATGTGTATATATGTGTATATATATATATATATATATATATATATATATATATATAAAGTGATGACTGTGTCTAAATACTCTGTAAATTTCCTCAAGTACTGTTCCACCATTGAAGTAGGTTTTGTAAACAATGACTTCTTTGACTGGCAGTTTGAGTATTGCAGTAAAACAAAGTCTAATGTAGAGGCTGTATATGTTAAAATAGTCATGTGGCTGATTCATTCAGTCTTAAGAAACAACTGCAGCTGCTTTTAATAACATCGTATGATCATAAGAGGCTTTCTTCGCTAATGCCCCTAGAGCCATTTTAAGCCTAGCTAGTCATGCCTCAGTTTTCAGTTATTATTGTCCACAAACTAGAATGCCTTTGGTATGTGCTTGTGGCTTAGGGCATCTACAAGACTACCTCTTGTCCATAAGGACCACAGTCGACAAGCCATGGGCAAATTTGTGATTTCCCATCCATTGTCCATATTGCATGTGAATAGGCTGAAGGAAGAGCTCTGTTTCACATGAATGGGGAATCTGTTACAGAAATGGGGTAATCTCTGAGACACATACCTGTCTCTCCAGAATGTTTTGTCTGTCACAGACAAAGTTTAGATCCTTAGATGGGGTAATTCTAGTGCTGTTTGTTTTGCGAATGAGTAGCAGAACCATCAGAGCTGGTTCAGAGAATGCCTTATGGGTTAGGCATAGATCAGCCCGCAGTATTCTGTAGAAGACTGAGTACAGGGACAGGGCTTTGAGGCTGTCCATATAGGACATATTTATCCTGTATTTTTAGTGAGGAACCTCTGAGGCTGCTCCAGCTGTTGCAGATCCCTGGTAAGATGCATGCCAAAGAGTGCATTGTACTCAATTATTGGTGTAATGAGGACTTAGTGTAGTGGGACTACAGTCTCCTTAGATCTGGATACCATACCCTTATAAGCTGTGCCACGTAGAAAGATTTTCTCACTACCATGAACACATGGTGATCAAAGTTGAGGTTACTGTCAACCTAAGTTACCAAGTCCCTTACCACTGAGTCTGCTCTTAGGGAAGTGTTATTGTTGCATTTCGCAGTGGTGGTGGTATAATTATGCATTTTTTGCCTTGAGTTTTAAGCCATGTTTCTGACACCAGTTATTTGTCTGTGTCAGACCCTCCTAAAGGATGTCTACATTCTTGGGTGATTCAATGATTATACCCAGTCTGCAGCCAGAAAATTTGGTCAGTCAAAGGTCCTTTACATTTTCCTTGATTTTAGATGAGTATATTCCAAACAGGAGAGGTCCCAGTACTGAGCCCTGTGGGACACCACTAGTAATAAGCCTCTTGGAGGTAGATTCCCCCACCCTAAAGTCATGTTTCCTAACTTTGAACCATATGGCAATCCATCAGGTGGCATATGGATTTATGTCTAAATCTGTGAGTTTGTCTAGAATACCCGAGTGAGGTTTTGTCAGATGCCTTTGCCAGGTCAAGGTAGGCAGTGTTTTCCATTTTGCCCTCATCCATGGCTGAAGAGACCTTCTCAAAAAAGTCCACCAAATTTAATAGGCATCACCTGCCCTTGACAAAACCCAACTGGGATGGGTCCACTGTTTGAAGATTTACTATGTGTTTATCAGTTACAAAACAATTCTTTCCATGGCCTTGCATGTAAGATTAGTCAAACTTATGGGTCTATAGATCCCTGAGTGTGTTGGTCTGCTTTTGTGTAGAGGGATAACTACTGCGGTCTTCCATTCCCCAGAGATGAAGCCTCTCTGGAGACTATAGTTGAATAGAAATTCTAGTGGGTCTGAGAAGTCATGTTTCAAGCTATTTAGAAGGTATCCTGGGATATTATCATGATCCATTGATGCATTGTTTTTAACTCTGGAGAGTGCAGTCAGAATCTAATCTTTAGTGATATTTGGGAAGAGAAATGGTAGAGGGTATTTCTTGTTTTGGCCAACAGATTTGCTATATACTCCTGCTTGGTATAAGAAGTTGATTATTTATTAACATTTGTTGACTGGGAAAGTTCGACTAGGACAGAGCCTATTACAGGGAGAAATGCTCCAGATGCATGCTTTGGAATGTGAGCGGAAACAGGAGTACCTGGAGGAAACCCAAGCAAACCCAGGGAGGGTATTCCGACTGCACAGAGAAGGTACCACAGCCAAGAATCGAACTAGAGAACCTCTTGCTGTGCGGCAACAGTGCTAACCGTTGCACCACTGTGCCATTCCATTTACTATTGGTTCAGCACACTGTTGGTTGTTCCCTTTAAGGTTGCATACATAACTGAAAAATGGCTTATGGTTATCCTTAGCCTGGGAGGCTACTTTTGCCTCAAATTTGGCTTTGGTGGACTTGATTAGTCCCCAGGTTGCTTGTTGAGCCTAATGAGGGAGTTTTTTTTTTTGTCTTTTGAGAATAGCCCTACCTATTTTTGGACAGGATTTTCTTTCTTTTGTTGTACAACCTATTTATAGTGGGTGTCCACCAAGCAAGCTTTTTTTTTGAGTTTGTCCTAAGTTTATTTTGGTTTGGTACTGCTGTTTCTATGCAGTTATTTCCATGCTTGTATAAGGTTTCCATAAACTCTTCTGCATAGGCCACCACACTCTGAGTTTGGGGGGGGGGGGGCTTAGAATTAACCTGTGCCATTGTTTAATAGGAGGAACTTAGCTTTGGATAGGTTCAGTTCTGCAGTATGCTGGGAGTTCAGCCTTTATTTCAAAGGTTGCTGCTTTGTGATCTGATCTGACTAGTGAGGACATTACACAATGGGGGAGGGTACAGCATTCCTTCATATTTTATGAGTACCAGATCCAGGATGTTTGCATCCCAGGTAGGTGTCTAGACTATCTGTTCAGGAGGTTGTATTAACAAAATCCAGGAATTTTTGAGCCTGCATGTTAGTGATTATGTATGTATCACAGTTTATGGTGGGATAGTTTAAATCACCCATGAATATGGTGTTGGGCTGGACTGAGTGCGACTCCATTGCATTCAGGTATGCAGTATGTGGTTATCATGGGTCATAGACTGGTACCTACAGCTAGTGTGGATATGGTATTAGACTTTACCTAAGGTTTATTTTATTTGTTTCCTGGAGTAGCGCACTGATCTGTGGACCTTTTTCAGACTTAGCCCAGAAGTGGTATCTGGTTAATTGACTTGCTCAGAGTCGCACAGTTAGGCAGTGGAGGCCAAGGGAATCAAACCTTGCAGCACTGCAATGTTACTAAGTCATAGAGTAGTTCAAGCATGTCATATTGTTTGACCAGTCTTGAGGAATGCTTACTTTTTATGTAGATTAATACACTTCCATCTCTTGTCCTTTCTTGTGTGGTAACTGGTCTAAATGTATGGAAGACGGAGCATTTTACTCCTGGTGCCTTCTGCAGCTTTAAACCATGTCACAGTAATTGTACAGATGTCAATACTCTGAAGGGTGTGGTGCACTTCCAGGGAGTAGAGCTTCTTGTTGAGTCTGCTAGCATTGAGCAGTAACACCTTTAGTTGATCTTGCATAGAATTTGATATGTTGGATGGTTTATCAGATTAGCATTGCATAAAACAGACACTGTAGGGGTTGGCCAATAACTGAAAACCTAGTGGGGACTGGTGCAGACCACCCCTGACAAAGCAGCATGGTCTGTTGATCATGCCCACCCGAGCTGACAAATACTGGACCCCATAGAATGATAACAGTAACTAAGCCATTTGTTAGTCATCTTCTGTTTAAATTGTGTAGTCATCCTTTAAGAAGGTAGAATGTTGTTCACTGCTACTCTCATACCTGCCTGGGAGATGGTCTGAAAGCTGCATTATATTTGTCTTCATATAGTTCAAGGGAGGTATGTTTCAGTTCATTAACACCTACATGGACTATGACAGAGTCATACTGGTACTTGCAGTTCAGAGTCCTGAGTATGTGTGTAATCTGGCGGGTCATTGTTCCTGATAGACAACTAACCGTGATTGTCTCCTTGCTCAGCCTGGTGAGGAGGACATCAGTGTGTCTCACAGTAGTTTCTAGTGATCAATATATTATGTGACAATTTGCCTTAAGGGCTTAGAGGCTGAGACATTGTGAGATGTGGTTTTGAGTGTTTTTGTAGTGCGTGTTGGATGGTACTAAGGGCAGTGTATAGGAGGCCTTTGAGGTTTGGGTATATGAAATTTAAGAGCTTCGACATATGTGGGTTTTTGTCTGAGCAATAGTAGCTGTAGTGACTTTGTTACTGGTAACCTATCTAGAAATATCAGTGCCTGTATGAGAGAGCTTTGCCTCCAAAGGCATCATATCATGTAAGTACACTTCTCACATACTGTGCCAATTTGCTTAAGAATAAGGCAGTTGTCAGTAAACATGAGACAATTGTTACATTGTCACAATATGTCCATTTCCTCTCAGGCTGGCCACAGATACAGTACGAAAGTGCATATCCATGGCTATAAGTCCTCTCTTGTGGTCTACAAGGGGTGGTGTAGTTAGAATTTGTAGTTGTTGGGCTGGGAGGAGAAGTCTAGGATTCATCTAAAACAACACTCTTGGGAGAATACTTTTCACCATGCAAACTATCTGCTCTACACATAGCTAGATATTTGAGAAAACAGAGGAAGTTTCATATGGAAAATTACAACTCTAGGTGTATGCTTCTGTACAGAGCACTGCAAACCATTGCTGCTCAGCTCAGGTTGTAGAAGATGAGTTTGAGGGGAATCCAATCAGTAAACAGTAAAAACGCAGTAGAAATGTAATAAAATGAGGTTCAGGTCCTGCAGCAATTCACAATTGTCTCACTGTTGAGTGCCACTACAAGACTAGACTAAGGTTCCCTTACAGAGTAAAATTCTAACAAAAAAATGCAGTAGAAATGTAATAAAGGGGAATCGTATACTGCAGGAATTCACAATTGCCTCACCAGTGTGAGTTATACTACAAGACTAAGGCCTCCAGATCAAGTAAAATACAAACAGTAAGAGGCTCAGATTTTGCAGCAACTCTCAATTCTCCAACTACTGTTTGTCATCGAAGTCTGGATTTACAATGCAGAAGTAATTCACAGACATGTCCAATAACTCGATGAAAGTACAGTCTTATACCTTATGTGCAATATTAACGATGCCAAGTTAACATTCCGTGCCATTTGAAATCTGTCTGATTCTGATCTGTGCAATGTTTTTGGTACTGACGAAGACATGTAACTGGAATAGTATCGGTGCATGTCGTTGTACTTGTTACTGCACCGCATAAATGTCTTACTGTTATTGTTGGCTTAGCATTAGTATATGTATTATCGTTATATTAACATTAGTATTACTATATGTTGTATGTACATTGAGTTCGAAGTAACGCAATTTCGTTCAGTTGCACTGTTGTACGGTCTGAATGACGATAAAGTTCACTTTGACAGTACTGTGAAGGATTCTACAAGACTGAGATCGCAGACCAAGTTAAAGTTGGACTTTTGGCTAAAACGAGGAAAATGAAGAAAAGAACAATAGACCATTCAGATCAACACGCTGAATATTTTAGTGTGCACTACATGAAATGGGATTACGTGAAAGAGAGGCTAATTTGCCTTTTAATAATCTTATGAGAGTGCCTTATCAGTTTGAGCTATCAGTGTCCAGTACAGATAGTACAGAGAGGGGCCTGCAAACTGTAATTTACAGTAGAGACAGGCAGCTACAAAGGCACCAAGTTTAAAAGCACAATGGGATTTGATTGGATGGATACGGAAAAAAAATCATTGCAGTTTTAAACTCCAGAGCTGTTGTAGCTGAAGAAGAATGTAGATCTATCCATCCATTCACAACCCCTTTTTCCCATTTTTTGCACATGGTGTCTGGGTGTCATTTTTAACAGTGACAATCATCTTGAGCCAAGGTTTACACCACTGGGTGGCTAGCCCTGCCGCAGTAGTTCTTCCACACCCACGCAGTCACATGCACACTCACATCTATGGCCAATTTAGTGTGTCCATTCCACCTACCGCATGTCTTTGGAATGTGGGAGGAAACCAGAATACCTGGAGTTAAGCCCACACAAATACAAGGAGGACATGCAGACTCTGCACAGAAGGCAACCCAGATGAGAAACAAACTAGAGAACCTCTTGCTGTGAGGCGATAACCTTAAATAAGAAAACTGTTTCAGCTCTTCATACTAATTAGCTAGATCTTATTCATAGTCAACCAATGAAAACAAAAGGAGTGTTCCTACCTGACACTAGCCAACAATTTTTAAGACTTAACAAAAAAAAAAAAACTTTGCAGTAAACTAATATAATAATAATTATAACAAAATAAAAAATTAACGGAAATAGCCAAACCATAAAAGTAGAAAATCCAAAAATCAGTGCAGTCAAGCAGCAGTTTTAAAATTAGAGCTCTTGTGTGTACTAAAAATTTATTGAGTAATTGATGCAGTTAAGAATATTATTTTTTTTCGCTGCTATGGGTATACTAATATCCTTTTTAATTATGGCTGTATAAGAACACACTGAAAACCAAAAAAGCTAAGTACATATAACTTGGATGATGCGTTAGGTAAGCTTATTACTGGTAGCATAACATATATAGGTTGGATCTGTGTCATATGATCGAGTTTTTAGAAACTCGAAATTCATGTGGACGAGACCATATGGTAGAGTTTCCAAAAACTCTAAATAAAAAAAAAAAAAAACTACTTTTCTTTGTTTATGCAGTGAGCAAGCCCCATGCACCCCCATGTGGGGGGCTGTGGCCCCCCATCCCCTGCATATTATATATGCCAACTCCAAGACCACACTACACTGAAGAAAAGGGGAATTTCCCGATCCTTGCTGTACTGAGATCTCCATTCAAAAGCTTTGAGTTTTCAAAAACTCGATCATATGGTCTCAACCATATGAATTTCCAGTTTCTGAAAACTTGATCAACTGATAGGGATCCATGTAGGTTATATCCTACATAAGACATAAGGGCCGGACAGCTTCCAAAGCTTCAGGCATCTTCCAGCTAAGCTGACTAAAAGATGGGTTTGGGTGCCAAGCCCTTCAGAGCTTTCCTGCTATTGAAGGGAGTGCTTCTCCTGCAGGCTTTCGAGGAGTGACTGTCTGCTTGTGCTGTTCCATTGCTGGGCAAATATTTGCTGTTTAAACTTACTTTCCTTTTCAGGAAAGTATATTTTAACTATTGAATGTGTTTTTATTGACTGTCATATTTTTTTACAGTACTTTTAAATGGGAGTGCACTGACAAGTTTTAATGTGGAGTAACCGTGTTTAAATAACTTTTTGAGGCTGATAATGTATTGGAGTGTTCTTTACTGTGTTTTAACCTGAAACGTTACTTTTAGCAGTTTTTAAATTTTACCCACTTGTGCTGCATAGTTTCCCCAAAAAAGAAGTACCATTTTCATCTTGACAATGGAACAAGCTACAAGTCCCATGGAGTGTCCTCCTGCCAGCCGCAAAAAGAAAAATTTAACCAAACAGCCTTTGCCACCACAGCAGACTAGCAATTTTCCACAGCCGCAGGTGGGTGACTGCTGTGACCAAAGTTGATTCCTCATACCACTCCCCCCCCCCCGATCCCTGTGGTGCTGTCCATACAGCCACTTAGGAACAGGGGTTAATAAAGCCGTCTGCGGCTTTTGGGGTTTCCTCAGTGAGCAAGGGAGAGCCACTCTTCTTGGGAGAAGGGGCAGTGAAGGTGCCCATACTTAGCTAGAATGTTATGTTGTGCCAGTCCATGGGGAAGCTGTTGCTGCCATTAATGATCCAGGTTGCCTCAGCTGTCCTGAAAAAATGAAACGGAAAACTAGACATTTATCTCCTGCTCCAGTTTCACTGGACAGGAATAGTTTATTAAGTCAGGCTTAGGGTCTTGTACAGGCTGTTGAGCTTTCTTATCTGGTGGTTACTGGTAAAAGAAAAAGGGGTTCCTCTCTTCCCAAAAAGATTCAGGAAATTTAACCTGAGAAGGAATGTGATGAGTCAGATAAAGGTTTTTCTTCTCTTATTTCTGTTTTAGTCTCAGAGGAAAGCATGTTATCTGAGTCTCCCTGTCAGGGATTCTCTTTGAGACCATTTCCAAAATGTGGCTGTGTTTTCAGTGGGAGAACACCGAGGTTTCGCAATCCTTCATCAAATACCAGAGCCTCCTCCCATCCCCTCATGCTGTCAGCTTTGGAGGGTGTGCTAGTCACAGCCTGTGGTTTCCCTGACATCAATTCCGCTGCACCCAAGAAAGGAGATAGAATGTGCAAAAGTTATTCAGTCTTTCAAATTTTTATACACTCATCCCAGATCTGACATAGCTATAGCTTTAGGTAATCCAGCTGCTGCCAAGCATTTTATTAATTCCAATCCTTTCCTTTCTAACAAAGTTAGTAAAACAGTTGATAAGTTTGGTGAAGAGGTATATGCTTCTTTAACTTTAATTTTTAGAATTTTGAATTGTCAGGCTGATATCCTAAAGTTTATTCTGACTAATTGTGAAAGTGTAAGGAATGTTTTAGGTCCCCCATGTAAGGAAAAATCTGCTTAGTGTGGTTTAGTTTCTTCAATTTCTGAGGTCACTACTCATTGTTTAAAGTGCGTATATGAGACTCTCAATACTACATCCAGGGCTGTTGCCACTGGTATTGTTTTGAGGAAGTTTGCCTGACTGCATTTTCAGCAACTTCTAGAAGATGTAAAAAACATGATATTTTAAATTTTCCTTTGGAGAACGATTTAGTTTTTGGACCCTCAGCTGTAGAGATTATCAGAAAATGTGATGATAGAGAGAAGCTGATACAGGAAATCTTGCTTTTTTTCATCCCTCCACCAAAATTTCTAAGGGATTTTCTGCTCCAAGAAACAAAATGAACATTCTCAGCAAAATGCTGGTAAGCAGACATTATAAAACAATGGCAATCCAGCTCCCTGGAGTAGAAACAGAACTCGCAGCCTTCTGCACCAAAGGCAAGTACGCTACCTCTTGCACCAGTGACACTGCTTTCTAGTCCTCTTACCCAATCTTTGCTAACCTCCGCTGATTTTATTTGTCATGCAATATTTTATATTCCCTGCTGATTATCACCTTTTAACAGCTGCTTCTATTCTAGGCTTAACTAAAAAATTACCAGAGCTGGTCTTTAAGTTTGTACTCTCCTATCCCTTACTCTTTGCTTATTTTCTGATATCAATCCCTGTTAGAGAAGATAGTCTGTAACCTGCAGTCCTAGGTTCTGTTTGCCCTCATTCCACTGTGCTACTTTTTAGTCTCTAGTTTTTTTGTTCTAAGTACCTTGCTTCCTTCGCCAATTTTCTCCAATAAATTCCAGTCCCCTCTTGCTTATTTTCTATACCACTACTTGGAATCCTCCCTATTGGGAAAATCTATTTTCTCCATTCCTGTGTTGACTTAATTTTAGAATACTTTCTGCAACTCTGTGAATGTAATATTGTGTATGGTGGTGTTGGTTCTGCTTAAGGATCTGCATTCAAAATCCTACCCTCTCCTTATTTCTCAAACTTCCCCTTTATTTCATCATCCCTTTCCACTTTGATTTATAATCATCTGTTTGTGTTTTATGCATGAGCCTTAACTGTAACTGCATAGCTAAAGTATCTATTCAAATCAGATAATCCTAAACCACCTTGTTCTATGAGAAGGATCAACATATCCCACTTAATTCTTACTCCCTTTCCCTTTCAGATAATTTTAGTCTGTTCCCACATACCCATAGCTACCATATTGGTATAGTTTTTAATCCATGCATCCAAATACTTCAGCTTATCACATCCTCATAAACATGGTTATTGCTAAACCAATTCATATGTGGATACATAGTTTACCACTTAGTCTTTGTTTATCTTCATTAATTTTATCTCAGAAAGACTTGAAACTGTCTCAAAATGTTTCATAACACCAAAATGTCATTTTCTGGATTTACCAAGTGCAAAAACAATCTGTAAATAAAGCTAACTTTTCTTGATTGCCATACTGTTTGTATCTTTGCATTTGTAAGTCTCATATGTTCTTTGCCCATAGCTCTATATATAAAGCAAGTAACAAATGGTGAAAGAGACTATCCTTGCCTGCTTCCTCAGTTCAAACATAGCTTGTTGGAGGAAAATCCTCCCACTTTTATTCTTGGCTTCACTCTTTCATATAACCTTGTTATTCTCTCAGGAAGTCCAAATGCTTCCATTACCTTAGTCATAAAATCTCAGCTGTTTCTAACAAATGCTTTCTCTTCATGAAGACTCACCAACAATAGTGTCATTTTCTTGCCTTCTGCTTGCCTTTGGATCAACATTTTTCTGTTAATGTTATCAAATGTTTGCCCCCCCACACACACACACACAAAACCACATTGTTCCATTTATATCAATGTTGGCAACCTCTGACATTCTCTTAGCTGGTGTAGATGTAAACACTTTATAGTCAAAGTTAAAGAAATTGAAATATTTGTATATGAAGCTTCTTTACCGTCTATGGGGTAATACAGCCACTACAGCTTTTTTCCAAGATGTTCGCTCTTTTCTCCCACACCCTTTTAAAAGACTGTTAAACTAAACCTTCCAGATTGTTCACTTTTTCCATTCTAACTTTCAGACTTCCACATGAATGTCGTCTTTTCCTGGATACTTCTCTATTGATTGATTATACATCACTATTTTATTTCATCTCGTCCTCTCTTAGCTGTTAATTGTTGAGTCGAGTCTTGTCTTCCTCTTACCGTGACCTAATTAAGTCTTCCATAAATATCCCATTTGTGTCTTTTCTTTTCTGCAATACTGCTTTATACTAATTTTCACAAAAAACTCTTAGTCTGTAATACCTCTGTAGAATTTCTGTTTATTTTTCTTGTCATAGGCTTCCTATGATTGACAACAGCTTTCTACATTCTTATTGCCCAAGTCATTGTGCCAAAGGTTTTTGTGCTCTAGAGTTATCTAAACATAGTTATGTAACAGCAGCCTTCCTAAACTGATGCTTGTTATCCAAATACTCGCTTATTTTCCCATAGCACTCTGCAGTTGCTCCTCTTCTGTCAGATTCCATCTGTTCTGCAGTACTTTAACCTGTCAGCCCCTGTAAATTTCTGTTACTTTTTTTCTCATGCATCTCTTATTTATTTATTTTTTTTAATTCATATTTTCAGTTATTTTCACCAGCTATCCTTTCTGAAGAAATGTTTGTCTTCCCTAATAACTTCCACTACCCAATCTTTAAATGCTTCTCTTTTTAACAACTTAATCTTTATCTTAGAATTTTATTAGTGCATGATGATAATAAGTATTTACTGTGGCTATATCAATGCTTTCAATTAAATACACGTGCTTCTGTGAAATATAATTTCTCTTCAGTCTAGCTCAGCTCTTTGCATTTTGGGGAATAGTATGTAAATCATGTCTGATATCCTGCAACTGAATTCACATTTTTCATATCAAATACTCTCATATATTCAGAAATCTGCAGTCTTTTATTAAAATTTTCCTTCTAGGTTCTCCTGATACATCGTTGCAAGTCAAGTTCCTAGTCCTCACCAATAAATAATCCATGCTAAAAGCTGTTTATTCCACCCCCATCAATAAATAAACAAGCTCCATAGTAGCAGAGTTTGGAGAAATATAATGCCAGTGTAATCCTTCTCCCTTGATAATAGCCTGTTATTAATATACCATTATTGCCATTTTTTCCTATCCTATCGCTGTTGGAGTCACTCCTGCACTTAGTATTACTCTTTCTCCTTTGTTCCTGATGATGTTTTTCATGTTTCACTGTTGCAGTTATCACATTTGAGTTATCCCTGCCAGGGTAGCCCTCGGCCGGCCCGAATACCAGAGGCTTAGTATTTCTGCGTCAGTTGCTGTTGCTTCAGGACTGACATCAGTCAGGTCATCAGTAGTATAAAGTAAGGCAGCTGACACAATTAATTCAGTCTTTCTTGCCGTGGAGCCCGAAGCAGAAGCAGTTCGCACGAGTGCCGATTGGCCGCTACCTGAGTTTCGCTTACAGTTCTCAGACTCTGATATGGCTTTGGTAAGCCATCCGACAACAGATCTTCTGAAAAAACGTAAAGATAAAGACAGAGACAAACCGCACAGGTCCAAACCTACTGAAGACACTCCCGTTAAGTTAGTAGTCAGTTCTCTGATCCTCAGTGAAGCGCTTTCGCAGCCCCTGATGCCCGCTTCTGTGGATTCACAGGCTGCTACCAAGACCCTTTCAGAGTCCGGTATGCCACAAAACTCAAGGGGTTAAGGACTCACTCCACCAGAGCAGCCTCCACCTCTGCAGCTTTCCTCAGAGGAGTCCCCACCAGGGACATCCTGGAGGCTGCCACCTGGACATCTGTTCACACCTTTACCAGACATTACCACCTGCCTATCATCTCCAAATCCAGGGAAGGGTTTGCCTCTGCAGTCTTGCAGGGCATCCTAGCCAGCCCCTAGTTTCCTTGACTGCCTCCACCCATTTCCTCCGCTTTGGGAATCAACCCAAATGTGATGACTGCAACAGTGAAACACGAACATAGTACAGTTGTGTACATTTACCATAAATCTAGATGTTAGAGTGTATTCACTGTTGCAGTCCTGGTTTCCCTCCCTCCATCCCCTTCTTTCTTCTCTTTCCTTACAAGGGACATATTGGTATTTACTTTCTACTGGTGGGGTTCTTCCACCAGAACCTGGCTCCCACTTGGGGGTTCCTGACAGGTTAGGGCAAGAAAAACTGATGTAATGGCATCAGCTGCCGTACTTTATACTACTAACGACCTGACGTCAGTCCTGAAGTGACAGCAACCAATGCCGAAATACTAAGCCTCTGGTACCCTAGCAGGGATAACCCAAATGTGATGACTGCAACAGTGAATACACTCGAACATCTACATTTATGGTAAGTGTACACAACTGTACTTTCTGCTGAATGTCCATCCTGGCATCCTTTCATAGTCAAATTCACATGCTCAGTTCTATCCAAATGTATCTTACGATTTGAACCCTACATTTCTTAATGTGATTAAGTAATCTTTGATTTTTGTCTGTATGTCTAAGACTGTATACATTTCCATGATAATATGGAGAGAGCAGCTGTCATAATAGAAGGCTGTTACTCTCACTTGTACCTGAAAGTTCTGTGGAATGTATACTGCCACCTCTTGACTTAACATGCACAACCAATGTTTAGCAGACTGATCTTGTAAGCAGTTGCTTCTTCTCATCCCCTTTTGAACCCGTCATATTTTCTTGACTTTTTACCTCTGTGAAAACACTCAAGCAAATAAATAAATAAAACTACGTTTTCAAGCGCCCATCCCCTTTTATCTTGGAACAAATGCATACAGTTATGTACATTTTCAAACAATGAAGATTACCCTTCTGTATAGGAGACAGTTGACAGTTGCACCCACAGGCACTACCTAATAAAAACATTAAGGTTACCAGTGGTAAAGTGCATGTTACAGCCTACGTTCCTACTTACATTGATTTTTTTTTTTTTTTTTTTGCTATCTCCATTCCCCTCCCAGATGTGATAAACAGCTTGCATGCCTTCACTGAGTATTAACTTTTAGTCCAAAGAAAAAATTTACCAGCTACCTTTAAATAAACTAAATTGTTCACTGGTCTAACAAAAACATTAATACTACTGAAGAAGCTACTACATCTCATTCACTTCCCGCAGTTTCAGTTTTAGTTTTTCACTGAACTGGTTGCCACTGTCCCTTTAACCACTGTAACTTTAAAAGTTTCATTTCTGTCACCAATAAGTGCTCATACCTCTCAAGATTAATTGCTTGCACCTGTAGACAGCTCGTCCCCAAGTAACAGCAGTCAGCAGTGAGTGAGAAAAGCCAACAGCTTTGCAGATGCATACAAGAAACTTTGCAAATTTCACTTGGGACCCAGTGTACAAACTTCCATGGCCAAAAACATGCACCTGCAGACTGTCTCCCACTGATTACATTTGCTAATGGGGGAAAAAAGCCAATAACTTTTGCAGGTGCAAGAAAACTCACATTTCCATGCCTTTCATCATTTTGTTTTAATTTTAAAACCTATTTGCTTAAAACACTAGTCTTCAGCTTAAACTAAGGGCATTAATCTTGACAAACCACCCTTGTAAAAAGAGAGGAATTGTTGTTGTAATTATGCATAGATTAATCCACTTTTACATCTAACTCCTCCCCAGCAGTCTAAGATCAAAACAGAATTTTAACTTTAGCTTGCTTCTTTGCTTTCAGAAGAATGGAAGGCAGAAACACCCTTCAGTTTGCTGGCTGTCTTATTTAGAAAAATGTTTATTTCCTGCACAAAACATTTCTTTGATTACCCCAGTAAAAAGTATTATGTAGACAACTGGATACAGCAGCTTGACTCTCACACCTGCCTTTTGATTCCCTGAGTGTTTGGAGAAACTTTTCTTTTCTGAATAGTGCACAGTGAGTAATAATTTTCTACAGTCTCCAAACTTTAATACTTTTCCTTTCTGCCACAGTTTTGTCAGGGTCAACTCTTTCTGCTGGTATGATTGCATCTTTAGTAATAATTTGGCTGATTTTTCATGGCCAGGTTTGAAGCATATACACCATTGTTCCTTTTCACTTAACAAATCCTGCTGTGGATTTCCCTTCCATTTGTCTTTCACTTAACAGATCTGGCTGATGATTGTCCTTCCATTTGCTTATTTGTTGTTTCATGAAGTGAATGCAATCTTTTCCTCCCAGTTTGTCTGGTACAGATTAAAATTTCAGGTTTTCTCTGTGCTCTGTGTCTTTAACTGTGCCATTTTTGTAACTGCTTTTCTTCAGAAGCCTGATACTCATTCAGCTTTTTTTTCATTTCATACTCTGATTTTTGCAGTTTTATCAGTTCATCTGAATAGCAATTTAAAGCTTCTTCTAGTTAGTCCATCCTTTTGTTATTTGAGTTGATACATTCCTTCAGTGTTTCATTTATTTTAAATTGTGAAAAATGGCCTAAAAGGAATCCAAAAAACCCACGAACCTCCAAAGGGAAACACTAAAAGGGACGTCACGCAGCAAACTGAAGAACGGACCACAAATCTAATTCATGAAAAAACAAACTTTAATAAAAGCCAGATAACACTCCAAAAGGATGTAAAATCAATACAGTTGAGCACAAGATGATAAACTCTTGTGTGTTTTCATCCGTTTGGATCAGGACTTCATCAGAACATAAGAGTAATAAATTCCTTCACAAATTTAAATAAAATGAGAACTCTACAAAAATCCACCAATTGAAGTAATACACTAGTAATGGAACAGACAATACGATGAACAGACTATAAAGTTAAAAATAATGATTGTAGGAAAACTGAGGCTTATGAATGAAACAATAACGTGAATGACATTAATAAAATTAACATTAATAACATAAAATATTAAAAACGTACATCAGAGCCTTTGAGAGGGATGCAAACCTTTGTCTAATAAATACAAATTAAAAAGTAAAGTGAATTAAATAGTGTAGAATGTAAACAAATAGATCAACTATTGACTGAATATCCATTCTAACAGACAATATAAATATCTAAAATATGTTGAGCCACTAGTAGAAAAAATATAGTATTAAAAAGTTTTGTGAAAAAATAGTGATGTTTAAAAGTAGCCATGTCCACAGTTATTTAAGAGGACTATATTATAAGTTGAAAATCCGTATTAAAAATTATAATTAATATTTTATTTAAAAATTGAAATAAGATTAGATAAAAACAAAAAAATAAAAAATATGTATTTGTAATTTTGCAGCTCTTAATTTTAAAGCAGATCATGTCATTAAGATCGGGGGGGGGGTGGTAGCATTTTAAGTTGGCAATAAAGCTCTCGATTTATTTATTTTACATTTGTTTACCAGGTAGTGTCCAACTGGGCCAGAAGCCCATTTTCAGTGGAGACCCAGGGAGAAAACCTCCAGAAATACATAATGATTTAAAATGACGCGAGAAGATGTTCAAAATACAGTGCATAGTAACATGAAGAAAAACACTGAAGCAACTTGTATAGTAAAGCTACATGCTTTACGATATGATAGAATACTCGGTTCTCGTTTCCCATGCCCCCACGGCTTCTTTGGGATAATTTCCAGAATTCTAGAAAGAAAATACTTTAAAGTCATCACAGCTAATAGTGTTTATATAGAGCGTTATTAGTGTTTCATTTTTAGATATCATAGCCTTGTTCATTTATCTGCTTTTAAGCTGCCTTTCTGTCTTGCCAATATAGAAAGTGGAACATGAAGCACTTTTCACACTGTAAATTAGCCTACCACTATTACAAGTTTCATACCTTAACCTTAGTTTCTGTCTACTAGTGTTTTCTAACACACCAATAGACCAGCCAAGTAGGACACAAGAACCGGTAACCAAATGAAAACCCTGCCAGAAACTGAAATGGCCCTTGAAGGAATTCGAACACCAGCAATTTTAGTATAATTTTATTAGAATCAGGAGTTAAGCGCTTTTGTCCTAAGTTATACTGGACTACACCAGAACTAAAAAGCTTAAACCAAATCAAAGTTTAAATAAAAAGCATACCTCATGTGACCAGTGTTTTCTAGTTGGATGTCTGGATCTTCAAATATATACTTACATTGTCCAAACGTACTACACTTTTTATGGCCCTTTTAATTAAGAATTTCACTTAGTGTTCTTAGTAACCCTGATTTCTTCAAAATTTCCTTTAAATTGCCTATTGTTTTTTATATATAAAATGAGGTGAATCTCCAAATAATTTGTGGAGATGATCATTGGCTCTAAAAATGGTCCAATTCTTTCAGGTCTCTTACCTTTTCCATGCCAATACTGTAAGCTAGAATAAAGGTTCTCTCAAATTCTCTATGATCTGAAGGGCCAATGTGGTCTCCCATGTCACTTTTTTATAGATTCATTGCAAGGAAGTTGTCCCAGTAAAGGCTTATATTTCACTCCCCATCCAGCAATAACTTCTGTTTTAATATGACCCAGTAAGGACTGTGGGTAACCCCCTCCCAAGAAACATTTCCTCTAAAACAATAGCTTCCTTGATAAATTCCCACCCCCCTTTTTTAAGAGGTCTTCCTAGCAAGTCTAACAAATTGGCCCTTGATCAGATTTTTAAAGAGAAAATGTAAGAGACCCGATATCTACTTAGCTTTTGAGATTAATAGATACTGTGTTACTGTGGTTGTGGAGCAGTGGTATTTTTTTTTCTTTATAATGAAGAATCAGGAAAAGAACTTTAAGAAATGTACCTAGTGCAGCCATGAAATCCCACCACGGAACGGCCATGAGCAAATGCACTGTATGCTTGGGGTGGTCCATTTGCCAGCTGACTTCTCTGTTTGCAAGGAGTTTAGTACCAAGCCTTGACAGACAGTTGTAATAAGCTAGTGATTAAGGGCTTGCTGCCTCCTGTCTCAGAGGCAGACAAAGCCAAAATGGACAGAATCACAGACCTAAGGCTAAACCTAAATGCAGAGAGAGAGACAGAGAGATTCAGAGCTGTGGAAGCAGAGGACTGAAGGACTCTGATTCTGTTCCTGCTAAGGTTCCAGTGTATTGCTTGACACCAGTCAAGACTCCTACATTGGCTTAGCCTATTTCAGATTTGATAATCATTTAAGTAAAGTCTCCCAGACACGTAACCTTCTCAAGCTTCTGTGAGATTTTTCAGATGTTCATGTTTCACTGTTGCAGTCATCACATTTGGGTGATCTGCCTGCAGGTAGCCCTCAGCCATCCTGAATACCGGAGTCTTGGGATTTCTGCGTCGGATGCTGTCGCTTCTTCCATGACATCAGGTCATCAGGGGTATAAAACATGCAGCCGACACCATTGCATCAGTCTTTAATGCCGTGTGGTGCCCGAAGCAGTTTGCAAGTGCCGGTCAGCCGACTCCTGAAATTTTTGTTTTCAAGTTTCAGACCTGAAGTCTTCTAAAAGATAAGTACCCTGTTGGGGATCCTTTTTTCTTGCTCTAAACGATGTCAGAAAAAATTAATAATTGTCTTGCCTGTGGAAAGCAAATACCTTATAGAGATTTCCATTCTTACTGCGTCACCTGTTTTAGGCTCAGACCACGACGTTCCCCGCGGTCGGATTTGTGCCTTGTTCAATGCCCGAACTATCCATCGGGCAATTTTTGTAGCTAAATACTTTCGCTCTCGATTTCCGTACTCCAAAATGGCATCAGTAAGCCATTTGACTACCGATCTTCTGAAAAAACATAAGGTTAAAGACCGAGACAGACCACATAGGTTCAAAACTGCTGATGATGCTACTGTTAAGCTAGTTGCCAGTCTGCCAGTACTCAGTGAGGCGCTTTCGCAGCCGCTGATGCCCGCATCTACAGATTCGCAGACCTCTACTGAGACCCATTCAGAGTCTGGTATGCTGCGAGATGCTTCTTTGACTATGGAACCTGCAAATGTCTCTACCTTGGATGGGTCTGGAGCCGCTGTGCGCGCACCAGCTTCTGAGGGTGTATTCAGGCCTGCAGATTTTCACATTAAACAGACTTCATTTCAAGCCAAAAATACTGAATTTCTAAGGCCTGATGTTTGCACTACGCCTAGGAAACCGACAACCAAAGCACATTCTCAGGCCCACAGGCCTCAAAAACAAATTATTAGAATGGCTGAAGACCTTATTACCTTAATTAGGGGAAGACAGCCTTCCCCCTCAGAGACCTAGAACGGATTTTCCTTCTAATTCTTCTGATCAGGAATCTGATATCTCTGACTACCAGGACATACCCTTATTTTACCTATGAGGATTCTGATGCAGAGGATTCCATTCCCTATGTGTCCCCTCCAGAAGATTTTTCTTTTGGTGAAACCCTGCATACCCTTGGGGAGCATTTCCGCTGGGAAAGCCAGGACTACTCTCAGTCCAAAAAGAGACTCAGGGAAGTTTCAAACCTGCCTCAACACAGGCCTTTAGCTATCCCTCCTGTTCTGGAGATTGTAGATGTTTTCTTGGAATCCAGCCTTACCCTGGATACTTTGCCTCCAGCTCCCAGGAAACCTGAACAGGTACTATAGAGTACCTGACTCTCTCAAATTCCTTTTTAAGAATCCTACTGCAGATCCAGAGACCATTTCCCAAGGACCAAAAGGCATTAAGGCTACTACTGCCAGGAATCCTACCCCTTCTGACAGGGATTCTAGGGCTTTAGACAGATGGGGTAAAAAGGTATACACCTCTGCTACTCTGGCCATTAGGGCTTTAAATTGCCATTTTCATATGTTAAAGTATCAGCAGCATATTATGGGGCTAATTAAACAGAAAATGATGATTCCTGACTGTGCAGAACACAAAGATTTACAAGAGTTAATGCATTCTGCTGACCAAGTTGGTAAACATACTTTGCAGTGTGGTTTTGATGCTTTAGAAGCATTTTGTAGGGCTGCTGTCACTGGGTCTGTTCTTAGAAGGCATGCTTGGCTTAAGGAACAAAACTTGCCAGATCACGTCAAAGCAAAATTACTGGATGCGCCCTTAAACCAAGAGCGCCTATTTGGAAATAAAGCAGAAGTTGTTCTCCAAAGGATGGAGGAGAAAGCTAAATCTATGCAAACTGTTAAAGATTTCTTACAAGTACAGCCACCTAGATTCAGTAGGCACTGGCCTTCAAAGAACTGGTCCTTTCCAGTCCCTTCCAGGGGAAGCAGACTCCCAAGACTTCAGTCTCAGGTTATGCACAGATCTAAGCAGTGGGGTGCTCCCACGTCCAAAACAGGGAGTAGTAAGCCACCCCCATATGGTAAACTTGCACAATGACTTACCCTTAACTCCCCCAAGCCTTGCTCAAGTACTTGCACCTTTAGGAGGAAAACTCACCCTGCATGCAAAAAACTGGGAATACATTACCCAAGACAAATGGGTTTTAAACATTGTTTCCCTAGGATACAGATTTCACTTCCACTCACTCCCAACCCTAAGTGGATGGCCAGACCTCCCCCCAAACCAATGGGCGGAGGTTCAAAAGCAAGTGCTTTCTCTCCTCAGCATCAAGGCTATTCAACCTGTCCCAGCAGAGCAAAGGGGACAAGGCTTTTATTCAAGACTGTTCCTGGTTCCCAGAAAAGAAAACTCCTGGCATCATCTATTCTCAACACTTTTCTGGTGGTTCCAAAATTCAAAATGCTAACTCTCCAACAGCTGCTTCCTATGCTAGCCCACGGATGCCTGGCTGGCAACCCTAGACTTAAAAGAAGCTTACCTGCACATCCCCATAAGGGAATCTTGCAGGAAATACCTTCGCTTCAGGGCAGGCTCTATGCACCACCAGTTCTCTGCACTTCTCTTTGGCTTATCTACTGCACCCAAGGTATTCACAAAGTGCCTAGCTCCAGCCATTGATTTTTGCAGGCAGAGAAGTATTCAGATTTACCCATACTTGGACGATTGCCTGATTCAGGTGGAAAGTCAGGACTTGCTACTACAGCACCTGGCATTTATAAAGAGACTTCTAACTTCACTGGGGTACACCATCAACGATAAGAAATCACACCTAGTACCCTGCCAACAGATTGTATTCCTGGGAGCAAGCTTGAACACAACTTCCCAGATGGCATTCCTTACTCCAGATTTATTTATTTATTTGACAACTTATTTCAACCCACTGGCCATCAAAACCCAGCTATCTGCAAGGAAAATACTGCAAGCTCTGGGGTTCATGGCCTCTTGCATTCTGTTAATTCCATATGCAAGACTGCATATGAGGAAACTTCAATGGTATCTAAAAAGTCTATGGTGTCAACATTCTCAGGACCTGGAAACAATTTCTGTCATTCTGTGTCTAAGGGCAGAGTTTCTTTGGTGGGCAGAGGCCTGCAACCACAACAAGGGACTCTTTCACTCTACCCCCTGCCACCCAAACCCAAACAGACACATCAGACTATGCATGGGGGGCTCACATGGCAGGGCAGTGCATTCAGGGTAAATGGAACCCAATGCAGATGCACCTGCATATCAATCAAAAAGAAATGTTAGCTGTACAGAATGCTCCAACAGCCTTCAAAGGTCTTATTCTTCCAGGACAACTGTTGGTAAAGACTGACAACACCACAGTTATGTCGTACATAAACAAGCAGGGGCAAACACATTCCTACCCACTCTGCAGACTAGCCATGGGTCTGTGGAACACAGCCTTGAGCATCCAAGTGCACCTCAAGCTCAATTCCTGCCAGGCAAACTAAATTCACTGGCAGACTTAAGCAGAAATCTCATGGACCCACACGAATGGAAACTGGAACCCAAAATATTCAAACTTTTGGGGAACAGATGGGGGACATCAGAGGTGGACCTGTTTGCTTCCCTTCAGAACAATCTATTGAGCAAATACTGCACCAGAACCCCCCACAGCCAAGCTTGGAAGGTGGGTGCCCTGTCCTTTTCCTGGGAAAGCCTCTGTCTATGCCTTTCCCCTTCTGCCTCTCCTCTCGAAGGTTCTACTAAAGATCAAACAGGACGAGCTAAGTACAATCCTGATTACACCAGACTGGCCACGCCAGCACTGGTATCCTCTTTTGCGCAGTCTGACAGTGCTACAACCATGGCACCTGCCTCAGACCCATTCCCTGCTGTCCCAGCAGGGGGGGCCAAATTCTGCACCCTCAGCTTTATACCCCTGAATCTTGCAGCCTGGCTAATTCCATGAACTCACCTCTAGCAACTGTCAGTAAGCAGGTGCTGGATGTCATTCTTGAGGCAAGGAGGCCTAGTACTAGAAAATCCTATTCAGAAAAGTGGAAAAGATACTGTTCCAGTCTCAAGGGAGGGTCACAACTGTGCCCAGCTTACCTCATATACTAGATTACCTAACAGAAATGCTCCACAAGCTCCTATCCTTCTCTTCAATTAAGATTCATGCCTCTGCCATCTCAGCTCATTATAATACTGACCCCCCACCCCACTTCTCTCATCCTCTGGTAAAGCAGTTCCTTAGAGGGGCCAAAAATTTAAGACCCACCAGGAGAGCTCCCACTCCAGCCTGGGACCTTAACTTTGTATTGGAAAAACTTACCCTTTGAACTGTCTGCTACAGCAGAATTGAAATTCCTCTCATGGAAAACAGCTTTACTTCTAGCCATCACTTCAGCAAGAAGAGTGTCTGGACTGCAGGCCCTTATGGCAGTGGAACCCTTCATTATCTTCCATGCGGACAGGGTTTCCCTCAGGACTAACCCATCTTTTATGCCCAAGGTGGTGTCTAGTGTGGCTTTGAACCAGTCCATTCATTTACCTACTTTTTTCCCTAATCCTGAAAATAAAGGGGAAAGGATGCTGCATTCTCTAGACGTGCACAGTCAGCTTAGATTATATTTGGACAGGACTAAGCCTCTCAGAAAATTTGACCAGCTGTTAGTCAGCTTTGCTGCAAGGGCAGAGGGGAAGGCCATTTCAAAGCAAGCCATAGCTAAATGGATAGCACACTGCATCCATTTCTGCTACAAGCACCATGGAAAACCTACCCCACAGGGGATAAGAACACATTCCACTAGGGCTACATCTACCTCAACTGCATTTCTCAGAGGAGTCCCTACCAGGGACATCCTGGAAGCTGCAACCTGGAGCTCTGTACACACTTTCACCAAGCATTAACACTTGCCGATCTTCTCTGAATCCAGAGCTGGATTTGCCACAGCAGTTTTACAGGGCCTGATTTCCAGGCCTAGTGCTTCTTAATCTACCTCCACCCTTCCATAGCTTTGGGAATCAAGCCAAATGTGATGACTAAAACAGTGAAACACGAAGAACATAGTACAGTTGTGTACACTAACCATAAATGTAGATGTTCGAGTGTATTCACTGTTGCAGTCCTGGTTACCCTCCCTTCAGCCCCCTGATTGTCTTTGCTTGCAGCTATCCTTTTTGGTTTGGCATATCTTATACTATGGGTATTTGCTTTTTGCTGGGGGTGTTCCACACCACATAATTGCTTCATATTTTGGGGGCACCTGACATCTGGGGCAAGAAAAACTGATGTAATGGCATCGGCTGCATGTTTTATACCCTAGATGACCTGACGTTATGGAAGAAGCGACTGCATCCGACGCAGAAATCCCAAGACTCTGGTGTTCAGGCCAGCTGAGGGCTACCTGCAGGCAGATAACCCAAATGTGATGACTGCAACAGTGAATACACTCTAACATCTACATTTATGGTAAGTGTACACAACTGTACTGTCTTTTACGAGTACCTCGTAAGTGGATTGGCACTATGTTATGAAGGTTTCCACAAAGGCATAGAGAGATATAGGTGATCCATTTTTGTCATTTTTATTCGTTTCTCAACTGATGGGTTTGGATCAGAGACTCTGATTTGACTAGACTTCTGTTACCAGATCATTGGATCCTAGAACTCTTGAGCTCCTCCCTTTACCCATAATGCCCTGCCAACCTGATAGGTTCATAGGTTCATACTAGGCTTATCTGCCCTAGGGCATTTATAAGCCTAGCCAGAGTGTGTTTGGCTTTCGCCACCCATTTTAAATTAATTTTGCTATGCCCTTTTTCGAGGTTAGTATACTGTGCCTCTGTCTAACAGTGACACAGAAGTGATACCCGGGGTAAACCTACGATCACCCATCCACTCATCAAGATTCCTCTTGAAGAGTCAATGAGGGACTCTGCCTAACCTGGACTGGGATTTTATTCCAGAGTGAAGGGAGCCTCTGGGTTATGAATCTGTCCCTCCAGCATGTCCTATTTATTTCAGTGCTGAGGTTCAAGTCTCTTGAGCGCGTAGCTCGATGAGATTTGGATTTTCTCAGGTGCAGCATGTCCATTAATTCCGGGTTGGACATGGCTTTATACGTCAGGCACAGATCGCCTCTGAGCAGGCCGTATGCCACTGAGTAGAGCTGGAGTTTCTTTACCTGGGCAGCATATGGCATCTGTTTGAGCCCTTTGATCCTCTTGGTGAGGTACTTTTGGGGTCTTTCCAGTTGCTGCAGGTGTCTGGTAAGGTACATCCCAAAAGGGGCATTGTACTCAATTATGGGCCTGATGAGGGATGAGTAAAGAGGCACAATGACCTCCCCTGATCTAGATGTGAATCCCTTCATGATTAGGTGGGCTATATAAAATGTTTTTCCTAACCACTTTGGCCACGTGGTTGTCAAATGAGAGATTGCTATCAACTTGGGTCCCCAGGTCCCTAATTACTTCTTCCAGATTAATGGATTACCACTTATGTGGTAATTTGTGAGCACTTTGTTTTTGCCAAAGGGGATGACTGTACACTTTTTGGCGTTTAGCTTGAGGCCATGGCTCTGGCACCAGTTGTCTGTTTCTATGAGGCCCTTTTGGAGGATGCTTGTGTCGGCTGGAGAGTCGATTATGGCGCCCAGTTTTCAGTCATCTGCAAACTTGGTCAGCCACAGTCCTTCCGTGTTGGCCTGTACCTCTGAGAAATATATAACGAACAAGAGAGGTCCCAGGACTGAGCCTTGTGGGACGCCACTTGTAACTGGTTTGGAGTCTGACATGGCTCCAGCAATTCTAACCATGTGGGTTCTGTCCTTGAGCCAGTTTGCAACCCATCTAGTGACATAGGGGTTTATATTTAAGCTGGTGAGCTTATCTATAATGCCCGAGTGGGGTATTGTATCGAAGGCTTTTGCGAGGTCCAGGTAGGCTGTGTGGACCACCTTCCCCTCGTCAATGGACTTGGTGACTGTTTCAAAGAAATCGACCAGGTTTGAGGCAGGATCTGCCCTTAAGAAAGCCGAACTGGGTAGGATCCAGTGTCTGTAGGTCCCCAATATCTTTATAAGGTCCATGATGATCCTTTCCATAGCTTTGCAGACCAAGCTAGTCAGGCTTATGGGGCGATAGTTTCCAGGATCCGTTGAGGCACCACCTTTGTGGAGAGGGACCACCGTTGCTGTATGCCACTCTTTGGGTGCATATCCTGTAGTAAGGCTGAGATTGAACAGTAGTTTTATGTTTGGGTTTAGCTCTTCTTGGAGTTCATGTAGGACGCAGCCCGGGACACCGTCTGGTCCCATTGATGCTGTGTTTTTTGCTTTGAAGAGGGCGGCTCTTACCTGAGCATCTGAGATGTCAGGGGGGCAGCACTCTGCTGGGATAGATATTTGCCCTTTTGTTGGGGAGGGTGGGGGAGTTTGCGCTGAACCGGTCAGCTAGGATGTTGGCAATGTCTGTGGGTTCGGTGTATTTTTTGTCATTTTGGACTAATTCTGAGCATATCTGGGAATTCCCACCCAGGTTCCTAACATAACTAAAGAAAGCCTTGTGATTATCCGTAGTGTCCTGTGCAATTTTTCTCTCAAAGCTGGCCTTAGACGATTTTATGAGTGCCCGTAGTTTTTTGCTAATACTGATCAGAGATGCCTTCCCTTTTTGGGATTTTGCTCTATCATGTAGTAGCTTCCTCCTTCTATTGTATAGTTTATGGCTGGGGTCTGCCAGACAGGACGTCTGCCTTTGGAGGATTGGGTCTTGGTTTTATTTGGGATTGCATGATCCATGCATTCCTGAAGGTGTTCATAGTTAAAGGATTCTGCGGTCTGGGTCGTATTTTCCACAGGCCCGGGGGCTTTGAAGGATTCCACCTCGGTTTTGAGGAGTGTGAAATTTGCTTTAGAGAAGTTTTTCACTGTGGTTTTCTCGGCAGGGGATGGGGTCGGGATGCGAATATCCAGTGAGATTAGTTTATGGTCTGATCTTACCAGTGAGGGATACACTTCTGGTCTGGAGCATAGTCCCCCCATGTTGGTGATGATCAGGTCCAGTATATTTTCCCCTCTTGTGGGAGTGGTATCAAGTCATTCCATAGCATTTGAGTGTATAAATTCTAGGAACCTTTGGGCTAGGGTGTTGGAGCTAGAGTAATGCTCCCAGTCTATGTTTGGGTAGTTGAAGTCGCCCAATATAATGGTGTTTGGAGAGACCTTCATATTTTCCAGTGTTCTCAGGAAGGCCGAGTGGAGTTCCTGGGTTTGGGAGGATGGTCTGTAGCAGGCTATAAACTGGAAGGCAGTTTTACCCACTGTTAGTTGCACATGGATAGTCTCTGATGCTTCGTGCTGTGCTACCAACCTGGAGGTGTGGGTATCTTTGACTAATATTGATACTCCCCCTCCTTTTGTGGTTCGGTCCAAGTTTTGGGGCCGAAAAGCATGGTATGAGGTATAACCTGGTAGTGCTGGGGTGCTGTCGTGAGCCTTGAACCAGGTTTCTGTTACTGCACAGATATCGATGTTCTCCATACTAAGGAGAGTTTCGAGTGCATGCATCTTGAAGTTTAGACTTCTGGCTTTGAGTAGCACTACTCTTAGATGTTCATCGTGCATACAGCTGCAGTCATAACAGATGGGTTTTCCTGCTGTCAGGCGGGTCCTCGGTCAGCCGAATTCCAAAGTCTAGGTCCGGCGTCGGATGTCGTTGCTTCTTCCCTGACGTCAGTGCGACAGGGGTATAAAAGAACCAGCCGACGTCATTTTCTTCAGTCTTTCTTGCCGCGCGGTGCCCGAAGCAGAAGCAGTTCGCAAGTGCCAGTCGGCCAGCTCCTGAGATTACGAATATTTTTCAACCGAAGTCTTCTTGAAAGCTAAGTACCCCGTTGGGGAAACTTTTCTTGCCTCAGACCGATGTCAGACAAAGTTAATAATTGCATTTCATGTGGGAAGCAAATACCGCATAAGGATTTCCATTCCCTCTGCATTCCTTGCTTAGGCCCAGACCACAACGTCTCAGCCTGTCGTTTTTGTGCTACATTCAACAGACGCACTATTAAGCGTCGGGCGGAGTTCGCCCAACACTATTTTGGCAAAAAGTTTAATTACATTATGTTGTCGGATACTCCGACTCCAGTTTTGAGTAAAAGATGCAAAGATAAGGACCGACATACGAGGTCCGCGACTTCTACCGACATCACGCTAAAGCCGACTACAAGTGCTCCAGTTCTCAGCGAGGTGCCTACGCAGCCCCTGACTACCGATGACACTTTATTAGCGGTGTCTTCTGTGCCCGAGGTCGCAGGCTCTTCGGCCCACACCCCGACTACAGATACCGAAGCCACTCTTGGCGGGGAAACTCTGAGTTTAGACAGGCCTGCCACCTCTCAAGGTGTCTTCAGGCCTTCTTCTTTTTCCATTAAGGCTTTCACTAAATCTAAAGCAGCCATGCATACTAAAAGACAAGCTCCACCGGGCCCCTCTCAAGGCCCCATGCCTAAAAAGCAGATGCTCAAAATGGCTGAGGATTTGATTACTCTTATCAGGGGTTCTCAACCCCCCTCGGACAAAAGGCCCAGAGTGGAGGAAGAATACCCTTCGGACCAGGCCTCCATTACTTCAGAACATTCTGAAGACCAGGAACATTCATACTCCCCTTTTGAAGATTCTGATGCAGAGGAGTCCATTTCCTTTGTCTTCCCCCCTGAGGACTACTCTTTTGGGGAAACCTTGCATACCTTGAGGGAACACTTCCACTGGGAAGGCCAAGATTACTCAGACTCCAAGAAAAGGCTCAGGGATTTCCTCTTGCTCCCTCAGCACAGGCCTCTAGCTATCCCGCCTGTCTTAGACATACTAGATGATGTGTATTCAGAGGCCAGCCTTAACCCAGATTCTTTACCTCCAGCTCCAGTCAAGCCTGACAGGTATTACCGGGTTCCTGATTCACACCAATTCCTATACAAAAGCCATGCGGCTGACCCAGAAACTATTTCACAGGGTCCCAAGGGAGCCTCCACTGCCAAAAATCCATTACCTTCAGAGAGAGATTCCAGAGCTTTAGAAAGGTGGGGGGAAAAGGTATACACCTCGGCCACTTTAACCATGAGGGCATTAAACTGTCAGTTCCATATGTTAAAGTATCAACAGTTTTTGTTATCTCAGTTGAAAAGCAAAATGTCACAACCTGAACAACCAGACTTGAAGGAGTTCCAGGATTTGTTGCATAGTGCAGAGCAAGTGGGTAAACATACCTTGCAGTGTGGTTTTGATGCTTTAGAGGCCTCATGTAGAGCTGCTGTTACAGGATCAGTCATACGTAAACATGCTTGGCTCAAAGAGCAAACCTTACCAGATCATGTCAAAGCTAAATTACTAGATGCACCTCTTCAAAAAGATGTATTGTTTGGTGTTAAAGCTGAGGAGGTATTAAAGAAAATGGAGGAAAAGGCAAAATCAATGCAAACAGTGAAAGATTTTCTACAGGTACAACCTCCACGTTTCAGTAGAAATTGGCCTTCAAAAAATTGGTCCTTTCCAGCCACGGACAGACCTCAAAGAGGTAGATACAGGCACCTAAGGGGTAGAGGGCAATCTCAAGGATCATTTAGAGGCAGACAATGGCAAGCACCTACACCAAGAGGTGGTGAGGATAGTTCACAGCCATTCAGAAAGCAGAACCAATGACTTTCCCCTTTGCCTGCCAAGCAAGGCTCAAATGGCAGCACCTTTAGGCGGAAAACTGGCATTATTTTCGAAAAATTGGCATATTGTCACAAAAGACAAATGGAATCCTGGACATTATAGACAGAGGCTACAGATTCCACTTTCACACCCTTCCAAAAATGAGAGGCATGCCAAACCTGCCACACAATCAAAGGGCAGAGGCACAAAAACAAATTTCAGATCTCATGGACATGAAAGCTATTCAAGAGATACTTGCACAAGAACAGGGTCAAGGTTTTTATTCCAGACTATTCCTGGTACCAAGGAAGGGCAAAGATTGGAGACCTATTTTGGACCTATCCATCCTAAACACATATTTACTCGTACCAAAATTAAAGATGCTCACATTACAGCAACTTCTTCCCATGCTGGGCAAGGAGTCTTGGCTGGTAACAATGGACCTCAAGGAGGCATACCTGCATGTCCCAATCAGACAAGATTGCAGAAGATACCTCAGATTTCTTGCAGGTTCAACCCATTATCAATTCTCTGCATTGCCCTTTGGCTTAACTACTGCGCCCAGAGTGTTCATGAAATTCCTGGCATCAGTAATTGCCTTTTGCAGACTTCAAGGGATACAAATATACCCATATTTGGACGACTGCCTGATACAAGCGGACAGCAAACGCAAACTTCTGAAACACCTGGCGTTTGTAATGTTGTTGAATTCTCTGGGATACACAGTCAACAAAAAGAAATCAAGACTAATACCCTCTCAAACAATAATTTTCCTGGGTGCCAGCTTGAATACAAACACCCAGATGCCTACCTCACGCCAGAGAAACAAGGGCAGCTAACTCAATACTTCAGAAAACTGGCAACCTTCACCAGGCTGACTGCAAGGAAAATCCTGCAGGCTCTGGGATTCATGGCATCTTGCATCCTGCTAATCCCATGTGCAAAGCTGCATATGAGGAAACTTCAATGGTACCTAAAAAACCTATGGTCTCAACACAGCCACAGCTTGGAAACAATTTTACCACTGATTCCATGCCTTCAAAAGGAATTTCTGTGGTGGGCTCAAGCATGCCAAAGAAACATAGGTCTCCCATTCTGCAAGCCTCAAGCAAATCAAGTCATCACAACAGATGCATCGGACTATGCCTGGGGGGGCGCACATGACAGATCGGTGCATTCAGGGCAAATGGTCCCAAAAAGAAAAGCACCTACACATCAATCAAAAAGAAATGCTAGCAGTAATAAATGCTATTATGGCTTTCAAAGACCTACTGCATCCAGGCCAGCTATTGATTAGGACAGACACCACCACAGTGATGTGGTACATAAACAGGGAGGAACCCATTCATATCCCCTATGCAGGCTAGCCATGTCTCTTTGGAACATGGCTCTGGAATTACAAATCCAACTTCAAGCACAGTTCCTGCCAGACAAGGAAAACACGCTGGCAGACAACCTAAGCAGAAATATGACAGATCCACACGAATGGAAGTTGCATCCTCAAGTTTTTACAAAGATAATTCAAGCATGGGGAAGGCCAGACATAGATCTCTTTGCCACCCACAGAAATTACCAATTGACAAAATTCTGCTCAAGGACCTTTCATCCACTGGCCTGGAAAGTGGACGCACTCTCTTTCAGTTGGACAACAATGACAGTTTATGCCTTTCCACCTCTTCCTCTGCTGCCCAAAGTTGTATTAAAAGCCAGAGCAGACAGACCAAAGATGATTCTCATTACTCCAGACTGGCCAAGACAACACTGATACCCACTCCTGAGGAGCCTAACAGATTCCCCACCATGGATCCTGCCTCTAATGCCTCTTCTACTGACTCAGCACAACTTCAAAACTCTTCACAGTCAGCTGAAAACACTCAATCTAGCCACTTGGAGGATTCCTTAAATTCACAACAGACCCTACTCTCCAAGGAGGTGCAGGATGTCATTTTGGAGGCCAGAAGGCCTTCTACTAGAAAAGCCTACTCCGCAAAATGGAAACGGTTTTGTGCTTGGAATCAGAAAAAGGGTCAGAATCCTGGAATACTGAATTTACCTCAAATATTACAATACCTAGCTGAGATGCTAAGCAGTGGACTTTCATTCTCCTCCATCAAAATCCATGCCTCAGCCATTTCTGCAGAATACAATACTGATCCTCCTTTATTCTCTCACCCTCTCTTAAGACAGTTCCTCAGGTGGGCTAAGAATATAAAACCTCCAAGGAAGCAACCAGTACCTGCTTGGGACCTCAATTTCATTCTAGAAAAACTGACCCTGCCTCCTTTTGAGCCAGCTGCTTCAACAGAACTACAATATTTGTCATGGAAAACAGCCTTCCTTCTGGCTATCACCTCAGCACGCAGGGTTTCGGAACTACAAGCCCTCATGGCTGTGCAGCCTTTCATCATTTTCCATCAGGACAGAGTTTCCTTACGAACCAACCCTTCCTTTATGCCAAAGGTAGTATCCAGGGTAGCCTTGAATCAGGCTATCCACTTACCTACCTTTTACCCTAATCCACAAAACAAAGGGGAGAGACTACTACATTCCTTGGACATTCACAGACAGCTCCGTTATTATTTGGACAGAACAAAGCCTTTCAGAAAATCAGAGCAACTCTGTGTCCTATGCTACAGGTGCTCAAGGGAAGCCTATTTCCAAACAGACAATTTCAAAATGGATAGCCCACTGCATACGCTTTTGTTACTCCTTTCATGGTAAAACTGTACCTACAGGCATCAGATCTCACTCCACAAGGGCCACAGCTACCTCTGCAGCTTTCCTCGGGGGTTTCCTACCAAAGATATTTTGGAAGCAGCCACTTGGAGTTCTGTACATACTTTCTCCAAGCACTATCACCTACCATTATACTCCAAATCTAGAGCGGGCTTTGCCACTGTAGTCTTGCAGGGCATCCTGGCTCCTCCTAGTTCCACTTAGTGCCTACCACCCCTTTTTTAGCTTTGGGATTCTACCCATCTGTTGTGACTGCAGCTGTATGCACGATGAACATAGTACAGTTTTGTACCTACCATAAATGTAGCTGTTCGAGTGCTAATACAGCTGCAGTCCAGGTTTCCCTCCCTCCTTCCCCTCTTGGGACAGGCCAAATGGCTAACACCTCCTCATACAACCTGATTGGGGTATACTTTTATGGTGTATTTGCTTGCAACTACGTTTTTTTGATTAAATTGCATTGCATTATTACATAAATTTATGTTTTGCCTTCCTTCTGGGGGCACCTGACATCTGGGGCAAGAAAAACTGAAGAAAATGGCGTCGGCTGGTTCTTTTATACCCCTGTTGCACTGACGTCAGGGAAGAAGCGATGACATCTGACACCGGACCTAGACTTTGGAATTCGGCCGACCGAGGACCCGCCTGACGGCAGAAAAACCCATCTGTTATGACTGCAGCTGTATTAGCACTCTAACATCTACATTTATGGTAGGTACAAAACTGTACTTTTCTTATCCCTTGTGATACCTATGGAGGTGGGTTTGTCTTTTGAGCCTTGCCTAAAAAAGGCACTATGGGGGTAGCAAGAGCCTTTGCCAATATCCGAAAGCCCAGGGGTGATAGGTGCAAGCCGTCCCTAGCGAAGCATCGTGGCTTGTCGAGCATGTCATCCCAGGCTGACGGGCATTGGATCCCCTTTGAATGACACCAATACTTAAGCCAATTGTTGAAATTGATATTGTCTTCATATTGTGGCATCATTCTTGGTGAGGGTAAGATGCTACTCAAGGTCAGGGTCATACCAGCCTGGGCTACATGCTCAGAGAGCTCCTCTGTCTCTTTTCATGTAGTCCAGGGAGGTACGTCTCAGGTCATTCATACCAGCGTGGACAATGACTGGGTCATATTTGTACTTGCGTTGGAGTGACCTGAGTGCTTGTGTTAGTGGCGGATCCTAGCGCCCGACAGGCAGCTCACCGTGACCTTCTCCTTGTTCAGCCTGGTGAGCGGGACGTCAGTGTGCCCTGACAATAGTCACCTATTACAAGTGCATCAGGTGTGTTGTTTAGCCTTAAGGGCTGTGACTGTTCGGCACACTGGCTTTGTGAGCTATGTGTTGCACGTGTTTTGTTTTGGGGTAGCGGTTGCTTGGGTGTCTGCTTTGGAGGTCTCTGCTGCTTAGGCAGATTTTTATTTAGAGCCTCCGAGTATGTTTTTGTGTGTTTGTGTTTGGTTTGCTGTCATGGTAGGTCTATGTGAGACTGGAATTGTAGTGAGTATGGTTTCCTTTTCCTCCTGACTGGTTACACCTGTACTGAGTTGAGAGAGCTTAGCCTCCAGTTTGGCTATATGGTTGCATCTCTCACATGTGTTGGAATTTGTTGGGAGGAGGAGAGCGTTGTCTGTGTACATGAGGCAGTTGTAACATTGCCTCAAGATTCCCAGATTCACCAGCTGGACCAGAGAGGAGATTGACAACTGACCTTTGGACATGCTAGAATAGTATTGGGAATTCCTTTATAAATGAAAAAAAGGGCCAATGGGGAACAAGGTACTTAAGGGGAGTTTGTGAAGGTGTGTAGTGCTTTTAATTTTTTAGTGCTGACTTATATAATTGCTTTAGTGAGCAAGTGCCAGGTAACTTAAATGCAAAGACGACAAACAGTAACTTTCATTCAAGTGAAACAAGGAAATAAGTACAGTAAGCAATGCAGATATCACTAGGGATCCACAGAAGCGCTGAAAAGCCACGTTTTAGGTGGAATTAGGGTTTCAGGGAAATAACAAGCATACATACAAAGCTAGATTCAGCAGGCCTGGATCTAGTCTATGCTACAACAAACAAGGTGTACCAATTTCAGTAAGAAACAGTTCAAATATGCAGGCACTATAAGCCTTTAACCAGAAATTCCCAGCTCAGAAGGGCAGAGTCCAGCCTCTCCTCCCACAAGAGTGCAGACCACGAACCTTCTTAATGTAAAATAACTGGCCTGAAGCCCAAGTGCTTAAACCAGAACCAATACACTTTTAGAATAACAGACACTGAGCCCTCCATCAGCAGTTCCCAACTTAGAAGGATGTAAGCTACCTGTCCTGCCACCACAGTGCAGGCCACAAACCTTCCTAATGTAAAACAACTGGTCTGAAGCCCAAGTGCTTAATCCAAAGGACTTAGAATGATAGCTACACTTTAATCAAGTTACTACCAAGCAGTAATAAATACAATTGAATACTTTAAAGAATGCCTGGATTAGTGCTCAAGTTATACAAACAAAGCTAGATTCAGCAGGCCTGGATCTAGTCTATGCTACAGCAAACAAGGTGTACCAGTTTCAGTAAAAAGCAGTTCAAATATGCAGACACTATAAGCCTTTAACCAGAAATTCCCAGTTCAGAAGGGCAGAGTTCAGCCTCTCCTCCCACAAGAGTGCAGACCACGAACCCTCTTAATGTAAAATAACTGGCCTGAATCCCAAGTGCTTAAACCAGAATTAATACACTTTTAGAATAACAGACACTGAGCCCTCAATCAGCAGCTCCCAACTTAGAAGGATGTAAGCTACCTGTCCTGCCACTACAGTGCAGACCACAAACCTTCTTAATGTAAAACAACTGGTCTGAAGCCCAAGTGCTTAAATTAAAAGGCTTAGAATGAGTTACACCAAGCAGTAATAAATACAACTGAGTACTTTTAAGATGACGCAAAAGCAAAATAAAGTAGGAAGAAACACAAATACAGTAAAAGCAGATAACATTTTTTTTTTTTGAGTGGGCAAATGAGATGGGCCCAGGAGGAGTATCCAAGTGCATATTTACAAGAGGGGCGGGCAGTTTCAAAGCTGCCAAGATTAACACCAAGACAAAAACAGGGAGGGTGGATGGGGACCTACTGAAAAAACAGTCACAACTTCCAGCTGGATATTGCTCAATGCAACACAAACAAATTACTTTAAATCGTGTATTATTTAATAAAAGTGCAGATAAAAATCTACTTAACTCCACTCGTACAGGTCTCAGTTGGCCAAAGCTCACAGTTTAAACAGAAAACAATTCACTGTACCACTTGTATAAGACAGAAACCGAATAACAATGAGGTAAACTACCCTCACTTATCACTGGCTATGCAGGTTTTTTAACAAGCCTGATATACCACAGATCACGTTTGCCACCATTGGGTATCAGAAGCGGATTCCTAGCTTTCAAACTTTTTTTTTTTTTTAGTGATCTTTGGACTTTTCCTTGTGGTGT
This sequence comes from Protopterus annectens, assembly GCF_019279795.1. Classification (NCBI taxonomy): domain Eukaryota; kingdom Metazoa; phylum Chordata; order Ceratodontiformes; family Protopteridae; genus Protopterus; species Protopterus annectens. The sequence continues at coordinate 1,118,243,243 of NC_056741.1, forward strand.
TTGTGAGTTAATTTCCTTCCCATTTTTTTTTGTTTTCTTAGCCAGTACTTCCTTTTGTCAGCTACCATTGTGGTAGTTCTCTCTTTACCATTGCTGGTAACTTTGTGTACTCTTTTGGGTACTAAGTCTACCATTGTTGGTAGTTCTAAAAATCCATCTGTATAGATTGTTTTATTATAGCTTTCGGTAGGGTAATATTGCTTGGTACCCTTTTGTGTTCAGCTGTGTGTTGTTGGTAACCGTTTTAAGATGTCAGACACACTCTCTGGGTTTACAAACTGTGCTTTTTCTGGGCATAAAATCCCAATTTCTGATGCCCACAGGGAATGTGTGTATTGTCTGCATCCACACATCTTGATGTTGACTGTGCCATTTGCTCTGTATTTAATTCTAGGGCCTTGACTAACAACAAGAACAAATTAGTTCTGGTGGGCCTCTTGCCTTCTGCATCTTTCTCTTCAGTGACTGGGGCTTAAACCCTGACTAAAAAGTCAGAGAAATCCAATGTTGACACTAGTACTAAGGACAAGGAATCCCAGAAAAGGTCTCCAGATCGATCCTCAACCTCGTCTTTGGTTTGTTCGGTGGAACTTCCTGCTAAGATTCATAAAAAGTTGGATCCATCAGTCTCGGATCCAAAAACTCAGAAGTCAAGGTCTCCTCAGATCTGTACCGCACCACTTCTTTTGGATCCATTTCTATCCAGTCTCCCCTCTCCCTTCCTGGATGAGTCATCTTGAAGGCTTTCTAAGCCTCCTTCCACTATGTCCTCTTTTTAATCCTGCAGAAGCCTTTCAGAAGCAGATGACAGGGTAATGAGGAAGTTCCTGAGAACACAGATACAGATGGGGGTTTTCCCATCTTGGACTCCTTCCAGGCTTGGGAAACTATGTCTGTCCACTTCCCATCTGGTAGATCCTTCTCCAATTCCATCCTGCTGTTTCGGAGCCTTTGGATCTGAGATCCCTGAGGGCATCTATGTTAGAGCCAAAGACTTTTTGCTCTTTGACTCTGATGGTTCCCCTGAGCCAACTGGCACCGACTGTTTTGGAGCAGGAGGATACTTGGAGCTAAAGCATCAGAGCCAGATCTGAGGCATGGAGTTGACTCTGAAACATCCATAGCAGTCTCTTCCCCTTGGAGCTTCTGCACTGGATGGCTCAGGTCCAACTCCCTTTTTGGGTTGAGTGATTATGGGTTGCAGGAGGCAACAATTCGAGAGGTCCCAGTTTTGGAGACATTGACTTCTGTTTCGCCAAGGTGTTCTGCTTTCAATGTTGTGGAGAGGGTTTTCTCTGTCACTAGAGAAGAGACATGGTTACCCCATCTGATCTGGCAACCCTGCCTCATACTGTTTTGTGTTCTGAGCCTTGACTGTCTCTTCCAAAGGCTCCCAAATGAGCCTTCAGTCAGTTCATCAGGGCATTATCTCTTCCAACAGTTCCCCAAAACATCCCACTGAGGAAGTCTCTCAAAAGAGGACATGCCTCAAATGTGGTCCCCCAACATCATTGTGCCAGAGAGAATTTTCTGTGAGTGAGGCCAGCCGTGCTGCGATCTATTTACCTCTCCCCTCAACAACAAATGCAGCAGGTTCTTTGTTCTGACCCCTCTGTTGGGGAAGTCACAGAAAGATGCTCTAGTTTACGATTGGCTCTCTTGTCTCTTTTACGCATTTCCTTCCTTGCCACTAATCCCCAAGTTTCTACAGAAAGCAGTACAGTTGAAGAGCACAGTTATCCTCATTGCTTCCTTTTGGCCTCATCAGATTCGGTTCCAATTTCTCTGGCCTCATCTTCTACATTCACCCTGGATTCTGGATCTAACTTCAGACCTCCTGTCTCACCCAACAGGCAATTGACTCATCCAACAATACAGGCCTCAAGTTGATTGCATTGTTTCTCCAGTTCCACTGATTGCTAGACAGCCCAGACCGTCTTTCCTAGTCTGCCACATTTTATGTTACCATAAGGCTTAGGAAGACTTACAAGAGTAAGTGGAAAAGATTCATCTTCTGGGCTCTTAGCAAAGATATGGGCCATTTTTCAGTGCCTGTGTCAGCAATCCTTGAGTTCTTAGCTTCAGTCTTTAATGAAGGAGCTAGTTTCTCAACTATTAGTCCATTTGGCTGCCATCTCTAATTTCCACATGGAAATAACTCTATATTAGCCTCTTCTAAATTATGCAAGGCCATTCTCAAGGGAGCTTTTTTGCTTAGACCTCCATTAAAAAATCCTATTCCTCCTTGGGATTTAAATTTAATGCTTCAGGCCTTAATGCAGTCTCCATTTGAACCTTCTGCCAAAACGGACCTAAATTTTATATATTGGAAAACCATTTTTTTAGTGGTTATTAAGTCATCTGGAAGAGTTATCTGAACTACAGGCTCTGTCTTCAACACCTCCTTATCAAAATTTTCATAAAGACTGGATGTCTTTGAGATCTTAACCCTTCTTTCTTGTCTAAGGTGGCTTCTGAGTCAAATATTAACCAGGTCATTAATCTGGGTCTATATTATAAAACAGAAAAGACTTTACCACGAACGCTCAAATGAGCAAAAATGCCAGTAATTGAACTTGGTATTGTGGGGGGCTGCGCCCCCCACTAACTATATATTCCAACTCCGAGGTCGTACTACAGTGAGGAAAAGGCAAATTATCCCACTCCTCACCGTAACACAACCCCACAATCACAGTTTCAATTCTTGGCATTTTCGCTCATGTGAGCGTTCGCGCTGAAGTCTTTTCGTGCATCTAATATGGACCCCATTAATCTCCAGGTTTTCTTTCCAAATTTTTCAAAACAAGGAGAGTACATGTTACATCTGCTGGATGTGCATTCAAAACTTTGTTTCTACCTTCATAGAACCAAAGATTTTAGGATGTCTGACCAGTTGTTTCCTTTTCTCTTACCAGATTAGGCAGTCCAGTTTCAAGTTACACTGGCCAAAATGGTTGACTGTTTAACCTTTGTATGTGGTATATTGGGTTTATCTTTACCAAAACATCTTAGGGCTTATTCCACAAGGTCTATGGTGGTTTCTTTAGCCTTTTGGTCCTCAGCTTGTTGTGCAGCTGCAGCTTCGGCTAATCCAGACACCTTCATCGCTCATTACAAGTTGAATTTGATTTCCAGGAACAGAGTAGCTTTTGGCTCAGCAGTGATTCTGTGGCCGATGACTGTCACATTAGTTGAGGAACAAATGAAAATAACATCAAGTTAAAAATGTAATCGCCATAAGATTGCATCTGTGTTGTCCATTTTCATTCTTCAACTCCCCTGCCCACTCTCCCCCCTCCTTTTTTTGCTTCTGAACAGACCTAAAAGTTGTGTAGGAACCTCTGTTCCTTGTTTGAGCTCCAGCTTTCTTTTTTCTGCTCTACCTCTGGTGTTTTCTGTAATAGGTGGGCCTTTTCTATCTAGGGGCAGCATACTTGATCTGAGGTACATTAGGTTGTTGGGGCATTGTGGGTAAAGGGAGGAGCTGGAGAGTTCTAGGATCCAGTGATCTGATAGAAGGGTCCGCATCTGATCTGGGTCTCTGATCTGAACCCATCAGTTGAGGAAGAATGAAAATGGACAACAGAGATGGAACATTATGATGAGTATGTAACTTTTTTCTCCCTTCTCCCTTCCCCCTCTGTTTCAAGGGCATAACATGCCAGTCATTTTTTTTTCCATTTTTGCTTCTTCCAAGATCCAATCTTTGGGTCTAGTGGTTACAGTTCTGACAACTAGCCAAGTGCCTGTCTCTGGTTTTGCTCCTCAAGGAATTCAGATCTGTTCCACTAGTTTCTAAGGCCTTTGGATTTGAGCAAATCTTGGACAGACACCTGTACTTGACACTTCTGTACCATTTTCAAATCTGTCCTATATGGTTCCATTTTTGGTGTCTGAGTCATCAGCCTTTTAAGGCTGTGGCATTGATTTCCTCTTTAGGCATCTCTGCTTTGCTGGGTTCAGGGATTCATTTGTCAGTACCACCCACATTGTCTTCAGCTGTTGTGGCTCCAATAAGTTCCCTGGCTACAGCAGATGGAGTGTCAGCCTTGAGGATATAAGAATTCTAAGAACTTTCACACAGGAATCCTCAATGTCAGCACTTCCCCAGGACACCCTTCCATCTCTGCCTCACTCCCTCATATTTCCCATAGTCAAAATCAAGGAGATGGCACAAAAAATCTGCTTATGTGCAAGGCCAGTCCTGAGGATTTTGACTAGCTCCTGCTTGAGGTTCCAAAAAAGGTCATATAAAAGGAGGCACATTGACTTCCCAGATAGTCAATCACTTAACTGACTCAGATAACTGAAAGGGTGTTCTCCAATGCCTCCCAGAAGACCTCAGTTTTAAAGATATCTTTTAACTGCTGCATCAGATGGGATCTTGGCCCACAGACCCACCCTCTCAGGATGAGATCTTTTTTGAGGCATATCACTCTGCACATTCTGCTACTTGGGTTTTGCTTTTGTGGACCATTTTTTAGATGTGTCCTTCATGAGGGCATGTCAAGAGTCTGTTTTATCTGAAAGTATACCCAGTAAATGTGGTAATATACTCTGACTACTCAAGGACAGGCAGTTTTGGTTCAAGAGTCCCTTGGTAAGTTATTTCATTGTGGCAGCAGCAACTAAGAGAGAGCTGTCAGAGGATACAGCCACCGCCATCCATCTACCCAACAAGGTATCTCTGTTGATGGAGAGGATGCGGAAGCAGGCATATGCTTCAGGCATACTTTTGCGTAGACTCTTGATCTACACTACTGACATTAATTGTTTTCAGAAAGATCTAGCAGAACAAGCACTAGGTACTTTGAAAAGGCCATCCACCCTGAGTGTAGAAAACCACTAGAGACCACTCTGGGTATCATGTTTAATATAACCAACCTCTTGCTGCTTATTCGCAATGTAGCTGAATGAGGGGTGCGAACATTTTGGTGCAGGCATCATGCCTGCCTTGTCCTTTGCGACTTTGCGGACAGCTTCAAAGCATCATTTACCAAAACCCCTTATGATGGATCCTCTTAAGTTGGTCCATGTTTGAAAGAGAAGATGCAGAAATGCATCTAAAGGAAGAAGGCACAGTCTGTTACAAGTATTTGGTTTGATACTACACAGCGATCATGTAGTAGGATCAAAAAAGGGTCCATATACCTATAGTTTAAAAAATTCTCTGCTTCAACCCTTTGTGCCCACTTCTGATAGAAGTGGCCATGGCAGAGGAGGCCCCTTCAAGGGAAGCAGACCAAGAAGTTAGGAGTTGTTGTCCACAGAACCAGTGGTATTGTTGCTTGTTCTTTGACATATAGCCAAACTGTCCCTGAAAAGCTTGTCCAGTTGCTCCTTGTGATGCACCTGAACTGGCCTAGTAATCAAGGAGCCTCAATCCTCTCCACTGGCAGCAGCTAGGGAATGTACACATTCAGAGGATAAGTACACGCACAGTAAAGTGCAATTTCCCTTAAGAGCACACAGAGATCACATTCAGTCTGGGGCTGGTTTCTCCCTTTTTCTCCAGATCCCCAATAAGACTCCCTTCTGGCACAGCTATAAGGTTGAGACCTCAACCGAGTGGCCAGGCTAAGACCTCCGCACCCTCTCTGTCCAACCAGTACTTCATGTCCCTGCCCAAGTAGCTGACACACACACTGAGATTTGATTTATTTATAAGCACACACACAGACACCTGGGGAAGGCTGGCACAGGTTTACTAGCTAATACCCCCTTTTGTTCATACTATAAGGTAGCTCTAGCTGCCACCAGCCAACTCTTTATCAGCTACTATAAAGCCCTCACCAAAGGGTGTCCAATCCTACTGTGTAATGTTACTATTAATCCAAGTGGTAGTTTTGACCAAGCGCCAGGCTATTAGGAGTGACCTGTACAGTGTCACCAAATACATATGCAAGTCCTCTAAAAGCATAAATATGTCTCACAAATAGCCACAAAGATAGGTTTAAATATATTTAATAATAAATAATCAAAGAACAAGACAATACTCAGGATACAAACAGTTACTTAAGAGTTCAAAATCACAGGAAATATTTTAAAACAGCATTGCAGGGCAGTCTCAAATACAGAAAACATCTTAACTAATCTTTACTATATTTCTAACTATATCTAAAAGAAATTACTGTACCCTACTTACTATTAGCAAAGCAAGTGCAGATGATGATGAGTGGATTTCTAGCTAGGTCCAAGACAAAATAATAAATGCACAACCTCTCTCAGAGAGTTCTTAAATCAATATTGCATTTTTACTGCTGGGTTAGCCTTGATGACTTCACTTTTTCTCACCTGACTTAAGTTCCCAGACTAGAAGTGGTGACCTGACATCCACTAACCCACCTATGAAAATAAGTGCTTAGTTCAGCAGTGTATTCACACACATTTTCATCTGCCTTGTGTCTGTGCTCAAGAAACTTTTTCCTTTAAGCTTCAGGTGTTCATAGGTTCATAGGTTGGCACTAGGCTATCGGCCCTAGGGGCCTATACAAGCCTAGCCATAACAATTCCCTGGATATTTCTTCCCACAATATTTACTTCTCTGGACCCCTGTCTAGCAGGGCGACTGACATGATCCCCGGGGTGAATTTCCTATCGCCCATCCAATCATCAAGGTTCCTTTTGAAGAGGGCCAATGAGGCGCTCTGCTTGACATGTATGGGCTGTCTATTCCAGAGTATGGGGAGTCTCTGGGTTAGGAACCTATCCCTCCAGCATGTTTTGTTCATTGTGATGACAAGGTTTAGATCCCTGGAGCATGTGGCTCTGAGGGATTAGGATTTCTTTAAGTGGAGCATGTCCAACAGCTCAGGGTTTGACATGGCTTTGTATGTTAAGCAGAGATTGCCTCTGAACAGACGATATGCCACAGAGTATAGCTGGAGTTTTTTTTTTTTTTTAGACGGTCAGTGTATGGCATCTGCTTTAGGCCTATGATTCTTTTAGTGAGGTATTTCTGTGGCCTTTCCATCTGTTGCAGATGTCTTGAGGTACATACCAAACTGGGCATTATACTCTATAATGGGTCTAATGAGGGATGAGTACAGTGTGACAATGACCTCCTTTTTTCTGGATTGAAAACACTTGGCGATGAGGTGTGCCACATAGAAGGATTTCCTGACTGTTGTGGCGATGTGGTTATCGAAAGTGAGACCACTGTCCACCTGTGTCCCTAAGTTTCCCATCACACTTTCGATGTTCAGTGTACTACCACCTATGTGGTAATTCATGGGTACATGTTTTTTTTTCCAAAAGGGATAACTATACATTTCTTGGCATTAAGCTTGAGCCCATGGCTCTGGCAGCAGGCATCTGTTTCTGTAAGGCCCTTTTGTAGAATATCCACATCATTTGGAGATTCAATAATGGCTCCCAGTTTGCAGTCATCTGTGAACTTTGTTAGCCAAAGTCCCTTAGTGTTGGCCTGTACTTCAGAGAAGTAGATGCCAAACAAGAGTGGCCCCAGGATTGAACCCTGAGGTACTCCACTTGTCTGGAACTGGATTTGGAGTTGGCTACCTTTACAGTCTGGGTTCTGTCAGTAAGCCAGTTGGCAACCCATCGAGTGTCGTAGGGATTTATGCCCAGCTTAGTAGGTTTACCTGTGATTCCAGAGTGTGGGATGGTGTCGAAGGCCTTGGCGACGTCCAGATAGGCTGTGTGGACTGGCTTAACCTCGTCCACAGCTCTGGAGACTGAGTCGAAGAAGTCAGTCAGATTCAGGAGATAAGATTGGTCCTTCACAAACCCAAACTGGGTGGGGTCCAGTGTTTGAAGGTTGCCAATGTCTTTGTTTATAAGTTCCATGATAATGCGTTCCATGCCCTTGCAGATCAGGCTTGTCAGACTGATGGGATGGTAGTTCCCGGGGTCCAAGGCGGATCCCCCCTTGTGGAGTGGGATAACTGTAGCTGTGCGCCACTCAGTGGGCACAAAGCCTGAGGCAAGGCTATGATTAAACATGACACTTAGGTGAGGTGCCAGTTCATTTTGTAGTTCATGTAGTACACAGCCTGGGATGTCATCTGGTCCCATGGATACTGTATTCTTAGCTTTGGAGAGTGCGGTTTCTACCTGTGTGGCCGTGATTACCGGAATTTGGCAATCTTTTGGTATTGAGATGGGCCCTTTAGGGGTGAGAGGGGTGAAGTTGGCACTAAATCGATCTGCCAGGATATTGGCAATAACCTTGGGATCAGTATATTTAATGCCATTCTGTTGTAGCTCAGAGCAGATCTGAGCATTGCCATTTATATTCTTGACATAACTATAGAATGCCTTGTGGTTGTCTTTGGAATCTTTGGCAATTTTATTTTCGTAACTAGCTTTTGAGGATTTTATGAGGGATCTCAGCTTCTTACTGAGGCTGGTGAGGGGGTTTTTTGCATCCTGGGATTTTCCTCTTTTCTGCAACAGTTTCTTCCTCCTGTTGTATAGTTTGTTTATAGCTGGGGACCACCAGATTGGCTTCCTTTTTTTTGGAGAAGAGCATCTTGGTTCTATTTGGGATGGCACGATTCATGCACGAGTGGATGTGCTCGTACAGTGTCTTAGTGTAGGATTCTGTAATCGAACTTACAGTCCAAACTTGTTAGCTAGAATGTTTTAAGTTATTATAATTTAAGCAATCAGTATCAGACAATGTAGAAATAACAGTTACAGCTTTTCCATTGAGTTAAGGGGGTCAGGAACCGTACCCAGAGCCCTTTGTCAACATTATACTGTTTATGTTCCCTCTCAAACATATGAATGAAATTATCAAAATTATTTCCTCTGTAAATTGTGGAAGAAATTTACTGACCTTTATTGCTTCTGGGGTTTGGTTACTCCCTTCACCGTTATCTTCATGACCCTGGTGAAGAGTCAACATCTCCTGTTCATGTTGTCTGTGCCTGTCATTCCCCTCAGCTTCCAGACATCCCAGTTTATCACTTTCCTCAGCCTCTAGACTTTGCAGTTTCTCATTTTCCTCAGCCTCCACAAGTCTCTCTCTCTACTGCCTCTCTTTCCAAATGCTTGGCCTCCAACTCGAGTCTCTTTAACTCCAGATGGATATTTAAGTCCTCTGTGGAATGGTTGTGGGATGGTTAAGTTGTCCATTTTCTTAGAGTTGTCCATCTCCAAGACCTGCCTGGTTACCCTCCTGATCGCTCGTCTGCAGTGCAGCTGTGCCCAAAGCTGCAATAATTTCTGCCTTAGCCAGGTTGCCATGCACCAGTCCTTTAGCTTTGCACATCTCAGCCAACTGGCTCTTTGTCAGCTTGCCATACTCCTCTGCTGACATGCTTGCCTGCTCTCCCTGACTAAGTAAGCTAACAAAAAAAAAATTGTGACGTGAAACTCTAAATGTTCACTGTGTGGCTGATTGAGAGTACAAACACCTTCAACGACTACTGTACACAGGCTACAGGAATTCAGTATGCACACCACTGCAAGCCTATTAATATGTGACATGGCTATCTTACCACTGTCAACCAATTAATATGTGATGTGAGTATCCCACCACTCCCCACTAGTTAATATGTCACGCCCCTGCACTGGCCCAGTAATCAAGGAGACTCAGTCCTCACCACTGGCAACAGCTAGGGGGCGTGCACATTGGGAGGATGACAAGTGCACACACAGTAAAGTGCAATTTCCCTTAAAAGCACACAGAGATCAGTCAGTCTGGAGCTGGTTTCTCCCTCTTTCTCCAGAATCCCGATAAGACACCCCACTGACACAGCTATGTGATTGAGACCTCAGCCGAGTGGCCAAGCTAAGACCTCCAGCGCACCCTCTGTCCAACCAGTGCTTAGTGTCCCTGCCTCAGTAGCTGACACACACACTTTGAGATTTGATTTATATATGTATTTATATGTGTGTATGTATATATATGTATATATATATATATATATATATATATATATAAGGCTGGCACAGGTTTACTAGCTATGCCCCCTTTTGCCTAGACTATAAAGGTAGTTCCAGCTGCCACCAGCCAGCTACTATAAGGCCCTTACCAAAGGGTGTCCAAACCTACTGTGTAATGTTACTATTCATCCAAATGGTAGTTTTGACCAAGCGCCAGGCTATTAGGAGTGGCCTGTACAGTGTCATCAAATACATATACAAGTACTATAAGAGCTTATATATGTCTCACAAATATCAGCCACAAAGATAGGTTTAAATATATTTAAAATAGTAAAAGAACAAGATAAGACAATACTCAGAAAACAGTTACTCCCGAGTTCAAAATCATAGGAAATATTTAAAAACAGCATTGCAGGATAGTCTCAAATTCAGAAAGCATCTAAACTAATCTTTACTATATCCCAAACTATATCTAAAAAAAATACTGTACACTAGTTACTAAGTGCAGATGATGATGAGTGAATGTTTCCAGGTCAAAGACAAAATGCCTTAAATCTTTAATCAAGTAAAGTCACAGTCCAGAATACAAAACTAAAAAAACAAAAACTGGACAATGAAGGGCAAAACTTCTGGTGGTGGAGAACACACAATCTTTCTTACAGACTGGCAAATGTTGCTGCTGATGAGTGGATGTTCTTGTTAGGTCCAAGACAAGATGCAAAGTCTCTGTCTGAGAGAGTTCTTAAATCACTATCACATTTTACTGCTGAGTTAGCCTGGATGACATCACTTTTTGTCATCTGACTTCAATTCCCAGGCTAAAACAGAAGCTAATCGAATTTTAACATCTCTGTGTTAAAATTCATCTCTCTCAGATGGTTGCCAGATCATGGAAGTCGTAAAACAATAAAATACTTTACATTTTAAACCTAGTAATTACTTTTCTTTCAAAACAATAGAAACGCTTCTTGCTCTAGATATTGTGTCTGCTGTTGAACTGAAGCTGAGAGATAACATCTTTTATGGCCCAGCTATAAAGTAACTTAACCTCAGCTATGCTTAAGTTTTGCAAGTTTATCTTCTGTGTTCCAGCAGGGTATGCTGTGGTTACATTCTTGAAGCTCAGTACGTAACATACAGCTCTGTATAAATCATATCAATATTTGCAAATGACATAGAATTATTTACAAAATTCCAGGTAGCTGGGCTGGCAGTGTGACATTCCTCTCTGGAGACAGTCTGAGATCATGTATCTCTTTGCTGTCCTGCATGGATAGCCCATCACTCACGATTCTTGGGTGAGAAGGATAATATTTAGAGGCTGTGATTCCCTTTTCCGATACCTCTTCCCTTCCACATTCGCCACTCCCAGAAGTGTCTCACTGGATCAGATAAGGTCAGGTTTTTATTCAAGATTCTTTTTGGTTTGATGGAAAAAAACAAGGACCTCAGGCCACTTTCGGACTTAAGTGAACTCAACCAATATGTAACAAACACTCCTTTCATTGGTCATGGTACAAAGCAGATTTGCCTTGCCTACAGGGACATTATTTTCTTGACTTTCAGGATACTTGCCTCTTTATCAAAATAGACAAAGCATTCAGAAGGTACATTTTTGTTTGGGAGGGAGTCATTTCAAGTTCTTTGCCTTGCCCTTTGGTCTCATCCAGCCGCCCGGTGTTTACAAGTGCTTGGTGGTGGTAATAGCTCACTTGAGGTTACAAGAGATTCATGTGTTACTTTATCAGATGACTTGCTGCTTGATGCCACAGCCAAATAATCTTTTTTCTCAATGCCAGAGACTACTTGCTTCAGCTCTCAGTTCTTTGGCATCTCTCTAAATTATAGTAGTCATTTCTGGATTCAAATCTAACCATTCATTGTATAGGATGCCACCTCAACATGACCATGTCCATTATTCCCCTTGTGTTAGAAAGCACTCTGGTTCTGAGGGATTCTATTCACCATCTGCTATAGTTTTCATCTCCACCAGCAGTCCTGGTCCTTTGAGTCCTAGTTCACATTGCATTTTCCATACTGTTGATACATCTAGCACATTTCCATGTGAGAATTCTGCTGCATTTACTCAGGGTACCGTGGTTACAGCTAACAGATCCACTTTCAGCACCGATTTTAATAATCCATCTTTGCAAAAGTACAACTATGTTGAAGGCTAACCTCACCTTTAGTTTTCTAAGGAAGACCATTCCTTATGCTCCTTCCCTCGGCAATAGTAACCCTGGATGCGCCTCCGTGGAGGTGGGGCATTATCAGGAGAGGCCAACTTGTCCATCAGTGTTGGAGATGAAAACAGTCCTGATATTGCAAGAATTACAGAAGTTTTTGTTTTCCTCCAGGGATAACTTCCATCCAGAATGACAATTTGACAGTAGTTTAGTACATCAACAAGCATGGAGGTATGAGGTTGTATCTCTTACTCCGGGAAACCATGAGAGTGTGGCAGTGGGCAATTGCTTTGCATCCTTTCTTGGTAGCAACTCACATTCCTGGTAGAATCAACTGAATTGCCAATACATTCACTAGAGCCATCGTATTCTCATGAGTGGTCAGTAAATTCAGTGGTGGCTTGTCAGATTTTTCATTGCTGAGGCATTCCATGCTTCAGTTAATTTGCAGCATTCCCCTGTCAAGATTCATCCAGAAAACAGTATGATACAAAGCTCCAGTGATCCTCATTGCCCCTTATTGGCCCAGGTAAATTTGGTTCCCACCTTCTGGGCATCACTTCATGGACCCTCCACAGCTATTGGACCCAGGGATGGACCATCCATCCCTCTGGGTTGTCTCACCCAGATGTTTTTAATGTCAAAGTTGACCACATGGTTTCTCTGGTTTGACAGCCAGAAGACCCTCCCTTGTCTCAAGAGATAGTACAAATTCTTTAGCACAGCAAAATTAGTTTGCAAGATTTACTGCAGTAAATGGAGATGTCTTTTCATCATTGGCTTTTGATCATGTAACAGACTTTTCACTTGCATCTCTTCCTCAGGCATTATGCTTCCTTTCACAATTCTTCTTTTCAGGCTCCAGGTTTTTCACTGTCAAAGTCCAGCTGGCCCACAATTTCCAACTTTCATCTCGGTAGTGACTCACACTCCCTAACTTCACATAAGGTTATGTAAAGCCCTTTATAAAACAAATTTTTCTACTTTGTACACTAATAAGAGAACCAGTTCCTCCATGGGACCTCAATTTTGTGTGTGAGGCATTAAAATCTCCCTTTAAGCCAGCTGCTGCAGCTTCTTCTCTGAAGATTTTATCTTGGAAGATATTGTTTCCAGTGACTGTGTCTTCAGCCAGACAAATTTCCGAACAGCTTGCACTATCCTGTTGTGTCCCTTACTTAGTGTTCCACAAGGACAAGATCTTGTTACTTGCAAACGCTTCCTTTCCTAAGGTGGCATCCAAGGTTAGTTTGAATTAGCCTATCGTCTGATAGTCATTTTTCCCAATCATTTGAACAAATATAGACTTCATACCTTGGATGCCCATTGCCAACTGAGATTTTGCCTACATGGAGTTAAGCCCTGTAGGAGGCAGTTATCTGTGCCCTTTGCAGCTAATAAACTTTTTACCAGAGTTTGAAAAGTTGCCTTACAGGATCAAAGGAAGATACTAGGCTATTGACCCTGAGGCCCTTATAAGCCTAGCGAAGAGTTTAGCCCATGAATAGACAAATCTGCACCCGATGCCCCTGTTCAGCAGGGGCATGGGTGGAATCCCAGGGATGTATTATCTATTTCCCATCCAGTTATCCAGATTACACTTAAAAAGGTTAAAGTGGTACTCTGCTTGACATGGAGAGGGAATCTATTCCATAGATGGGAGAGTCTCTGGGACACAATCTGTCCTGCCAGCAAGTGCTATTGATGTAACAGACCAGCTTGAGGCTGCGTGTATGGGTTACTCGAGTGGAGTTTGACTTGCGGATATGCAGCAGTCCCATCAAGGTGGGGTCCGAGATCACCTTGTATGCCAGACAGAGGTCACCTCTGAGGAGTCTGTATGAAACAGAATAGAGGGATAGGGATTTTAGCCTGTCTGTGTGTGGTAGATTTTTGAGGCCCTGGATTCTCCTGTTGAGGAACCTCTGTGGTCTCTCCATCTGCTGTATGCACTTTGCGAGGTACATGATGAATGGGTTGTTGTACTCAATAATGGGCCTTATAAGGGAAGAATACAGGGATGTTATGATCTCCTTGTCCCTGGATGAGATACCCTTACTTATGAGGTGGGTCATGTAGAAAGCTTTTCATACAGTGGAAGCAACATGGTGGTCATAAGTCAGGCTGTTATCAATCTGGGTGCCCATATCCCTCACGACTGACTGCTTGCTTAGAACGTTGTTATTAATGTGATAATTTGTGGGGACATCTCTCTCCCCAAAAGGGATGATGCATTTTTTTGTATTTAGCTTGAGACCATGTTTCTGGCACCAATCATTTATTTGGGTGAGACCCTCTTGGAGGATGTCCACGTCACTAGGGGAATTAATGACAGCTCCCAACTTGCAGTCATCTGCAAACTTGGTCAGCCATAGCCCACTGGTTTTAGCCTGCACCCCCAGAAAAGTATATCCCAAATAACAGAGGCCCCAAGATCGAACCCTGGGGTACGCTACTCGATATGGGTCTACTGCTTAAGGTGGCTTCCCCTATTTTGACTAGGTGGGTTCTATCAGTGTGAGCCAGATGGTTACCCATCTGGTAACATACGGATTGATGCCTAGTTGAGAGAGTTTATCTGTTATGTCTGAGTGGGGAATAGCATTGAAGGCTTTGGCCAGATCAGGGTAGGCGGTATGCACCGTCTTCCTCTCATCCATGGCTTTGGTGACCTGTCTCAAAAAAGTTGTCCAAATTTAACAGATATGACCTCCCCTTGATGAAGTCAAACTGTGTTGGGATCAAGTGTTGGAGGTTGTCAATGTCCTTGTTAATGAGGTCCATGATAATCCATTCCATGGCCTTGCAGATCAGGCTAGTTAGGCTGATTCATAGGTGTGTACTAGGCTAATAGACCTGGAGGCTTAACAAGCCTAGCCCATAGGATTACCCTGGCATTGTGCCACCCGACCTTAGGTCTCAGTGCTTCTGTCGAGTAGAGCCACTGGAGTGATCCCCGGGGTGAATTTTCTATTTCCCATCCACTCTTCAAGATTTCTCTTGAAGAGGGCCAGTGAGGTGCTCTGTTTAACATGTTTGGGAAGTCTATGCCATAGCATGGATGTATAATTTCCCAGATCAGTGGATGCTCCACCTTTGTGTAAAGGGATGACAGTGGCTGTCCTCAACTCAGCTGGGACAAAACCGGTACTCAGGCTTTGGTTGAATAGGGCGCCTAATGGTGCTGCAAGTTCCTGCCTGAGTTCATGTAGGATGCAGCCCGGGATGTTATTGGGTCCTTTGGAGGCTGTATTTTTACCTTTGAGAGAGCAGTGATGACCTGATACCTAGATATAAGGGGAAGAGGGGCAGGTATTGGGAATGTCCTGATTTACTGGTGGGGGGGGGGCAGAGGGGTGAAATTTTTGACGAATCTGTCAGCCAAAGTTTGCTATATCTACGGCATTTGTATATGCAGTGTCCTTGACCACCAGTTCTGAGCAGATCTGGGTGCTACCTTTGAGATTACGGACATATGTGAAGAAGGGCTTATGATTGTCTGTAGTAGATGTGGCCAATTTGAACTCTGTTTGCTTTGGAGGATTTCACTAGTGCTCTTATTTGCTTGTTTAGGCTAAGGAGAGATTGCTTCCAATTGGGCATCTGCTCCTTCTTGGTCTTGGACAGCAATTTTTTTCTTTTGTTATAAAGCTTGTTTATTGCAGATGTCCACCAGAAAGGTTTACTCTTCCTTGCAGAGGATGATTTAGTCCTGTCAGATATTCCTGATTCCATGCATCTATATAAATGTTCGTATAGTAATTTGGTATAGTTTTGGTTACTGGTGCCAGTTCCTAGAGAGGTTGAGGGGGCTGTGAAACTGTTTTATATCATCCCTCAGAAGGCTGTAATCAGCTTTGGAGAAGTTTTTTTGATTGACCCTATCTAGAGGTGGGTCAGGGGAGATGGTAACTTTGAACGTGACCACATTATGGTCAGATCTTACAAGGGAGGATAATACTGCAGGGATGCTGCAGTGGTTACTCATGTTGGTTAATACCAAGTCCAAGATATTATTACCTCTTGTGGGGATATCAACTAGCTGTTCCAAAGCATTTGCATTGGCAAAATCGAGGAATCTCTGGGCATTTGTGTTATGGTAAGAGTAGTTCTTCCAGTCTGTTTGGGTAGTCACCCAGGATCAGGGTAAAGGGTTGAATCTTGATAAATTTGAAGCAGTCTAGATAGGCAGTTTGGGCATCTTGGATCAGATTTGGGTGCCGATAGCTAGCTAAGGTTTGTATAGGGGTCTTGTCAGTAGTTAATTGCACCTGGAGTGTCTCCTGTGCGCCATACTTTTTGACCAGCCTGGAGGTGTGTATGTCTTTAATATATATTGAAACTCCACCTTATTTGACTTTACTACCCACAGTTTGGGGTCTGAATGTATGATAGGATGAGTAACCAGGTAAGGCTGGGGTGCTCTCGTAAGGTTGATTAGAAGAATATATGAGGGATCAGAGGTGCGAATTAAAGTGGGCAGGGTCCTCTCCGATAATTTCTGTTTGAGTAGAAGAACCAGGCAGGGTTGTCCGCTTTCCCCTTCATTGTTTGCATTATATTTAGAACCATTGGCAAAGAAAATAAGGGACTTTAGAAGTTCAAGGATATAATTGGTTTGGTAGTTAGGAAAAGCTGGCTGTATTTGCAGATGATATTTTATACATGACAAAACCAGAAAGGGATATTACAGGGTTGTGGAACATTTTAAGACAGGTTCACATCATCTCAGGATACAAAACTAATGAAGCTAAAACAAAGGCAGTAGTGGTAAATTATGTACACACACAAATTGATCCAACAATATCCATATTTATGGGGACATGATAAAATGAAATATTTAGGAGTATGGATTATAAATGAGACTGTGGTGGCAGCTAACGGTATGTGGGAAGAGACTGAACAGAAGATATGAAAATTGAGAAACTGAAAGTTTTGTTATATGGATAGGGATACTAAGATACAAGCCATTAACATGTTTAGTCCCTTTAGTCTTATACACAGGTCAGGCATACTTTTATCAACCAGAGAAGGAGTTGAAGGATTTTATCTGGGAAGGGAAGACAGCAAGGGTCAAGTGGGATAAACTGATTCTACCAATATAACAAGGTGCACTAGGATTACCTAATTTGAGGGGGTATTTTAGAGCAACACAGTTAAAGCTCTTATACATAGCACAAGCAGAAAACTATAATTCAAAGTGGAAAGGAATGATGTTGACACAGGGAAGAAGCTCAAGAAATAAGGAGAGATTGGGATTTTGGAAGCAGACTCTTAAGGAGACCAACCAAAATCATACAGCGTATTATATTCATAAAATAGGGAGTATTCTAAGAACCAAACCAGCACGAGAATGGAGAAGAGATTTTGCCGGTAGGGTTGACTGTGGTCAGGGATACAGATAATAGGCAAGATGGGGCTGGAATTTATTGGAGAAAATTGTCAAAGGAACCAAGGTATTGGGAGCAAATAACTAGAAAGGGAAAGGTAATAGAATGGGAAGAGGCCATGAATTTATTTGGACTGCAGGTTAGAGAGACTGCCTTCCCTATCTAGGATTGATATCAGAGTATAGGCAAAGAGAAGAAATAGGGGGCTCCTAAATGAAAGACCAGCACTGGTAATGTTTGTAATAGAATCTAGAACAGAAACTGCCATTAAAAAAGGAATAATTAGTAAAGCATATAAAATATTGCATGATAATTATAAGAATCAATCAGAGGAGCTTAGAAAGGATTGGGAGGAGAGATTGAATAAGCAATTCGCAAAAGGGACAATGGGGTAATATATGTATATCTCCCAAATATGTAACGAAGTGTGGAAGATTTAGGATCTTTGCATGGAAGTGTTTACATAGGTATGTTTATACCCCAAGTAGACTCCAAAGAATTTTTCCTTGGGTGGATAGCAAATGTTGGAGGTGTGATGGGCAAGAAAGAGGTAGCTGAGAACATATTTTTTAGAAATGTGATGAGCTGGCAGACTTTTGGGATTCCCTGCAGACCGCTCTGTCATCGATGCTGGGTAAGCAGATTGGGCTGACTGGGGTGATGATTTTTTTTGTTATGCTACAGAATCGGAATTGCCTAGACATAGTAAAGCCTTGCTGAGTCTAATTGTGATGGATGCCAAAAAAGCAACTACTAGAAAATGGAAATCAAAGACTAGACCAACTTTACTAGAAGTAGTGAATGTAGTAACAGAGATAAAATAACTGGAATTGGGATCTTTAGAAAAGGGAAGGAGCAAACTACACAGGAAAAAATGGGAAATGTGGGAACAATATATGCAGAGCAGGAATGAGGTTTAAGAGGCAGGATTTGAATAAACTATATAATGTTTAACTGACAATGACTGGATTGTTTATAAGTGATGTATAATGTTTACAACTACAGTTGCTTCATTGGTGTCTGTGATGTAAACTGTATCTAAAGTGATGTCATTTTGTATGTTTTTCACGTATATAAATGTAAGATTCTTTGTCATATGTGTAAATTTAAAAACTATGTTTGGGGAAAAAACATGTTCCTAATTCGCTCTTTCTTCCACATCACACCTCCAACATTGCAGTCTGCCGGAGGAAAAATTCTTTGTAGTCCACTTAGAGTATAAAAATACCTATTCAAACCTTACCAGGCAAAATTCCTAAATCTTCTAGAATTTGTTGCATATTTGGGTGCCATACATATATCTTCCCATTGTCTCTTTGTGAATTGTTTATCCACTGTCTCTTCCCAATCCTTTCTAACCTCCTCTAGTCTGCTAATTATTCCTACTTCTGTTCTGGATTCTACTAAAAACTCTACCAGTGCTGGCCTTTCACTTTGGATCCCCATATTCCTTACTGAATGTCTATACTGATAGGGAAAGCGATCTCTAGCCTGCAGTCCAAATGTATTGTTGGTTCTTCCCATTCTATTACCTTTCCCCTCTCTAATTATTTGCTTACAATATCTTGGATGTTCATCGTGTTACCCTGCTGCAGTCATCTCACACTTGGGTTATCCTGCCGTCAGGCGGTCCCGCAGTCGGCCAGAATTCCAAAGTCTTGGTCTGGTGTCGGTTGCTGTCGCTTCTTCCCTGACGTCAGTGCGCCAGGGGTATATATAATGCATCCAACGCCATTTTCTTCAGTCTTTCTTGCCGCGCAGTGCCCGAAGCAGAAGCAGTTCGCAAGTGCCGGTTGGCCGACTCCTGAGATTTTCGAACTCGAATTTCAGACCGAAGTCTTCTATAAAGCTAAGTACCCCGTTGGGGAAACTTTTTTTGCCTCAGACCGATGTCAGAAAAAGTTAACAATTGTATTTCTTGTGGGAAGCAAATACCTCATAAGGATTTTCATTCTTATTGCATACCTTGCCTAGGCCCAGACCACGACGTCACTAGTTGTCGTTTTTGTGCTAGGTTTAATAAGCGTACTATAAAAAGATGCTTTGATTTCGCACGACACTACTTCGGTAGAAAATTTAACTACACTATGCCGTCGGAGCAACCGACTACCAGCGTGCACAAAAAACGCAAGGATAAGGACAGGCAGCCCAGGCCTAAGCCAGATTCCGAGGCCTCGGCTGGTCCGGTCCCTGGTTCTCCGGCCTTCAGTGAGGCTCCAACGCAGACCCTGACTACCGCAGATCTGGAACCTGAGACTGCTTCGGAACTTTTGGCGGAATGTACCAGGCCGACACAGCCATTTTGTTCAGGCCCTACCAACGACACTGCTGAAAAAGATGTCGGTGCTGCAGAAACACCTTCGGTTTCTGAAGGCGTCTTCAGACTGACGACGCTCATCATTAAAACATATCCTAAGACGAAGACTCCTATTAAACCTAAAAGGACTGCACTTCAGTCCCCTGTTCAAGGCCCCATGCCTAAGAAACAGATGCTCAAAATGGCTGAAGATTTGATCTCTTTAATCAGGGGTTCCCAGCCCCCTCCTGACAAAAGGCCTAGACAAGAGGAAGATTATGCATCCTCTGAACAAGTGTCCATTTCTTCAGACTCCTCTGAGGACCAAGATTACTCCTCCTCCCCTTATGAAGATTCTGATGCTGAGGATTCCATTCCCTCAGCTTCTCCTCCTGAAGACTACTCCTTTGGGGAAACATTACACACTATGAGGGAACATTTTCACTGGGAAGGTCAGGACTACTCTGACTCTAAGAAAAGGCTCAGAGAGTTTCTTTTACTCCCCCAGCACAGACCACTTGCCATCCCACCAGTTTTAGACATTGTGGATGATGTTTACTTAGAATCCAGTTTGAACCCAGGCTCTCTACCTCCTGCTCTGGCCAAACCTGACAGATACTATAGAGTGCCTGATTCCCACAAATTTCTTTATAAAAGCCCTGTTGCTGATCCAGAGACTATCTCCCAGGGTCTCAAAGGGGCTAAGGCTACTATGGCTAAAAATCCTGTACCCTCTGAAAGGGACTCCAGAGCACTAGACAGGTGGGGGAAAAAGGTTTACACCTCAGCCACTCTAGCTATGAGGGCACTAAATTGCCAATTTCACATGCTAAAGTATCAGCAATTTCTTATCTCTCAGTTAAAACAAAGAATGAGCACTCTCCCTCAACAGTCTGAATTGAAAGAAATGCAGGATCTGTTGCATGCAACTGAACAGGTGGGCAAACATACTTTACAATGTGGGTTTGATTCTTTGGAGGCCTCCTGCAGAGCAGCTGTCACTGGGTCTGTTATACGTAGACATGCTTGGTTAAAGGAACAAACTCTGCCTGATCATGTTAAAGCAAAGCTTCTAGATGCTCCCTTACAGCAGGATGTTCTTTTTGGAGTTAAAGCAGAAGTCGTCTTAAAGAAAATGGAGGATAAGGCAAAATCTATGCAGACAGTCAAAGATTTCCTACAGGTACAGCCCCCTCGCTTCAGCAGAAACTGGCCAACAAAAAATTGGTCCTTTCCAGCTATTAACAGACCACAGAGGGGTAAATACAGACGTCCAAGAGGCAGAGGACAACCACAAGCCCAGTACAAACCTCGCCAATGGGGCACTGCAACACAGAAGGGAGGAGAAGACAGGTCCCAATCTTCCAGAAGGCAAACTCAATGACTTGCACCTCATCTGGCCAAGCAACACTCTCTTGGCAGCCCCCTTGGGAGGAAAACTCGCACTTTTTTCAGACAACTGGCACATTGTCACAAAGGACAAATGGGTCCTAGACGTAATTTCATGAGGATACAGATTCCATTTTCACACCTTGCCAATGAAAAGAGGAATGCCAAACCTGCCACAAAATCAATGGGCAGAGGCACAAAAACAAATTACAGCTCTCATGAACATGAGCCATTCAACTGGTACCTACTCGAGAGCAAGGTCAAGGATTTTACTCAAAACTCTTTCTAGTGCCCAGAAAGGACAATGCCTGGAGACCAATTCTGGACCTTTCAATTCTAAACACCTTCTTACAAGTACCCAAATTCAAGATGTTAACACTACAGCAGCTTCTTCCCATGTTGGGCAAGGAAGCATGGCTAGTAACGTTGGACCTCAAGGAGGCATACCTGCATGTCCCTATCAGACAAAGTTGCAGAAGATACCTCCGTTTCATTGCAGGTTCAACCCATTACCAATTCTCTGCACTGCCCTTTGGCTTATCTACTGCGCCCAGAGTCTTCACAAAATGCCTGGCACCAGTAATTGCATACTGCAGACAAAGAGGAATTCAAATATACCCATACCTGGACGATTGCCTCATCCAAGCAGAAAGCAAGGATATTCTCTTACAACATCTGGCTTTTGTAAAACATCATCTAAGTTGCCTGGGGTACACAGTAAACGAAAAGAAGTCAAAACTAGTACCCTCACAAAGTATGACATTCCTGGGTGCCAGCTTGAATACAACGGCCCAGAAGGCTTATCTGACGCCAGACAAACAACTACAACTGACTCAATATTTCAAAACAATGGCAACAAAGACCCAACTAACTGCAAGAAAAATTCTTCAGGCCTTGGGCTTCATGGCATCTTGCATACTACTAATACCATTTGCAAAGCTGCATATGAGGAAATTACAGTGGTGCCTAAAAAGCGTATGGTCTCAACACAGCCACAGCTTGGACACAATGATATCTCTCATTCCCTGCCCACAACAGGAGGTTCTATGGTGGTCACAGGCATGTCACCTCAACAAGGGTCAGCCTTTCACCTTGCCCCCAGCCAGGCAAACTATGACAACAGATGCATCAGACTACGCCTGGGGGGCACACATGGCAGGACAGTGCGTTCAAGGCATATGGACTGCAGATCAAAGGAATCTGCACATCAATCAAAAAGAGATGCTAGCTGTACAGAATGCTCTGACAGCCTTCAAGAGTCTATTTACATCCAGGATAACTTACAATAAAGACGGACAACACCACAGTAATGTGGTACATAAACAGGGGGGTACACACTCCTACCCTCTATGCAGGCAAACAATGACCTTGTGGAACACAGCTCTGGCTTACCAAGTTCAATTACAAGCTCAATTCCTGCCAGGAAAGAAGAACACATTAGCAGACGACCTCAGCAGAAACATCATGGATCCCCACGAGTGGAAACTGGATCCACAAGTATTTGCAATGATAACTCAAAAATGGGGCCTTCCAGACATAGACCTGTTTGCCAGTCCTCAAAACTATCAACTGACAAAATTTTGTACAAGGACATTTCACCATCAAGCTTGGAAAGTGGACGCACTCTCATTCAGTTGGAAAAACCTGACAGTATATGTCTTCCCTCTATTGCCTCTGCTCACAAAGGTGCTTCTGAAAGTCAGAAAGGAGACCACAACTGATACTCATAGCCCCAGACTGGCCACGCCAGCACTGGTACCCACTATTGAGGAATATGGCCCAGGGCCCACCTTGGATTTTGCCACAAGTTACCCATTTGCTCACACAGCAAAATAATCAGATTCTTCACAGCCAGCTCAAAACCTTAAATCTGGCTGCATGGCAAATCACCTAAGCATCCAGCCAGCTCCTCTTTCACAAGCAGTTATGGATGTTATTCTGGAAGCTAGGAGACCAAGCACCAGGAAGACTTATTCGGACAAATGGAAAAGGCTTTGTGCCTGGAACCAAGCCAAAGGCCAAAACATAATTCAACCTCACATGCCTCACATTCTACAGTATCTAACTGAGATGTTACACAAAGGACTTTCTTTTTCTTCCATTAAAATTCATGCTTCAGCTATTTCAGCCCACTACAACACAGATCCACCCTTGTTTTCGCATCCACTGCTAAGGCAGTTCTTCAGAGGGGCAAAAAACATTAGGCCCCCCCGGAGAGCACCTACACCTACATGGGACCTCAATTTTGTTCTGGAAAAACTTACACTACCTCCCTTTGAACCAGCTTTCTCTGCAGAACTACAGTTCCTATCATGGAAAACTGCCCTGCTGCTAGCAATAACTTCAGCTAGAAGAGTATCGGAGCTGTAGGCACTAATGGCAGTGGAACCTTTCCTCATTTTCCATCAAGACAGAGTTTCTCTACGAACTAATCCTTCCTTCATGCCTAAGGTGGTTTCCAGTGTGGCTTTAAATCAATCCAGCCACTTACCCACCTTCTTCCCTAATCCACAGAACAAAGGAGAGAGACTCCTGCATTCCTTGGACATTCACAGGCAACTTCGTTACTACTTGGATAAAACTAAGGCTTTCAGAAAATCTGACCAGCTCTTTGTATCCTATGCTACAGCTTCACAAGGGAAGGCTGTATCAAAACAAACCATTTCCAAATGGATAGGACATTGCATTAGTTTCTGCTATACCCATCATGGAAAACCAGTTCCTGCTACTATTAGGCCCCACTCTACCAGGGCAACAGCTACATTTACAGCCTTCCTCAGGGGGGTTCCAACCAAGGAGATTTTGGAAGCTGCAACTTGGAGTTCAGTACACACCTTTACCAAACACTATCACTTACCACTTTACTCTAAGACTAGGGCGGGCTTCGCCACTGCAGTTCTGCAGGGCCTTCTAGCCTCCACTAACCCTCTATGACTCCTCTACCCATCCTTAGCTTTGGGATTCTACCCAAGTGTGATGACTGCAGCAGGGTAACATGATGAACATAGTACAGTTTTGCACCTACCATAAATGTAGATGTTTGAGTGTACAGCCTGCTGCAGTCCAGGTTACCCTCCCTCCATCCCCTCTAATCTAACTGGCTAAATCTCTACAATACCATCCTGATGTATTTGCTTATAGCTGGAGGGATTTTGTGTTTGTGCAAAATTAACTCAATTTGGTACTAATTACTGACCACCTTTTTGGGGGCACCTGACATCTGGGGCAAGAAAAACTGAAGAAAATGACGTTGGATGCATTATATATACCCCTGGAGCACTGAAGTCAGGGAAGAAGCGACAGCAACCGACGCCGGACCAAGACTTTGGAATTCCGGCCGACTGCGGGACCACCTGACGGCAGGATAACCCAAGTGTGAGATGACTGTAGCCGGGTGTACACTCGAACATCTACATTTATGGTAGGTACAAAACTGTACTTTCCTCTTGCCTGTTATCTTTACCCCTAACTGCAGTCATCCGTCTCGGCAGAATCTCCTTCCTCCTTTCCCTTGTTGGCTTAGTTCTTGGAATACTTTTGGCTACTTTATTATATTCTGTATGGTTATTGTTCTCAAGGATCTCCATCCAAAATCCCAGTCTCTGCTTATTTCTTGAGTTCCCCATTAACTTTCTGCTTGTGCTATGTATATGAGCCGTAATTGTGCAACTCTGAAATACCCCTTTAAATCTGGTAATCTAAAACCACCTTGTTCTGTTGTAAGGATCAACTTATCTCACTTGACTTTTGCCCTGTTCTCCTCCCAGGTAAAATCTTTCCACTCTTTATTGCTATCCACAACTTCTCCTCTGGTTGATAAAAATATACCTGACCTGTGTTTAAAACTAAAGGGCTAAAAACATTTTCACTGCTTGTATCTTGCTACACATCCATAAAAGAGCTTCCAGTTTCTCAGTTTTTGTATTATCTCTTTGTTTAGTCTCTTTCCACATATCTTTAGTTGCCATAATAGAATCCTTTTTAACCCATACCTCTAAGTATTTCATTTTATCATGACCCCATGAGTATGGGTATTGCTTAACCAATTTGAGTGTGATTACATAGTTTACAGCTATTGCCTTTGTTTTGTCTTCATTAATTTTGTATCCCAGAAAGACTTGAAACTGTCTCAAAATGTTCCACAGCACTGAGGTGTCCTTTTCTGGTACAAAATATCATCTGGTACAAAATATCATCTGCAAATAAAGCCAACTTTTCTTGATTAGCATACCAATTATATCCTTGAATATTTGAGTCCCTTATTTTCTTTGCTATTGGTTCTAAATATAACACAAATAAAGGGGCAAGAGGCCACTCTTGCCTAGTTCATCTGTTCACACAGAACTTATCAGAGAGAAGTTCCCATTTCAGTTTTCACCTCTAATCCCTCATATGTCATCCTAATTAACCTTGTTATTGTCAGGGAATGCAGATGCTTCCATTGCCCTTCTCATAAAATCCCAACTTACCCTGAATGTTTTGTCTGAATCAGGACCCACCAACAGTGGTATTTTCTTACAATCTGCTTCCTCATAGATCATCATTTTTCTGTTAATGCTGTCAAGTGTTTGCCTCCACTCCACAAAACCACATTGATCCAGATCAATCAGTTTTGACATCACCTTTGTCATTCTTTTAGCCATTATAGAAATGAACTCTTTATAATCATAGTTTAAAACCGAAATAGGCCTATATGAAGCTGGATCTGATGGGTCTTTACCATCTTTAGGTATTGGTGTTGGTGCTTCTCATTTTAAAATACTGTTAAAACCTTCCAGATCTTCACTTTCTTCCCTCTTATCTTCCAGACTTCCAGAGGAATGCCATGGAGATTTTTCCTGCAGATTGGTTATACATCACTTTTTTATCTCTGGTGCTGCAATCCTTGAGGGCCTCTCCAAGTCTTCAGTAGCTCAGGATTCTGACCAAACAATCTGATCAGACAACGAAATGAATAAGATACTGTAGTTATGTAGTTAACCATTCAATATAAACTAAATGGGGAATATTTTCTTTTTAGTATGTGTGCATTAATTGCTAGTTGTATTGAAGTTTGAGTTCCATGGTGAATAAGAGCCTTAGGTGCTGGAAGCAAGTACTGTACAGGGAGGTCTATGACTTGCCTTTTTTGTCTTGTTCTAAGCACAGTATGCCCATTTGTCTTCGGTGTGCTTTTTTTCAGCCAATTGACTATAAAGCACAGGGCAAAATCTTTGAAGCAAGTCCATATGTGTTTCTGGTCTGCCTTAGTGTGTGTTGGTTTCTTTGCTTACAGAGAAGGAAAAAGTCTTTGGAGAAGCTTGCAAAGGAGAAAAAAGTTTGGGATGCTGAAGGATACGTCAGTCTGACAGACCCATTAGGCTTGAAGCCTACTCTACCAGTGTGGCAGCTTTGAAGTCCGTATCAGACATCTATTTCACCTGAGGCCTCTGGCACAGCTTCTCATGAGACTACCATGACTCTGGCATGCAGTAGACCCTCACAAATCAAAATGTATGACATCAGTCAATTCTGAGACCTCGTAACAGGCTTACTTTCCTGGTGTATTGTCATTGCTGAATAAACTGATATCCCCACACTTCCAGGTGGAGGATGAAGGAGACTGGTTCAAGGTGTCTGGTATATGCCACATCCTGAGGTCTCCTTAGGTGTACCTCTCACCCACACATAGGCTGAAAACACTTACAGCTAAAACGTTGTCAGTCAACTTTCCTGTGTGGAATCGAGCTCAAACTCCTCGCCATCCCGGGTTCCACATGAAATCTGTCTGGAGTGGGTTTTGGATTTCATGAAACTTATGAAATCCAGGCAGCCAGCCTCAAATGAAAAACCAGTTTGAGTTACAATGTCTAAAATAAAAAGGGAAACCTTCTCCCAATGGCTGGGTTTAGATATCTCATACTGAAAGGTGGGCAAATTGACCTGCATGAACCATATGGCTCTAGCCTTTTTTATTTAGCCTGATGCTGGATATGCCTTATCCTCAGATTTACCACCTTGGGATGTTTCATTTAGGGATACCTTTCCCAGGATAAGGGAAATTGTCATATGGGAGCAAAGTTCTGTCAGGCCCTGATCAGATACAGAAGCTGTTTTGGCTTACCAGAACCAAAGCCTCTGGCCATTCTTCTAGTTATGGAAGTCCTATATGACATCTTTTATGGTGCCTCTTTGCAGCCTGCTTCCTTGCCCCTTGCTCTGAGGAAGCTAGACCACTTTTACAGAGCTGATGCTTTCCACAAGCACAGGAGCCATGCAGTGATGTCTAGGGAGTCCAGCAAGTAGACCAGTGTGGCTGTGTCCAGGAACCCATTTCCCAATAAAAGGACGAGTAGAATATTAGATTGATGTGAAAATAGTACACATCAGCTACCCTGGCTAGTAGAGCTATTAGCTTCAGTCACACATGCTAAAGGTCCAGGAATGTCTTCTTGGCCAGTTGAGATTGGGGGGGGGGGTGGAAGAAAGGATCATAAAAAGGACGATGCTTGATTTATGTAACCTCAGAGCTCAGGTTGCCAGACACTCCCTGAAATGTGCTTTAAAGTGAGATGATGCATCCTGTAAGGCAGCTGCTGTGGGCCATTGATTAGGAAGGTCATGCCGAGCTGAGGATTCTGTCCCTTCCAGAATATGTAAAAGTGAAACGTCTCAATATCCCTGTTGGATAAAGAACTGCTCTTAGGGACCCCTAGCAGAGAAGGTGTTCACAAAACTGGAGAAAGAGGGGACGCCTACTTTCGCAATCCATCAAAAATCTGTTTCATTCTCCGTTTCCAAAGTACTGTAGAATTTACCCAAGTAAAGTTTATCCCTGCTGTTCTACCCTCAACAAGAGAAGTCCAAGCCTCAGAAGGGAAAGAAGAGCTGCTACAGAAGTAAGTGGTTAGCTGGTCACAGATTAAAGCCTGGTGGGCATCAGGGCCATGAAGGTGTGAGAGAGCGCAAATATGACTTTGAAAAACTAGCTCTTCATGCACCCTAGAAATCCCACTCCTATAACTACCCCCACCCTTCTTGAATAGGAGGCAGGTTGGCTACCATTGTGGATTGGTGACGGGCCATCACTCAGGGCAGTTTGGGCGTGCTGTTTGTAAAACACTGTTATAAGCATAATTATCAGTCAAGACAATGAGAACTAGGCATTCCTTATTTTCCCAAAGATCAGCAGCTTCTTAGGCCTCCCGTGATAGAAGGGTTTCTATCCCACGAGGCCATCAAGAGGGTAAAAGAAAAAAGGTAAAGGGGAGTGGGTTCTACTTAAGGCTGCTACTGCTTTTGAGAAAAGAAGAAACCTGTAGACACTGTGTAGACCTCTCCAACCTAATTATGTTTATGAATGTACCAAAGTTCAAAATGTAGCCCATATAGAGCCTTCTGTTCTTGCTTTTCCATGGACTTGCATGATAACCTTGAATCTGAAGGATACCTACCTTTAAAACCCTGTAGCCATGTTAGACAGGCATTTCCTAAGATTTAATGCAAGATATACCATTATCTGGTTTGTGTACTGTGCCGAAGTGTATACAAGTTGGCTGTTCCAGTAATTGCCTTGTAAATGGCAAAGTGTGCACATTTTCCTTTGTCTGGGCAGCTGCCTTAGTCTGACTGTGTCCCCAGAAGAGATCTGCAAGCCACATTAAGGTACTTCCATTCCCTGCGACTGTCTGTAAACCTTGCAGACTGACATCTGTACCTGACAAGGAGAGTTTCATTTCTGGATGCTCATTTAGATACTGTGGAACATAGAACTTACCTCCCACAGAACAAGATAATTTTTCTGACAGTGTTTCAAAAAGATTTCAGAACTGAATCAGATGATGGTTAGGGAGTCCCTCCGAATTCTAGGATGCTTGTCCTCCTGCGATAGTGATGGCTCCTGTATCGAGACTTGACTTGAGAAAATTATTGTTATATCTAAAAAGTAGGTGATGCAAACATGCCCAACCCTTAAAATGCCTCATCCCGCTGTTAACCTGCATCATGAAAAAGTTATCCTCATGGATATAACCATTCTCTTTAAGTATGAGAATTTACTTCAGAATGGTACCAAAGTCTTAGACCTTGCTTGAAGGGGCCCATGTTGGAGAACTGAGGGTACAAGGGATTTAGGAGAAGATATTCAGAAGGAAACCTAGCTGTCAAAACCTGCAAATCTGTCTGAAAAAAGGGTACCCTTCAAATACAGGTAGGTAATATTACAGTGATGTGGTATACCAACAAAAGAGTGTGGTGGCTTACTCCCTGTTGTTACTGCATGCTAGCCAGTTCAAGCAGTGCTAATCTTCAAGACACAGTACATCCCATCCCAGGAGAGTATTTAGCTTGGCTGATTTAGCAGAGCACAAGACCTCAAACAATGAAGGTTAAACTGGGATGTGCTCTTGGACATAGTCAACAAATAGGGTGTGTCAGTAGTACCCTTTTTCCTTTTCCAGTTATGATACCTAAGCAAGTACTAGTCTGTGATACCAGGGTGAATGAGCTGGGTGACGTACTTTTTCCTCAACATGGGTAGGTCTGTTTGTGTGCTTTCCCTTCTATACCTATGGATCCCTAGTGTATTGCTAAAGATGGTACTTGAGTATTATCACAACCAGATTCTAAAGGAGTCACTGTTGCTATCTTTTCTGGCAGCCTTTCAAGCTTTCATTTTGTCTGGGCATCAAAATCAATCTTTTTTACGATGTACTGTTTACAGCAGTAATTGCATTAAAAGATACAACAGAAAATGATGGAAGTAATTGCGCGAGTGTTTCTTCTTCTGTGGGTTAAAGGTTACAGCGATGGCTATCAATATAGATTGAAAACTGTGTATTCTGTGTTCAGCTTGAATCTTACCTAACAGAATACATTTGGCGTGAAGCTGAAGCTGCAAAGAAAAAAACAATGTCTTAAATGTGTATTCACAGCGATCGGTGTTAACATTTCCACCACAGAAGAAGCAGTCTGCCATTTTCCAAGCCCTACCAGCATACCAGGTCTCTTACTGCGGGGAGCAGATGAATAAGCTCAGAAGCCGTACTGCTCCAATGTTAAGAGCGCAAGGATAGAAGGTAACTAAAATGGTAGAGGAGTAATTCACCGTTAAGCACTATACAATATGCTAGTAAAGAGAAACTAAAATGGTAGAGAATAATTCACCGTTAAGCACTATGCAATATGCCAGAAAAGTAATTGAAATTAAGCAGCATGCTACAGTAATGAGCAAAAAGGACGTGTTTTTCAACCACAAAGCCTGATATGCTCAACCTCCATGCTACGGTCAAGCCTCCAGGCACGTGTGCAATGTTAGAAGTGGGAAACAAAAATGCCGTTGGCTTTACATGTTGAAATGTGGTACTTCCAATACTATCTGAAAATCATGCATCCAGCTCACACCATAACACTAAAGCACTTGTACTTACTGTCTTGCTGTTTGCCCCTCTGTACCATGCTGAACTGCATAGCGAGTCTTTCAGAATCTGTTTGCAATAATACGTAAATACCCTAAAGATCAGGGAATTTAAGCCTTCTGCTGAGCTTGTCAAGGGAAAAACAGTCATCAAAAAAGTGCCGAATACAAACACAAGAATCCAAAAACCAAGGTAAGGCAGCAAAAAGAACCTCCAAGGAAATAGCGTATCAAAAATTTATTAACCGCTTTCGTCAGCAAGACTTCATCACCTTACCTTGGTTTTTGGATTCTTGGAAAAACAGTCATGTTGTCTCAGCTTTCTTGACTCTGAATAAGGGGTTTGTAATGCTTTCCCTACTTGTTGAATCTAAGTTTGTGTGTGGGGACAATTTTGCATTCATCTGTTCCAGGTGCCTCTTCTCTAACAATGTGCTGCAGATTCTGGAGGAGGAAGGCAGGAAACCAAGCCTTGGAAACTCTTAAACAGTAAAGTTGAAATGTTTTCTTGTTGGTGCCATGATATGACACCATTTCAGCAAACGCTGTGGCCCTCACTTGTCTGTCAGGCCTGTATAAACCTGACCTTTCTTGTGCTTCTCTGAAGATGCACACCTCTGCTATTTGTCTGTCTGCCTCTATACTTCTTGCCATCAAAACAGCTTCTTAAGGGAGTTTTGCATTTAAAGATTTCATACTACTACCATTTGAACCAGCTGTTTTCATACCCATAAAATTCCTTTTGGAGGAGCGCCCTTTTGGTAGCCCAGACCTTGGCTAGATGGATTTCAAAACTTCAGGCTGTCATTGACATGAAACCATTGTTTATTTCCTAAGAACAGATTGCCCTTAGGCTGTTTACCTCCCTGTGCTTTTCCTTCTCGGAATAAAGTGAAGAAGATTGTATATTCATCAGATGTCCATAGATAAGTGAGATTTTACTTGGACAAGGCAAAAAAATACAGAAAATGCAGTCTGGTATTTATTGCCTTTGCCAAAGGCACAGAAAGAAAACCAGTCAACAGAGAGACTATTTCTAAGTGGCCATCTCATTGTATTATTGTCTGTTATACCCATTATGATAAATCAATTGCAGGTATAATGAGAGCACAATCTGATAGGGCCACTACATTCTTCCAAGGGTGTGTGGGGGGGGGGTTTACTACACTGGAGATTTTGGAAGCTTCTTCCTGGTTCTAAGTCCACACATTTAGCAGAGGTAGTTATCACTTAGCCAGTATCTCTAAGGCCAGGCAGGCTTTGCTTTTTCATCCTAGCCACTGCCACAGGCCAGACACCCTCTGTTGTCTGATTTCTGGGGGTTATTCCTGAGAGTCAGTACTGCAAGAGTGAACTGTGAATAATGTAATACAGTTGTGCTAGGAATTTATGGTAATTCTAGATGTTTGAACAGATTTACCATTGCAGTGCCACTACACTCCTTTCACCTCAGTCTTTTTGGTATCTCTAGGGTGGATGGGTTTTCAGACCATTCTTCTGCATGTTCCTCCCTCTTCTACATGACCAGGCAAACTCCTCTTTAGAGTTCAGCATGAGAGAGGTTTTAGGGTCACTCTTGTGATCTGCCATCTGGTGAGTAATACTGTGGTTGCCAGGCAAAACCTGCACCTGCTAAGGGAATTAAAATCTAGAGCTTGTGAATGTCCCTTTATGCCACTAATGTCGGTGTGGGATGGAGTCCACTGGGCCAGTAGGAGGGGGAAGGGAGATTAGTTCTGGAAATCAAGCCAGCTGTTGAGCTTTTACAGACAGGAAGGAAATCCCATGAGTAAATAAAGCAGCATTGAATCTGCTCAAACATTTACTGCTGTTTTAAGCTTGTAACACAGCAATGCATTTTTTCCTAGCTGTTGGTATCAAAATGCCACTTTGGAGTTAAATAGTTGAAATTTATTCACAGGCAGTAACAATGCATGATTTTTTTAATTAGCAGCTTCCTCAGTGGTTTTAAAAATTCTTTTGTCATTAGACAGTAACCATTTTATTTTGTTTTTGTGAGTAAAGGATATTTTTAAGTGTTTTTTTGTTATCCGTTGATACATTTTTCCTTTTTTTCTATAGTTCTTGAAGTCATTATAAAATCTGAAGTTGTAGCACAACTTAACATGAGAATTAGGCTACAGTTCTTGGTATAAATTTCCTGTTTAAATAGGAATTACATTTTTTGGTAAGGATCTTGGTGAACTCCAAGTTTTGTAGAGGTTTCACCAGTGATCCGTGAGTTATTCCATCTATCAGCAACCCATTTTCTCTTTTTTTGCACATGGGTTGGGGTGCCACTTCACCAGTGACAGTTATCTAGAGCCAAGGTTTGTACTGCTGGCTGGCTAGCCCAGCACTGGTAGTAGTTCTACACCACACATTTGCATGCACACCAGCACCTATGGGCAATTTAAAGTGTCCAGTCCACCTGCTCCATGACTTTGGAATGTAGGAGGAAACTGGAGCACCTGGAGAAAACCCATGCGAACCAAGTGAGGACATGTAGACTCTTCACAAAAGGCACCCCAGCTGAGAGTCGAACTGGGGAACCTCTTGATGTGAACCGACAATGCTGTTCACTGTGCCACTGTGCTACGCATCACCCTGTTGCCTGAATAACTAAACCTGCAAGGAGGACTTTGTGACTGCAAGAATCTGAGTTCTTGCAGTCATATGAAGTCCTCCTTGCAGGTTTACATTTCTCCTGGCTAAACTTGTCCATATTCAGTGACAGTTCTTGTAAAGAGGTTCCCATGTGTTTGTATATTATTTTTTATAGATGTGTCTTATTATTTTTATCTGTGTGTTCATTTTTCATATATGATCTAAAGTAGAACATGGTAGGGAGAGTCATTAAATGAATCCCAAAATTATAAGTTCACCGTTCAGGAAGAAATAAAAAAAACATAGTTCTTGAAATGATACAACTCCTCTTTTTCTATAGGACTGTACTGTCATAGTCTTCAGATTTTTGTAAAGCACCACAAAAGATGTATTTCTGTTCTATCAGTCATCTTAAATTTCAGATTCCTGGAGTACCTTTTTTCTTCAAATTATGTTTAACATATAAAATGTTTTTTCTTCAAATTGTAATTTTTTAGCATATAAACTGGAATACTTGATATTTAGGGGTCATCTGAGGAGCTTTTTGTGGTTGAGGAAGGCTTACTGTGACAGTCCAGCAACCAGTAGTTTTAAAGGATACTATGAGGATTGCTACTTATCCTGTGACTATCATTTGTAATGGAAAAAAAGGACTCTGCCATCAGTTTGAGTCTTCAGTTTGAAATATTGTATGCTGACTGCATGTAAATTTAGTGTACCTTTTCACTGCACTAGAGACCAGATTATAGTTGCAAGTGTAACATCTGTTCTGCACCAGGCTGCCTCTGAATAGCTTAACACGTAATGTGATGACAGACTAATATGCACTGGTGCTTATTTTGATTATTTTCCCTTCCATCTGGATTCGGTGAGTACCTTAAGCATACAGCAAGTGTTTTATTTGAAGTTTATCAGAGATAACTATTGACATTTGACTTGACTGTTCACATTAATTTGTTCATTTTTCTCCTGTCTCTTGTTAAGGCCGATCTACTGTTGCTGTCCAGCACTGAGCCCCATGGATTGTGTTACATTGAAACTGCTGAGCTTGATGGGTATGTATTACAGTGTTTAGAAGTACAGTGGCAGTAGAACTTTTCAAACCTCACTTCAGATGTTGAATTTTGGGCTTGTGTTTTCATTTTTCTGAATTCTTTTTCTCTAGCAGCTTCCTTTGCATGTGGTGCATCTTTGTATGTTACTGTACACACTGCTGCATTAGAAGGAGTGATGTCACTGATTTTTGTTATTATTTTTTATTTTAATGCATCTCCTATCAGACAGGAGTTGGAGATGAATAGTGTAATAAGTAAATGTTTGGTAATTTAACAGTAAACACTTAAATGATAAGCAGTGATTTTGGTGAGCATGCACCAGTTAAGGAGTCACAGCAAAAGTTCTGTATAACTTTGTACATTTCTCTTGCTTGATTTTTCATGTAGTATTATTATTGAATGTGATCTGTATGCCCACTATGAAAAGGTACTCAAACTTCATTGGTTTGTAGTACATCACAGACTTACTAATTTTTTTAAATGTGGATTTCTGTTTTGTACTTGTTTTACATTCTTTCATTCCAGCATCAGATCAGTTTGGTATTCAGACTGTGGCTGTAACTTGATAATTTAGAGTAGTAGAAGGAAAAGACTTAAGATCAACAATATCTATTTAAACTTGGAGGAATGTGGATGTCTGATTTGTATGGGTAACAGTCAATGTTCAGTGTTTGATCACTGCTGCTAGTAGCCTTAACTATAGAGTTATATTCTGCTAAGGGTATAACAGCTGGACAGCTTCCAAAGCTTCAAGGGCACCTTTCATGTGCCAAAACTGTTACTTGTCTTATGCCGAGCTGAAGAAAGTGTGGTTTGGGTGACAAGTGAAAGTGAGCTACTCTTGTGGGCTTTTGAGGATCAAGTCTGCTAACACATCCCCTAGTTGGGAATATATGTTCCTTTTGGGGGAAGAAACTTCATCATCTTAAATTTATGAAAGAAACTGAACCTTCTCTGTAAAAGTCATTATTTTAATCTAATAAAGTGTTTTTGTTGACTGTCAAGTGACTTTTAATAACTTTTTTTCAGGAGTGTTACTTGTTTTGTGCCAAAAGTTATTAACTTTCATCAAGGAAAAATAGTTTTAACTTAATTTTATGTTTACTTTTAGAGGCCGGTGTAAGGGTTAAGTGCTTTTCTTTGTTTTATTTTTGTGGAAAAGGTGATTTTTATTTTTACTACTTACCTATTTTACTGACTGTTGCTGCCAGGCTTCCCCAGGAATCTGCCATCTTTTTCAGCTACACCATGGGAAAAATCTACCGATTTCTCAATTCTTCCTTCTTTCAGCAACAAAAAGAAAAAAATGAAGTAGTCTTTGCAACCGCAACAGGTTTCTTGAGTGTCAGTCATAGATTGGTTTCTCTGATATGACCTATGATATATGATTTTTTGGGGTATTAGACTATTTATTTTCTCCCATGGCTACCTCTGACAAATGGGAAGGGGGAGTTAGCCATATCGTCTATGGCTGTTAGTGACCGTGGTGTGCAAGAAGAACCACTCTTGTCAGGCCTGGGAGAAGTGGCAGAGAAAACCCCCTATACTTAGCCAATCCCCGATGCCAGTCCATAGGGAGGTTTTGCCTGTGTGTCTGCTGCTTCAGAAATTCCTGTCAAAAAG
The DNA here is from genome assembly GCF_019279795.1 of Protopterus annectens. Taxonomy (NCBI): domain Eukaryota; kingdom Metazoa; phylum Chordata; order Ceratodontiformes; family Protopteridae; genus Protopterus; species Protopterus annectens. Next base: position 1,118,279,038 of record NC_056741.1, read on the forward strand.
AAGCAATAAGTTAAACATGTCTTCTCCTGTTTCAGATACTTTGAGTAGGAATAATTGAGCAGGAATGATTTATTGGACTTGGGTATGGGTTTAGTTTTAGGCTCTTTACCATTCCAGTTGTGCTGATGTTCTTCGTGTTTCACTGTTGCAGTAATCACATTTGGGTTATCTGCTTGCAGTAGCCCTCAGTCGGCCTGATTATCAAAGTCCTGGGTCCTGCGTCAGTTGCTGTCTCATCTTCCATGACGTCAGGTAGTCAGGGGTATAAAGCATGCAGCCGACACCATTACATCAGTCTTTCTTGCTGTGTGGTGCCCGAAGCAGAAGCAGTTCCCAAGTGCCAGTCGGCAGACTCCTGAAATTTTCGTTTTCGAGTTTCAGAACCAAAGTCTTAAACTAAAGCTAAGTACCCCGTTGGGGAAACTTTTTCTTGCTCTAAACCGAAGTCAGTAAAACTCAATAATTGTATTAATTGTGGAAAGCAAATACCTCATAAAGATTATCATTCGTACTGTATTCCTTGCCTAGGCCCTGACCACGACGTACCTCGCTGTCGGTTTTGTGCCTTATTTAAACCACAAACTATTCGTCGTCAGTACATTTTCGCTTCTAAATATTTTGGTACTCTGTTCAATTATCCAGATAGGTCTTCGGTAAGCCACCCACCTACTAACGTTCCAAAAAAACGCAAAGATAAATACAGAGACAGGCCGCCTAGGTCCAAAGCTGCTGATGACGCTTCTCCTAAGCCAGTTCACTGGTACTCAGTGAGGCACTTTCGCAGCCCCCGATAACCTGCTACTTCAGATTCGCAGGCCTCTCCTGAGACCCATTCGGAGTCCGGTATGCCGCGAGATGCTGCAGCTGTGGAACCTGCTGATGTCTCTACCTTGGATGGGTCTGGAGCCGCTCTGCCGGCACCGGCTCCTGAGGGTGTATTCAGGCCTACTGACTTGCATATTAAACCAACGCCATCTTCTTCTTCTAGGCCTAAAACTAGAACCATGCCTAGGAAACCGATGCCCAGACCGCATGGTCAGGCCTCTATGCCTAAAAAACAAATTATAAAAATGGCTAAAGATTTTATTACTTTAATCAGGGGGAAGCCAACCTTTCCCCTCTAAGAGACCCAAGACTGAATTTGCTTATGATACTTCTGACCAGGATTCTGAAATTTGTCTCCTCTGATGACCAGGATTTACCTTTATCTACCTATGAGGATTCTGATGCAGAGGAATCTATTCCCCCTGCTTCTCTCCCAGAGGATTTTTCTTTTGGTGAAACCTTGCATACTCTTAGGAAGCATTTTCACTGGGAAAGCCAGATTACTCTGATTCTAAAAAGAGGCTTAGAGATTTCTTACTCCTGTCCCAACACAGGCTTTTAGCTATCCCTCCTGTGCTGGACATTGTTGACGATGCCTTTTTGGAATCTAGCTTGGCCCCTGACTCTCTACCTCCTGCTCCCAGAAAACCTGATAGATATTACAGGTTTCCTGATTCTCACAAGTTCCTTTTTAAAAATCCAGCTGCAGATCCTGAGATCATTTCACAAGGACTCAAGGGCATTAAGGCTACTACTGCCAAAAATCCTACCCCCTCTGATAGAGATTTCAGGGCCCTGGATAGATTGGGTAAGAAGTTATACACCTCTGCAGCCTTGGCCATCAGGGCCTTAAATTGCCAGTTTCATATGTTAAAGTATCAGCAACATATTATTGGATTGCTTAAACAGAAAATGATGTTGATTCCTGATTGTACTGAAAATAAGGATTTACAGGATTAAATGCATTCTGCTAAACTGGTTGGAAAACATACTTTGCAATGTGGTTTTGATTCACTGGAGCCATCTTGCAGGGCTGCTGTCACCTTGTCTGTACTTAGAATGCATGCTTGGCTTAAGGAGCAATCTTTGCCAGATCATGTTAAAACTAAATTGCTAGATGCTCCCTTAAATCAGGACCGCCTGTTTGGCGACAGAGCTGAAGAAGTTCTTAAAAAGATGGAGGAAAAAGCTAAATCTATGCAAACTGTTAAATATTTTTTTTACAAGTGCAGCCTCCTAGATTTAATAGGCATTGGCCCTCAAAAAATTGGTCTTTTCCCGTCTCTGCCAGGCCTTCTCAGTTCAAACCCAGAACCAGCAGAACACCCAGGCATCAGTCCCAGGGTACGCACAGGATTAATACTTGTGTGTTTGTGTGTACAAGTGTAACCCTTCAGAGTGTGGGATATTCATATGCAAAGCTTCTATTTCCAAAGTAACTAGCAATGAGTCTTTAAAACTGGGTGGATTACAAAAAGAAGAACATTAAGGAAGTCCCAGGAATTTCTGATGTAAAATTGGGAGTGTTGTACAATGGGGTTAAGGCATAGATCCAAATACTGAGAAATATACTTGGTAAATTCTTTGGAATTCCTAAAATGCATAAGGACTTAGTTGATCCTCCATTGACACATCGTATCAAATCATAAGACTAAAACGGAATATATTTCTTAGTATTTGGACAACAGTTACTTGAATTTATTGATTCTATTTCCACATCTATCCCTTACTTAAAGTTTAAGATAGCTAGCATTGGTAAACAGACTAACTTTTTGGACACTTGCATTATATTCAATGCTGACAATTTAACAAGGGAATCTTCTATTCACAGAAAGGACACGTTCCGTAATAATTATTTAGACTATATGAGCATGCATCCATTTTTTATGAAAATGAAACTTACCAGAGGTCAATTTATCCGCATTTCCAGATTAACTAGTGATGATGCACGTTTTTTACAAGTGTGTCAAATACTTAAACTTTTATTATACAGGAACTATCCTAGCGCACTTTTAGACACTATTATTGATGAAATTTCTGCTTCGAGACAGACTGTTTCCTCCTATAATTAAAAAAGGCTTCACTCCTAATAGTCAGAATGCAGCACCTTCTTCACACCCCCACAGACACACACCCATATTTACTGGGTCTATACTCACCACCCCTCCATCACCCAATGTTTTTTCACCTACTTCAGGTTTCTCTTTAAATATGAAATCAGACTGGAATATTAGTTTTCCCGTCCCTATCTGCAGGGATTCAGCGGATATTAAACATATTTTATACTGTAATTGGGAAATTATCACGAACAGTCAGGAAACAGCTGTTAGGCTTGGTCAATACCCACTATTTGCACACAAGCAATCTAAACCCTTGAGAATGTTCATTTGAAAACAGGGACCCTCCATTTCTGATGTTAACACTGACATAACATTGAGTGCCGACAACATCGGAATGTACCCATGCGGCTCATGTGTAGCCTATAATTATATTTTAGTGGGAAATACCTTTATATTTGCACATAATAATTTTACAGTAAAACATGGAAAACATTTTGACTGCAAATCATCTTAGGTAGTTTATGCAGCTGTTTGCATTTTTTGTCCTGGTTCCTATGGTGGTAAAACCACTCATAAATTGTCTGCTCGTATAAAGGAGCACTGTGCTGCAGTCAGTAATGGAGACATGAGAAATGCACTTATGAAAGATAGCATAGATTGTCATAACTTTTCACAGTTTAAATTTCTAGTGTTAGACTTTGTGGATCCTTTTTTTGGGGGACATTAACACTTTGCTGGAGGTTAAGCAACTCCGCTGGCAAATCAGACGTAATGCAGAAGCTCCTCCTGGATTAAATGAAATGCTGAATGTTAAATGTGCATGGAGATGCTAAACATTAATTCTATCTACAGTTTGAGTTAGTTTCTGTACCTATTTCTCTTTCAGTATGGATTCATATTTCACTTGCACACTGTTGCTATATTTGATCTGTCGAAAGCTTTAGTGATGATCTGTAGTTACTATCTGGTTTCCACAGCAACCAATGTGATTTAAATGCTGATTGGGCTTTTTGTACTTGTTATATATTGTTATCTTTTCATT